>NC_083778.1:10687079-10757079 GCF_963514075.1 Conger conger | reverse complement strand
CTGATTCACCCTGCGCACACTGGTCAATAATCCGTTTCCCTCGTTTTCTGCAAACCTCATATTGTTCCAGGAAGTTTAAAAAAAAAACCCACTTTTTAAAGTTTGCATTAGGCTGCCCTGGAAATGTAAAAAAAAAAAAAAAAAAAGACGTCAGTCGTTGAACTGGTGATAATGTTTCAGAGGGCAGAGCCCCGTAGCTTGCACCCGTCTTTCAGGGGGATGAGATGAAAAGGAGTTTGAGGCACTGATCCCATCTGGTTCCCGCGGCGCCCCGTCGAATTCGTGCACGCGCGCCCTGCGTGACGCTGGCGGACCGGGCCCGGCCGCATTGTCCTCCGGCCGGCTGAATAACGAGGCGGATTGTCCGGGGCCCGCACCTCGGCTCCCCCGCCGCAGTGTCCCCCGCTCTCGGCCGTATGGTTTCCCTGTCACTCTGTCCATCAAGCTGACACAGGAAACTATGCGCCGAACACACATTACCATATGCATGCCATTATGGGGACGCCGTGGGGGGTAGAATGGATGGCTTAACTGCAGGTAAACTCTTCCATGCAACAGCACAATGCATAGTCAAAAAAAGAAAATGTGTCTTTGAGGTTGAGTCGACATTAATCGTGTTGCTGATTTATTATTTTATTATTATTTGTTTGCTGAACAGCCAGAATAAATACATATTTGCTCACAATTTGAGTCGATATATGTTCGTATGTGTGGCTGTATGGAAAAGATCGGTATTCATAACTAAATCCTTTTTTTTTTCATGAAGTTATATAAATTAATAAATTAGCCAGTCGCATGATTGTCTCCACGTCTTTATGGCAGTTTTTTTTTTTTTACAGAAATTGTATTTCTCTGAAACCGGTCAGAGGGGACGGTCTTGACAAATGCATTTATCAAGCGGAGGGTGAAGCCGCTGACGGGTAACACTGTATGCCGTGTCCGTCACACCAAAGCTGTTTGCCTCGTTGCAAAAATGTGGGGCCCCGCTTCTTCCGTCAGCTCCGTGTAGAGTCTAACTTTGTTTGGCACAGCTGCATCGAAACCTTTTCACCCAGCGAGTGCCACGGCGCACTCAGACGGCTGCCGAAAGGCGCCCTCAACGCCCAGGTAATCCCCACTGCCGTTTAGCAGGGGGGAAGAAGGGAGAGGTGGGCTTTGATCTCACCCAATTTCCTAACATAACGGCAGATACTTTTCCTGATCGCGCAGCCAAAGGACGTCACTCGATACAGGGGTTAACTGCTGCCACTTCTGTTTGAGCCGCTGTATCGGCGGCCAAGTATAGCTCCAGGAGCAATCGACCTTTCTATTTTGGGTGGGCTGCGACATTTTTTTTTTATGCAGCCTGTCGAATTTCCACAGATGAAAGGATCGTATCCTGCGAACTTGGACAGGAGCTGTGACTATGAGCTGGTTTTGTATTTTGCTTTTGTTCGCTTTTTCGTTCACTGATCGGAGTTTAATTAAAAACGTAATCAGCTCTGCGGTTTTCCACCTTCCAACTTCAATCACAAAAAAAACTGCACGAGCTCCGCTCCGACCTTACGCAATTCATTTCACAGTTAAATAGTCTGCAGGCGCCTGCTCTACATCGAATGACGCAATGCTCGATGCCTGAAACCTTAAATCAGAGCGATGATTTCTATCATAATCTCAGGAGGAAATTACATAGGAAACCTGCATGTACGTCCGTTTCCTCTGGTCATGTCATTTCCGACTGCTAATATATTACTTTGGCATAATCCTCTCAACACGGGTAACACTACTGCTAGTGTTGCCAAAACGTGTAACAAAAAACCGAAAACTGAGTATGTTAAAGGACAAATAGTATGTTAAAGGGCTTCAAACAAAAAAAAAAGTCTTCAAACGAAAATATTATGATTGTTTTAACAGTGGATTCATGGGGCCTATTCACAGAAACGTGGTCTTTCAAAAAAGATGTGCAAAACTCTCTCTAAAATAATGTAAATTCATTGTGTCATGAAAACACGATTAAACGAAGTAGATCGTCACATACGTACGAAATAAACATTTAGCAAAAGGCTCTAAAGTTGACGCACATTACGCAGTAGTTGCCATAACACATCTATAGTATATGTCCGTGGAGTGACAATGACAGGTTGGCCGTGATGTATGTCAAGTTTGTAGCTGCTACTTAGAAGGCAGACAACTCTAACCTATACCATAATCAAGCGCGTTCTTTGGTGATCCAGTATTATAAGAAATATGTTCGTCTGTTTGTATTTTCAAAAAGTACGCGTGTGTTAGTCAGTGTAACAAACGGACACCAACAGTCCCAGAAAATCGAATAATTCAATGCATTCATCCCCCCCCCCCCTCAAAAAATAATATATTATGTACCATACACTTGGCCACGTACCGTGTACCACTTGTACCATTACTTGTTGGTCATTTCTGATATCTTAGCGGCCTGCAAAGATAATGCAATGTGTTCTAATTGATGCATTAAAAAACTCTGCATTTGAATCATTGGATGTGGCAAATGCTTGTGAATGAGATTGTACGTTCCGCATAAAATATAAAGTGCTAAACGCATGAAAGTGGGAACATTTGAGTCGTGTAAAGCGTCTGAACTCCCGCGACTTTTTTTTAACGCAATGTAACCGTATAGCTGGCAAAGCATTCTCGTATGTGTCAATATTGAACAACTTAATCCCAACAACCAAAATAAGCACACAGCTATATATTTTTTTTTACAACTCCATGCCAAATTGCACACGTGTCTAATTCTCACGGGGGGGAAAACGCCATAGACTTACAGATATGAAGTAAAGACGCTAAGGTTTGCAGGAAGAGCCGTCAGGCCGAGGTCCGAGCAGTCGACTCGCAGAAGCATGCCGTCCTCTTCACAGTGACAACGGGACGGGCAGTCTCCGTGACGAGCGCCCGTCTGCGCTGTCCCACCGCAATATACTTCAGCCAGCAGCAAGGTGAACAAAACTCTGTAAGCGCTTACCATCCCTGCCGCTCTCGAGAAAGAACCGCGTATCATGATATCCACTATTATATCAGCGCGACAGGTTATTTTTTTCTTTTTAAACTTCGCAGTCGTAGTATTTGGCAGCGCTCTACGCCGTGATAACGTGGACAGCTCGACCGCTGCGTCTCGTGTGACTCTGTGAAAACCATCCCCGAGCCTCGCGGCTTTAAACAGTCTTGCCTGCACACACCGCGCTCCGTGACGTCAGTCAATGCCATTCAAAAAGCGCCCGAGTTATGTTGGGGAGAGCGCGCCTCAGTCCTGAGGACGTGCGTTCAGCCCAATGCACTGCACGCGGTTACTGTTTATAATAACTGCACAATGAATGCAGGATCTTTGCAAATGATTCACAGGCTTATCTTTTTATACGTTTTAGACAGTGCTGAAGCAATTCGCCCAAGACTAATATCTTCACACTTTATTTTAACGCAATACTTTTTTATATTTTTTTGGGGGGAAAGAACTTGGCCCAAATCCCCTGACGAAAGTTGTAAAAGGTAGAGAACAGATGCCTTTTATACTTTTTCATTTATTTCCCTGTCAATGATTGACATTCTCGCGGAGTTAAAACTTTTACTTGTTTGGATCGCCGGTGTACGAGTTTGCACCGAGCACAATGCGTATAATGTGAAGGGAACAGTACGTAATTATACCATACTAGGGGAGGGGGGCGAGGGCCCCACAGATTGTAAAATGAAATCATTTAAGGGAACTTGAGATTAGATTTTATCAGGGCTGGTTAGCGATGATGCAACAGCCCTGCGATGAACGTATGCGTGCAGCAATTCAACTCATTAAAGAAAATAATAACGATACCGTTCAAAGCGTCACCTTTTAACAACACGGATAATCTTGTGTTGGGCCTTTTATTTATTTCGTCTTTTTGAAGTGAAGCGGCACTCCAGGTGAAAGACACAGACTCCCGGTGTATAATTTATCCGCACGAGCTGGAGCAGCAGGTGTCGACCCAAGTGCGTTGCGGGTAACGTTGCGAGTAACTGCCTTTTGTTTGCTCTGCCAGTTTGAGGTCGGCGGTCCGCACGAGGCAGCGGGCCCGGGCTCTCTCCTCGCCCTTGTATGGCCACTCGCTCGCGCGAAGCATTACCTCACCCGGCTCGCCGCCGCGCGAACCCGAGCTCTCTGTTTTTCGGGTCGTATTTAAGGCTTAAACATTTATGGTAAAAACTGCAGGGCCGCATTGTGTTTGCTCGGGTCCGTCTCTCTCGCCTCGGCATTGTGAGGCGAGATCTGAGGGTTAGCTGATCCTTTAATTGCAGACAGATGTCTCGCGCTGCGCTGCCGAAAAGCCCTGGTACAAATGAAGAGTAGCGCAATTGTACATTGTTGAGGGGGTAAAAAAACCTCCCTCTTCTCACTTGTCACCGTCGTGAGTGTCAGCCTTCCTGTTAGCAGCACCCCCTGTGGTTAACCGCTCTGCAGCCGATGACAAGGACTCCCCCCGTCTGACAGGGCAAGATTGCAGAACAGAGAGATGGTTTGGGGTTGAACAGTGGTTTACGTGGACTGGCCGTTCATGCACTGCTGCGGTCCTCTCAAAGCTGGTGTGTATCGATTCTACCTGTCAGGGGTCATTACTATGGTCCTCATAACACAGGTGTGTATCGATTCTACCACACAGGGCACATTACTGTGGTCCTCATAACACAGGTGTGTGTATCGATTCTAGCAGTCAGGGGTCACTCGTGTGGTCCTCACAAGCAGGTGTGTATCGATTCTACCAATCAGGGGTGACTACTGTGGTTGTCACAATGCAGATGTGTGTCCATTCTACCAGTCAGGGGTCAGGTTCAATCACTGAACATTTGCCATGAGTGTTTGTTATGTCCAGAGTAAAGTCTAGCAGGGTGGCTCGGAGGTGCCCATAACAGACAGCGTAAACAGGATTAATTGTGAGTTTTGTGTGTTAGTCTCATGGCAGAGGGCCATAAGGAAATAGGAACACAATGCGCTTTTCACAATACTCCCGGGGACCTGGCACACTGGCACTGAACCTTAGTTACCTCTTATCCAGCCATCTCTACACAAGGAGGAAACACATAATTTGCATTTTATACATCGCCCATAAACCCACTTCCTAGATCCAGGCGAAGATTGGCGCAGTCGGCCGCCTCACCTAAACTCGCTTTTATTATCAGCGGGGCAGTCTAATGATGAACATCCCTGTCCCCTGAGCATTGGAGCTGCTACGCTAACACACACACTAACAAACACACCGACGCACACACTAACACACCGACGCACACACTAACACACACACAGAGACGCACACACACACTAACACACACACACACCGACGCACACACTAACACACACACACAGACGCACACACACACTAACACACACAAACACAGATGCACACACTAACACACACACACGTCCACACTCTCGCACACACACAGACGCACACACTAACACACACACACACACACACACACAGATGCACACACACACACAAACACACAGATGCACACACTAACACACACACAGAGACGCACACACACACTAACACACACACACACAGATGCACACACACACACAAACACAGATGCACACACTAACACACACACACGTCCACACTCTCGCACACACACAGACGCACACACTAACACACACACAGACGCACATACTAACAAACACAGGCACGCACTCTAACACACACACACAGACACGCACACACACACTAACACACATCCACACACATGCACGCACGCACACAAAGGCACACATGCACACACACACAAACACTCGCGCATATTTTGTCTCATCAGTTCTCAGAACATTCTCATTTAAAACACAAGTACAACCACTGCTGAAATACACCATGCAACAGCTCCTTGATTGTCTATTATTTTGAAAAAAATGGTAACAAATCAAAAGAACTTCATTCCAGCAGATGCAATTATATAATTATGTAATTAAATAAATAACTGAGCCACATTTCATCCAGGGCTATGGTCCTGAGAGTTCATAACCCTGGAGAGTCCTATTATTTTTGTGTTTTTTCCACATTGCAGACTAGCCTCCACAATATCTGTTTAACGAGCCTGTCGTGATCAGGAACAGGTCGTATAATTATGCAGAATTACATCTTTCCCCCGACCACTGAAATCCCAGAACAGGCAGCTGAATTGTGCTGGGCATTATGTGCTCATGAAATATGAAGCTTTCTGCAGGTTCATAATCCAGGCTAATCCTGTGACGAGAATTAAAGACCAGCGTACTGAAGACTGAGCGTGAATTGATCAATTGTGGTTTGGTTTATTGAATTGCACCGAGGGCCTTTTATTAATCAGGAAAGATAATTTGCCGTGTGTGTGAGCTTGAGAAAAAACACATCTCAAAGGTTTCATATTTTAATATTTACACAACTAAATCATTCTGGAGAATGAACCACAGGCTCCCATCTGATTTATAAATGTTCACTAATTAAATGAAGTGGGCCAGCTAGTTATTATTTTTCAAAGAACAGCCTAAATCTGTTTCATGTGGTCAAAACACATGTTCAATAAAGGCTTTTTCAGATTATTTTGATCAAACGACATATAGCTTTCGTATCTCTGTTTTTCCCTCGCAGTAATCAAGACGAAAACTCCCTGTATCGTCAACAGAACAAAATCTGAATCAAATGCAGATCAGTTTTTACTGCTGTTACTTATGGTGTCACAAACCACTTCAGACATTAGAGTAGAATAATATCAGTATTGCACTCTGTCCAAGTTTATTTCCGGTGAAACGTTCCAGGACATGAATACCTTCCTTTATCAGGTTAGTCACTTCCATTTCAGGTATTGATGACTTTGGAAGGTAAATAATTCAGTTAGCCATTTTTGTCTTTTTTTGCATCCTCGGGGGAGAAACATCCCCAAATAGTTTTCTCATATTTCTAATTGTACATAATGCCCACTGAAATAACTTATCATAATTATTTATTCTATCAGGTCTCATTACCTCTGACAAATGATGAGGAGCGATATTTGTCAGTAAAATTGTTATTATTAACATATATTGCAGACATCATTATAAAATTGGGACCTACATTGAAAACACATTGTTTTTGTGTGTAAATAATTGTTAGTTCAGCTCATTTCAAGAACGGCCCTTCAGTGGTGAAAGGAAGATGGCAATGGTTTCTTACAAGTGTTTAGCTGCAGTGGGAAGCTACAGTTACCTCATCGCAGGCAAATGAAAACAGATATTATCGCAGGAAATGGAAGTGAACATTGTTCACCGACACATCTGTACTGGTTCTTGTATGCGGAACACCTGGCGGTTGGAATGGCTGGAACGACAACGTCTTCAGGTTTAAGTTGTACTGCCGACGCTGGCACAAAGAGTGAATTTATCTCACTATTTATACGCCTTACCGTTTCAAAGCACCGCCGATAACGGTTTGTGAGGGGATGTTATTCTTAGCTAGTCGAGCAAGTTCTTCTCATACATTCAAATCAGACCGAGAAAATCGCCTTTGCGCGTCACCGTCTGAGGTGTTGTTGTAAATCAGTTATCAGCGATTATCCGAACCATCTCATCCGTTTCAGCCCTCTGCACCACGGAGGTGACGGTTGAGAGATACGCTGGCGACGATGACTGAATATACAGTAGCCTTCATATTGCGGCGGTTTCCTTATCGCACCAAAGTCGACCTTGATATAATGAAATGACGACTTCTCTGGATTTGTTACAGCGGCACATCACTCCCGAAAAACACAAGTTGAAACCAACATTGCGGTTTCGCGCAGCACAATGGGCTAATTGTCTCGGGCACAATGAGTTTGTGTGTAACGGGGGGTGAAATTCGATGAGCGAAAGCCTCTCCCGTTTGCCGCGAGTGGGTTTGGGATTGACACCATCTTAGCTGTCTGCACATTGGAGCCTCGAGCACTGTGGCACCTTTGCCTTACGAAGTGTAACTAACACACCTCTGCGTTCACCCGTCCCACAGACTGCGAGGCTGCCCAAGTGAAAAAAAAGCATACTTGATACTCATTTATACTTATACTTAAGTATTCTTAAGTATAAAATAGTAAACTTCTGGTGGGGCAGCCTGTAGCCTAGTGGCTAATGTACACGGCAGGGATGCAGGTTGGTGGTCCAAGTCCCGGTGTAGTCACAATAACAGCAGTGCATTTGTTGGGCCCTTGAGCAAGGCCCCTAACCCCATATTTCTCCAAGGGGTGATTACCCCTGCTTGGGCTAATCAACTGTAAGTCACTTTGGATAATAAAAGCTTCAGCTAATTAAGAAATGAATAAATGAGGGTTGGGCCCACTCACTCATCAGAAGTATATTTTCCATCAACATCAATAATGTGTCTTTTAATAGGCTGTTTTTATCATTACTGCTTTCATCTCATTGGATGCATGTTTTTTGTAACATGCTGAAATAAGACATGGGAGATTGTGAACACGTTGCTGATACGCGACACGTATTGTTTGTAGCTTTTCTGTGGTAGAGACAGAACTGGTCTACTGTGTGTGATCCACGCAACCCATGTGTGTTCTGCAGAGACCGCATGCACTATTTCCCAAGACCTGAATTCACTCACGTGACCTCAGTAAAATGCCCTGTCTTAATTCATAATTAATATCGTGAACACGTTTTATGGAAGAAAAGTCTTGTGCGAAAATGTGTTCGGAGTGGTCCTCAACTGACTCCATGATGGTAAAAACGGCATACTCAGGAACAAGTGTATAACGTGCAGTTTTCTTTCCCACAGCCCGAGTCAGACGCAGCTCCGGCCCACTGTGGTTTGAACGCCACTGATAGACGCAGCCTGGATATTGTTAGAGAAACAGCGTGCCTGTAGTCTTCCTCTCTGTGCACGGAGCTGCCTCTGTGTGGGATGAGCCGCGCTGACCCTGCCTGAGACTTCTGCCGACCCCTGCAGTTAATATGCACATCTGTGCCGGCTTGTCATTATGACATCATCACTCTGGACCAACCGGCCCGCAGCTTTCCTGCAGCTGTAGCACGCATGCAGCCTGGTTTATGAGTCTCCCTCTGCTGGTGAGAGGGAGTACTGCTGAAATCTATGAGATAGACCTCACTGCCCCGACACCCTAAGGGTTATACCTAATGTGTGTGTGTGCATGTGTGTATACAGTATGTGTGTGTGCTTGTTTATGTGTATGTGTGTGTACAGTGTGTGTGTGCATGTGTGTATACAGTATGTGTGTGTGTGCTTGTTTATGTGTATGTGTGTGTACAGTGTGTGTGTGCATGTGTGTATACAGTACGTGTGTGTGTGCTAGTTTATGTGCATGTGTGTGCTTGTTTATGTGTATGTGTACGGTGTGCGTGTGTGTATGCGCTGGTGTATGCATGTGTGTGCATATGTGTTTGTGTGTGTGTATGTGTTTGTTTGCACGCCCGCATACTTGTGTGTGTGTGTGCTCGTTTGCGCATGTGTGTGTTTGTGTGTGTGTACAGTATGTGGGCATGTGTATGTGTGTGTGCTTGTGTGTGTGTGTGTGTGTGTTATAAAACAGCCTCGATCGCTTTGTTGTACTTTATAAAAGGCGGTGAATACATGTCATGCCAGGAGCCAGTTCCCCTTCATTGCTGCGGCTTTGAGGGAAATGTGAGACGCTCCCGATTAGAGCCAGCAGCTCCATCAGGATTAGAGTGACTGCTCCGACAGGCTCCCGCTGACATCATCATCCCCAGCACCTCTTTAGGCACTCTGCTATTCCCGCCGTCCATCTGTCTCTCCATCCATCCAGCTCTCCACCTGTCCATCCGTCTATCTATCCATCCACCCATCTATCCATCTATTCATCCATCTTCTCTCTTCTCTACGGCGAAGCCCCTCGCTATGTCTCCCTCTCTCCCTCCCTCATGTTCTCTCTCTACCTCTCTCTCGCATTCCCTCCCTCATGTTCTCTCTCTCTCCCTCTCCCATTCTCTCCCTCCCACCCTCCCTCCGTGTGTCTCTTTACATGACTGTCGACAGGTTAAAATGGTAGTACATTCCCTGCACGTTATGGATTAGAGCTTATTGCCCAGGTATGAGGCAAAGAGAAGGTGTGAGGGGGGGGTGGTGTGTAGTTGTGCCACAGACATGCCGACCGCTGTCATTGTGCAGCGTGATTGGCTCTGGATGGCCGCCGCTGTCATTGTGCAGCGTGATTGGCTCTGGATGGCCGCTGCTGTCATCGTGCAGCGTGATTGGCTCTGGATGCACGCTGCTATCATTGTGCAGCGTGATTGGCTCTGGATGCACGCTGCTATCATTGTGCAGTGTGATTGGCTCTGGATGCACGCCGCTGGCATTGTGCAGCGTGATTGGCTCTGGCTTCACGCCTCCGTCATTGTGCAGCGTGATTGGCTCTGGCTTCACGCCTCCGTCATTGTGCAGCGTGATTGGCTCTGGCTTCACGCCTCCGTCATTGTGCAGCGTGATTGGCTGTGGCTTCACGCCTCTGCCATTGTGCAGCGTGATTGGCTCTGGCGGAGGAAGTAGAGCGCCGAGCCAAACTCCGCCGCGCCTGCCCTCGCACAGGTGGAGCTGGCGGCCCTTTTGATCCCGTACGAGCTCCGTGGCTCCCTGTGGCTCTGTAATCTCACAGGAGTCACGGTGCCTCTCCCTCAAGTGCAGCACCGGGGTGGCTGACAGGCTGCTGTAAAAGTAAAGGAGCTGAAGACGGTGCTTTTGGAGATATTTGGACCTAAAAATGCACTTTTTCCCCCACCAAAGACCAATTATTATTATTATTTCTTCTTTTTTTTTTTTTGGGGGGGGGGGGGGGGGTTCATATCTCCAAAAGTACATTTTAGAGACATTTTATTTGTAAATCTGGGAGCACTTTCTCACTGAGGAAAGATAAACATGTTATTAATAATAATACACTGAAACATGAATAAAAGAAACAGAAGGGGAATACAAGAACGGAAACTGAAACGGCAGCGGAATAAAAGAAACGGAAACGGAATAAAAGAACGGAAACGGAATCTATGAAAGTAGATTAATGGTTTCTGTGATATTACTTCTACACACAAAATTACACCTTGATACAAATTTACAAAGTGTTTTTACTTACAAAGTTATCGACCTTTAGAAATTCTTTGAAAATGTGTTGCGGCGCAAGATCTTTTTAGTCACGACATCCAACTCACTTCAAAGGGCTGTACTGGCAAAATGATCTGGCACTGTATTTTGAGTATGAAGTTTTATGAGTTTTATGAGTTTTATATCATCATTGTCTACCAACACACAGAAAAATGAAAAAAGTCTAAGAGGTGCTGTGGTGCAACCTGCTGGAGTTGGCATGGAATGGCACATATAATTCACAGATCATTTAGTTCACATGAGGCCGGCTAAATCATCTCTTCTTTTATTCCGGTTCCGTTTCAGTTTCTGTTCTTTTATTCCGGTTCCGGTTCAGTTTCCATTCTTTTATTCCGTTTTCGTTTCTGTTTCCGTTCTTTTATTCCGTTTTCATTTCCGTTCTGTTCCTTTATTCCGTTCTTCTATTTTGCTTTCGTGCCTTTATTTTGTTTCCGTTCTTCTATTTTGTTTTCGTGCCTTTATTTTGTTTCCGTTCCTTTATTCCGTTTCCATTTCCATTCCTTATTTCGTTTTCGTTCTTTTATTCCGTTTCCGTTTCTGTTCCTTTATTCCGTTTCTTTTATTCATGTTTCAGTGTATTATTATAATTAATAATGTGGACGCGGCTCAGAGGCTGGGTCACTAACTTGGAACCGTGCCGGCATGGATGGGTTGGTTGGTCTGTTAGTGCAACGTTATTGTCTGAGCTGTTTTATTCCACCCGAAGACTCCATAGTTCTGCTGGGCGACTTCAACGCTCACGTGGACAATGACGGAGAAACCTGGAAGGGGGCGATTGGCAGGAATAGCCTGCCTGATCTGAACCCGAGCTTGTTATTGGACATGGAGTCCGAGTGGGCCATGTTCAAAGCCTCCATTGCAGAGGCGGCAAGCAGGAGCTGTGGCCAGAAGGTCATCGGTGCCTGTCGGGGCGGCAACCCAAGAACCCGCTGGTGGGCACCAGCGGTGAGGGAGGCCGTCAAGCTGAAGAAGGAGGCCTTTCGGGCTTGGCTGGCCCGGGGGTCCCCGAAGCAGCAGACAGGTACCGGGTAGCCAGAAGGGCTTTCGGTTGGCCTTGAGGAAGTTCTGGCAAACCATCCGACGACTCAGAAAGGGAAAGCAGGGCTTGTCTCAGGCTGTTTTCAGCAGGGGAGGAGAACTGCTGAGCCGGACTGGGGATATTGTCGGGCGGTGGAAAGAGCACCTTAGCGCTCTTTCGAGCTCCTGAACCCGAAGAACACATCCTCTGTGGAAGAGGCAGAGCCGAAGACTCGGGGGAATCTGCACCTATATCCCTGGTGGAAGTTGCTGAGGTAGTCAAAAAGCTCCTCAGTAGCAAGTCGCCGGGTGTGGATGAGATTCGCCCTGAGATGCTGAAGGCCCTGGACATTGTTGGGCTGTCTTGGCTGACACGCCTCTTCAGTGTCGCGTGGAGGTCGGGGACGGTACCTGCAGAGTGGCAGACCGGGGTGGTGGTCCCCATTTTCAAGAAGGGGGACCGGAGGGTGTGCTCCAATTATCGGGGTATCACACTCCTCAGCCTCACTGGGAAAGCTTACTCTAGGATGCTGGAAAGGAGGCTCCGACCGACGGTCGAACCTTGGATTCAGGAGGAGCAATGTGGCTTCCGTCCTGGTCCTGGAACAGTGGACCAGCTCTTTACCTTAGCGGGGTTGCTGGCAGGGTCATGGGGGTTTGCCCATTCAGTCCACATGTGCTTTGTGGACTTGGAGAAGGCTTTCGACCATGTCCCCCGGGGAACCCTGTGGGGTGTACTGCGGGAGTATGGGGTACCGGGGCCGTTGTTACGAGCCATCCAGTCCCTGTATAACCAAAGTGAGAGCTGTCCGCATTCTCGGCACAAAGTCAAGCATGTTTCCAGTGGGTGTTGGACTCCGCCAAGGTTGTCCTTTGTCACCGGTCCTATTTGTGGTATTCATGGACAGGATCTCAAGGTGCAGCCGAGGTGAGGAGAGTGTCCGGTTGGTGACCAAAATCGCATCTCTGCTTTTAGCGGATGACGTCTGATTGGTGCACATGCCCCACTTGACACAACCAGGCCAATCAAAAGTATTTCCCCTGCGCAAGTAGCAAAGCAACCTGCAGTTGGCCGTATTCAACAGGCAGGAAGCTGTGTTGCATTTCTGTCTGAATGATAAACAGGAATTTGAATGAAGGGGTTTTCAACACCCTAGAAGGCGTCCTTGGGGTGTGTCCTTGGGACAGGCATTTTGCCTACCCTGGACTGGTGAAGTGTAACATATCACAACCAGCTCATGTGTAAAGGGCACACACAGCTACCTTCTCAGTTGTCATAATCTGCAATGTTCAGTTGAAACGT
The DNA here is from genome assembly GCF_963514075.1 of Conger conger. Classification (NCBI taxonomy): domain Eukaryota; kingdom Metazoa; phylum Chordata; class Actinopteri; order Anguilliformes; family Congridae; genus Conger; species Conger conger. Next base: position 10,743,669 of record NC_083778.1, on the reverse strand, counting down.
ATTTCAGTTTAAAATGTTCAGGTCTTGAGTATGACCGCACAAAGACTGTCTCATTATCTGAGTTCAGGGCCACGTTCAGCCCGGACAAAACGTAGCAAAACGTTGATTTAATCAAGTCTGTTGCACATCGTTGGGAGGAAACATATCTTTCAACACAGATACCGTGGCAATAAATAGCTAAACATTTTCTGATTGAACATGCCCCAGGTGTAGTCCAGCCACATCACCGCTCCTGAGACGTCTCTGCCCATGCAAAAAAAGGAGGAGAAATGTTTTAAGAGTTCGCAAGCAATGCTGTAAAAGGCTATTTTCTTGAATGGGTGATACATTAAATGGACATTTCAATATTCTCAGCCCCGTATCTGGTTCATCACCTTTCATCAGGGGCTACCTGGAGGTCAACATGGCTGTCCTGTGATCAGGAGATAGCAGACTGTAATCCCCAAATTCTCCTTATTGCCCCTCCCCATGTTGGATTGTGCATTGACCATTATGTGCAGCTGAAACTTTGTGGCTTGCATTGATATTTTTTAAATACACGGCCACAGTAACCAGTTTAACCCTGAACCTGTTCATTATCTCCCAAGCCGCAGTCCCCTTTGCCTGGAGTGACTTTCTTCAGGGCAGTGTAAGGCCACTATACAGACAGACGTCTGCACAATTATAGCAGAATAACAGAATAGTATGCACCTACTCTAACATCATTTGGCAGCGCAGAACAGTGAATGTCATTTCAATTAATGTCATTCTGTATGCTGTATGCTGAGTGCAATAAGGGCATGGCTTAGAGTACTGCTGGTGACTGAGTAACTCTATGTGTAGCATAGCCAACTACTGGTGACTGAGTGACTCTATCTGTAGCATAGCCAACTACTGGTGACTGAGTGACTCTATCTGTAGCATAGCCTACTGCTGGTGACTGAGTGACTTAGCCTACTGTAGCATAGCTTACTGCTTATGACTGAGTGACTGAGCCTTCTGTAGCCTAGCTTACTGCTAATGACTGAGTGACTTAGCCAACTGTAGCATAGCTTACTGCTAATGACTGAGTGACTTAGCCAACTGTAGCATAGCTTACTGCTAATGACTGAGTGACTTAGCCAACTGTAGCATAGCTTACTGCTAATGACTGAGTGACTTAGCCTACTGTAGCATAGCTTACTGCTAATGACTGAGTGACTTAGCCAACTGTAGCATAGCTTACTGCTAATGACTGAGTGACTTAGCCAACTGTAGCATAGCTTACTGCTAATGACTGAGTGACTTAGCCAACTGTAGCATAGCTTACTGCTAATGACTGACTGTATCTCTGCAGCATAGTTTTTCACGCCCCCCATGAATGAGGGCTTTGTCCCGTCTGAACCGACGGTGCCCTCAGACAGGGCTCCAAAGTCTGAGTCACCATCTCCCGGCCCGGCCCCTGTCTGACGCACTCCGCCAGTGCTGAACAGGACCTCTCCGTCTCCCCCGTCCTCGACGTGTGGGGTCAAGATGGCCGCCGCCTACCCGAAAAACCCGGGGAGAATGTCCAGACCTCCGCAGAAATCAAAACCAGGAGAGCGCTCCGGATCTCTCCGGCCCGATCCCAGAGGTTAAACATTAACATCTGATACACATTTCCCTCGTCTGCTTATGAAGCGCGCTCGACCTTATGAATGTTTTTAGAGCCATCGTCTGCGGAGCAAGGTCGCCTCAAGGTCGTTCCGAAGACAGGGGTTTGTTTTTTCAGACTTTGTAGCTCTTATCAGCCCGAGAATCCTCAGGTATCTCTTAGCTTTTTATCTCGCCTGGTTTGTGACCTGATAAATCCTCTTTGACGGCGATAATGTCTGAACACTCGATGCCGTTCATCTTTCACACTGCAATTCTGCAACGCGTTCATCAGGCTGCCTCCATTTTAGAGCCTACGGTTATTTTAATCAAAGGTGCCGTAAATCTCAAGTAACCGTGTTATCAGTGGAGGCATTACAGTGGGGCTGCTCAACCCTGCCCCCTGTGATCTACCGTCCCATAGACTTTTAAACCTACAGGACGGTAGATCTCCAGGAACAGGGTTGGGCCGCCCTAAATTACACGTACATAATTGCATACGATAAATTAAATGGCTCTATTATATGTTGGCGGCCGTATTTAACCGTGTTTCTTTGCAGGGCTAATAGAATATTAAATAATGTAATACAGTATATGGGTGTAGAAGCACATGGAAAAGGCGTCAGACCTTGGATTTTTAGATCAATACTAGGAAGAAAAAAGTACTAAAAATGTAACATTTTGGCTTGCCATGTCTTATTCAAGCATGGAAATGTCCGACACAACCAGCAAAATAAACATGTCCTCCTTTGTCCCCGCAATTAATTTTGTGCGTGCATAACAAAATGAGGCTGGATTGATCGTCTCCTGATGGGGTTACAATTTGGCCCATCTTCTTGTTTGCAGAAGGTTTTGATGGAACCCATTTCACCCAGTCTGTTTACATTGGAATGCTAAAACTGCTGCTGTCATGCCACAAATGTGATATATAGGTCTGTTTGATAAAGCAATTAAACCAATGGAATCATGCCAGGCCGACAGCAGAATAAGTTGTCTCCTGACTGTAATTAGTTGCAAGTCATAACACTGCTTTCGGAGAATGGAAGTTGTTAAATACACGCTCGCAGATACAAAAAAAATGCAACCTAACCAGACACTCTGGAGACAAAAGATTTGACGACGCCTTATGGGCGCCCACAACATCTTTTAAAAATACAATATAACGAATTGCTATGGCTACATATTGTAGCAACGAGAGAGGGATTAGAGTTACCGCAAACAGCTTCTTGAACACACCAAAATGTGTATTCTCCGCATACTATCCGTGGCACAACCTGTGTGATTAAGATCATTTTCTGTAGTGTGCTTCCACCTAGTGGGTGTTTCAGAGAACAGCATGGCATTGTCATTCTGTGGGAATTAACACAAGGGCCTTCGGGTTTAAGGAAGAAAACTCAAGAAAGGGGGCAGGTGCCTGCTAGTGGGAGTGGGGAATGGGGCCAAGGAATAGGGAGTTAGGGAAGGGGACAGGGAATCGGGGGTTAGGGAAGGGGACAGGGAATAGGGGGTTAGGGAAGGGGACAGGGAATAGGGGGTTAGGGAAGGGGACAGGGAATAGGGAGTTAGAGAAGGGGACAGGGAATAGGGAGTTAGAGAAGGGGACAGGGAATAGGGTGTTAGAGAAGGGGACAGGAAATAGGGCATTAGGGTACAATGATTATGGAGTTGGAGTTTGTTGTGTTCTGACTACTCGGCAGTAGGTGGCGAGAACGCAATATGCATAGTAAATATGCAATGTGCAGAAGGCGAGTGAGAGTTGGAGAAGAGATAAAATGAAGAATGAATTACCCATGTGAATTAACCGTGTCTGTTTATTCATTAGTTAATGTATCTACAGCAGCCTAACTTTAGTTCAGTCTTTACACATGCAAACATAACAAATTGGCGACAAGTTCTTACCCACTACTACGAAGGATGGCTCTTTCTACACATTTTTCTACACCGTTTTTGCAATGCCCTGGAGAACCTGCTCTGCCTTTCCATACATGGATGAAAATGTTCAACAACTATTTGCTAGTGGTCGCAACGAATAGAAAGGCATGGCCGGACGTTCGTAAACGTGCACTTCTTCTACACTGCCTTGGGACTGAGGGTCAGAGACTCTTTTACATACTGCCTGATGAAGGTGAGACAGTGGAACAGGCTGTTAAGGTGCTAGAAACATACTTTATTCCACGTCAGAACATAGTGGCTGAGCGTCATGCTTTCCGAAAACGTGCACAAGCTCCACATGAATCAGTGCTACAGTACACTGCAGCTTTGCGAGACCTAGCAGCTACATGCGAGTTTGCATCCAACTTAGATTAAATGCTTCGTGATCAGTGAGTGGAAAACGTAAACAATCCTCGCATACGTGAGCGACTTCTTTTTGAAACAGACTTAACCTTGCAGAGAGCCATCACATTAGCTACACAGACAGAAGCTGCTAGTGAGCAAGCTAGGTTCATTGCTGCCGATCGCTCAGCGCCTGTGCCAGCTGTGTCTGCTGCAACACCTGCACGCCGCCACCCGCCTTTTTCATCTGCACCGTCTTCTGTACCGTCTGCCGCTCCTTCTCGTCATACATCCAGCCGAACCTGCTACCGCTGCAGAACTGACAGGCATCTTGCAAATGACCCATCCTGCCCTGCTGCCTCAGTTAAGCGTAAGAACTGTAATAAGATTGGACACTTTGCCAGAGTGTGCCGTTCAACACAGACTCGCTCTGTGCACGAAATTGACATGCCAGAGGTTCAGATTCTTTACTTACATGACTACAATGCGTCTGATAAAATTCGATGCACAGTTAACATTAAGGCTGCAACTGCTACTCCAGTGCCAGCTGGAGCTGACTGTGGACTCAGGCTCCTCAGTGTCTATTCTGCCCAAATGCCTTTTACGAAAAGCACTTCAAAGGTGAAGAACTACTACCTCCAACGGCTAAATTAGTGACCTACTCCCATGCTCCTATTCCAGTTATTGGCTGTTTTCCTGTTACTGTGTTCTGGAATAATGCTACACGCGAAACATCCTTCTTGATTGTGGAGTCTGGGACTTGATCAATGGCCTGAGTCTGTGCATTAAAGGCTCTACCGTCCAACCTGCCACCCTGATGACCTCTGCTTCTGTGATGGCCACTGCTCCTCTGTCTGCGGCCCCTCTTGGCTGCGCGAAAGGGTTTGTGCATAAAGTGAAAGTATCACAGACTGTCACACCTGTACGTCAGAAATGACGTCGCTTGCCCCTATCTGTGCGGAATGCCGTGAGTACCGAAATCCAGCGTCTCCTCGACGCAGGTGTGATTGAGAGAATAGATGCTTCTCCCTGGGTCTCCCCGATAGTGGTTGTACGAAAGAAATCAGGTAATATTCGAATGTGTGTGGACCTGCGTGAGCCCAACAAGGCTGTGATTGTTGACTCCTTTCCTCTTCCACACATAGACGAAATGCTGGGCCTGCTGCACGGAGCTACAGTGTTCTGCTGTTAGTGGAGAGTCCAGCTCTAGCACTGTTCAACCCTGACCTCCCTACTATTGTCTCCACTGATGCCTCTGACTAAGGCCTTGGTGCTGTTCTCCGTCAGATCCAGTCTGACCACACTGAGCGCACTGTTGCATTTGCTTCCAGGACTCTTGACTCCTGCCGAACGCAAATACTCAACAGTTGAGAAAGAAGCCCTTGGATGCGTGTGGGCTGTGGAGAAATGGAGAACCTACTTGTGGGGATGGTGTTTTTCCCTGCGTACAGATCACCAGGCACTGACCGCTCTCCTGACTACCAGAGGAGCTGACCGTGCTGGCATGCGTATTGCACGCTGGGCAGCACGCCTGCTGTGCTTCTGTTATGATGTTGCATACCTGCCAGGTTCAAAGAACAGTACTGCTGACCGCCTCTCCCGTCTGCCTCTGCCTGCTGCTGCTGATGAACCAGAGGCTGAACCTGAGTTTGTGGCCATGCTGTCGGCTGATCACCTGTCTGCTGTCTCCCCTGGTGAGTTTGCTGCTGCGTCTACCTCCTGCCCTGAGCTCTGTGCATGGCGTGCACAGATTGCTGATGGTTGGCCTCCCTCTCCTGCCGCTTTAAGTTCAATCACACGTCCATACTACAAGCTGCGCCATGAACTGTCTGTGCAAAACGACTACACTTTCCGAGGCTTACGGCTCATTGCTCCTGTCACCCTGCGTCACACCCTGGTGGGCCTGGCTCACGAAGGCCACCAAGGTATTGTGAGAACCAAGCAACGCCTCCGTGAAATCTGCTGGTGGCCAGGTATGGATGAATTTGTCAACACTCAGATTAAGGACTGCTATCTATGTCAGTCTTCAGATAAGTCTGCTGCCCCCTCTGCTGCACCGTTACAACCAGTACAGTTTCCAGCAGAGCCGTGGGAGAAGCTAGGCGTTGATGTGGTTGGTCCGTTTGAGACTGCTACTCCGGACTGCCGTTTTGCCCTCACACTGACTGACTACCACACCAAGTGGCCTGAGGTTGCTTTCACGCCTTCTGCTACCTCAGCCAACATCATTACTTTTCTGGCTTCAGTGTTCAGCAGATGAGGTCATCCGAGAACCATTGTATCAGACAATGGGCCTCAATTCCTGTCTAAAGAGTTTGCTGCGTTCTTGAAAAAGCGTGACATTAAGCACATACGTCCAGCGGTTTACCACCCTGCAGCAAACGGAGCAGTCGAACGCTCTCACCGTGTCCTGAGAGCATCCATACAGTCCGCTGTCCTACAACAGAAGCCTGGGAAAGCTACAGTTACAGACTCCTTACAGGTGTACCGTGCCACTCCACATGCGACCACTGGACTCTCTCCATTTGAGTTACTGCATGGCAGAAAAATGCGCACACGCCTCCATGTCCTTGCCCCACCACTGACAAGCATTCATACGGATGTGCTTCGTCAGAGTATCATCCCGACAAGCTAAAATTAAGTCATACACTGACTCTCGTCGTGGAGCACGCAGTACAGTTTTCAAAGAAGGGGACAGAGTGCGTGTCCGGAAGCCTTTTCATGTTCCAAAGGCGCACCCACGCTACTCCAAGCCACTGGTGAAAAGGAGGCAAGTTGGTCAGAGCACTTTTCTTCTGTCAGATGGTAGGAAATGGCATCAATCACGGCTGGCTAGATACCATGCTTCTGCTTCACCTGAGACGTTTGCTCGCTCTCCACACGATGCAGTGAGTGACGACTCCACAGTTTCCCAGTCTGACCTCCCGGGGGCCATGGACTCTCATACGGCCCCTGCTCGTGTCAGACGGCCTCCCTGCTGGCTTGAGGACTATGTGTCTTAAGCACACACTTACACGCCTAAACGTTCATAAAGCCTGTTCAAATGTTCCTTGGCTATGGATATCATTCTATATACACCGATACAAATTCTGAGACAAATTATGGATACTACTGAGCCTTCTGCTGATGTTTTACCACTATTTTCAGTCTTGTTATGACACTGAAGAGAGTTCTCTTTTATGCTCTATTTTCTACTTCTTGATATTTCTAGTAATAACTGGTTGATACATGAACATGCATGTGAGATATTTAAAATGAAATGTTATGCATTTTGCTATGTATTACTACTAATATTCTGAGTGCTAAGGTTATGCACTATTCTCTACTAATCATTGTTATTGCTGGTGATATACACTGTTGTTAAATCCATGCTAGTTACTGGTAATATTGTTTACGTAAGGGGGGGGATGTTGTGTTCTGAATACTCACCAGTAGGTGGCGAGAACGCAATATGCATAGTAAATATGTAACGTGCAGAAGGAGAGCGGAGAGTTGGAGAAGAGATAAACTGGAGAATGAATTACCCGTGTGAATTAACCGTGTCTGTTTATTCATTAGTTAATGTATCTACAGTAGCCTCACTTCAGTTCAGTCTTTACACATGCAAACATAACAGAGTAGATACTGTATATGAGGGGAGAATAAATATACAGAGAGGAGATTTGGCAATATACCCCCCCCCCCACCCAGGAGTTACCTATGTTGGCATAACTACTAGCACAGAGACAGAGCACCTGCACTGGCATGAGAACAGCAAAAAAACCCACCTCCCCACCCACTCCTTTCCTGCTGACTCTGTCCTATTGTGTTTACTGTAAGCCTCTGTGGACACAGGCGTCCGGTAAGCGAGTGCAGAAGGGTCCGCATTGATACAGCTGTAGGCGGGGCGTTAACCACACGGCGCCGACTGACACGGAACAACATTCCAACTTCAGAGTCAACGAACGGTGCCGTTCTGCCTTCGGAGGGGCGAGAGGCGCGCTCGTTTCAGCACTAGAGGGAGAACGTGTTCCTCTTTCAGAGGCCCCGGCGGACTGGCGGAGGTTTCCGTTCGGCGGCAGTTGTTCGGAGGAGGAGCGCAGCTGAGAATGGATTTATTGGACGCAGTATACGGGATTCATCTGCATTGCCCTTGCATTCATTCAGCCCCATTGACCAGTTTAAACAAAAAATATGTGTTGGTCAGTTCCCAGGTTTTGGGTAGTCTGTCCCTATTAAATTGCACAGACCACCTATTTTAATACTTTTGCGTATTTTGCTAAATGTGTGTTCGGACGACATCTGCATGGCCAGAGAGATAAAGTTTCCTGATTTTGGAAATAAAATACTGTATAGACAGGCTGGTATCTTCCTTCACACAACACTGGCCAGTGGAGGATGGGCTACCCCTCTTATCGCCAGGTTCCCCCAAGATTTCTTTTCATCACCGTTTGAGGGTTTTTCTCCACACTAGGGAGTTACTGTTTAGCTGTGATGCATTACCCGACAAAACCGAACTGAATTCAGTTGAATACAGCATTGTACTCCAGGCCCTAGCACGGTCATATTTCTCAACAAGTAGTTCCTTCCCTGACAATGCTATCTGAACACAAGTCTAGCTCCTCCTTTAACACAAATGACGCATTCAGTACTTAACCTGTTTTTAAAAGATAATACTGACATTATAACATAATCTGTACGAATGCATCCATCACGGTTTCCCTAACATAACACAGTGTGACAGACCGAAAGCACTCCAAATGCAATCATTAACCTGTGAGGAGTAGACGGCAGAATGGCGTGGACTGATACGACGGCTCTGGTATTCACACACCTTGCTGTGGCATGTGCGCTCTGGGCCACACCCATATAGTCGCCGCGGCGACTATATTTGTGTATCGCTCTTGTCCGACCGCTTTAGAGGACACTACCGTGTGCGTGCCTGTGCTATGAGCAATGCGTTCAGATGGAATTCCCTTAAACGCCCACGACGGAAGCGATGTTCAATGTTTTTTTTTTCACCGCAGACTGTAATCTGATTTCTCGTACGGCGTGACCTGAGTAACCATAGCAACGCGCAGACCGCGGCTGCGTACGAAAGGCGTTCCCACTGAAGCCGAAAGCATCGATTTGTTTGGTTTTTTTACGTCGATTGCGACAAAGGGCTTGTTTCCGAAGTGCATGTGCGGCATGCATGCACTCCATTAGTTGCCGGGGAAAACCAGGACACCTTTAACAAGAAGATAAGATCTTGCTTAGTCCGGGCCTGTTCCCTCCGTACTTGACAAACCCCATTCAACACAAACGCCACAGCTTCCAGAGAAAAAGGCAATTTGCTTTATTAAACAACCTATTTGAAACAGCAAATGTTCCTTTGTGTGGGCGCAGGTTTTTGTTTGAGCCCAGCACTAAGACGCACGAGTCGACTCATCACAATTATCTTGTTTGAAGACCATGATTAGTTCAGCGGTGAAATCTGCTGCATTGTCACAATGGCCTTTTTCCGGATAAGATCGGAGGTGCACCTGCAGCTAGACAAATCCATCTTGCGCCCCAGGCCTATCGAATAGGCCAGTCGGGGCCTGCGTCCGGTTCATTAGCGTCTTGTCAGTGTTTGAGTGCTGTGTGTTCGTCACGTGATCAGGATTTTCCCTGCTCTAATCCTGCGGTCTGGCCTAAGATCCACAGGCACCGTGTAAGCTTGTTAAACCAGGCAGCGGTTGAGCTGCAGACCTGTTCCTGCATAATCAGGAAGCTTTTTACGCTCACACTCCTCCGGCTCAGACTAATTGCGATTGCTGGCGCGGTGGAAAGTCTTTTTTGACTCCGCTACTAGCGTAAGCCTCGCACGTCTTGGCATGCCCAGCTGGGCTCTTCCCCGGCTGCCCGCCGGGCAAACATTTCCCCCCCGGCTGGTGTTGACTGAGCGCGCAGTTTCCTCATTGGTTTAATCGGCGAGCGGTTCCACCTCGTTTAACCCTCCTTTTGATCCCGCGAGCGTGTCTCGCGCGCGTTCGCTCGATCCCGGCGAAGCCTCTCCAAATATTGTCCCACGCGCCGGGGAAACGGGCGCGTCTTAAGACAGGACCCGATTGGCTCCAGATGCGATTCGGCCGATTTTACGATCGGCTGATGAGTGTGTGGGCTCACCGCAGTTTCCCGGAAGCACCGCCTTGCGGACGCCTGCCCTTGGTGCCGCCGTAAAACCAGACCGCAAGCGGCCGGGCCCGGAGGACAGGCACCCGGCCAGCTGTGCTCTACAGAGGGCCGGGACCCTGGGGAGGGAGAGGAAGGGGGGAGAATGACCGTGCCACGCAAGTGCCGAACCGGCAAACGGCAAAACCCAGCCTGGACCCAGGACCGGGAGGACCGCCGGCTCAAAGACCAATCGCTTATCTTTCACCAATCGTTTCTTTTCCTCGCTCCTGACCTGGAAATCGATCAAGGTCCGCCGCCTTGAATGACATTCCAACCCATGAAACGCTCCTTCGAGGAACTCCTTGGTGGAAGTATTTTTCGGAAAGCCTGACGTATATGTATGATCTGTGGGCCCACCTGTCCCCATCTGCCCCACAGCTGCCACGTCTGTAACTGACGTTTGAAGGAGCGAGGAAATTCCATTGGCCGTATTTTCTCAATTTCCCTGTCTTCACTTATTTTTCTTATGTCTTTTCCCAGCCTCTCCTGATGGGTGGAGCTAGGAGTAGGAAAAGGAGCAAGGAAAAGAAAAAAGAGGAGAAAAATAAGTGATTGGAGAGAGCCCGTGCTTTTCATCTGGAGTGTGTCATTGGGGACCTCATGAAAAAAGATGATAGTCATAAAGAAAAAAACGAGTCTAAGGGTGCTTCTCTGTGCCAAGAATGCAAAATCCGGATTCGACTTCTTGTGAAGTCCGTGACACATTTCAGAGGAAAGAAAGCACTGCATTGCAATGTTTGCTTGTGGCGTGCAGATACGATACCACCATGCTTGCAATAGGATAACATTCAGCAATTGTTTCAGCCACATTCATTAGTGAAATGAAAGGACTAACAAGTGGTAGTGCACTTTGCACTTTGTTGTACGTCACTATATAACAGCATCTGCCAAATGCCATTAAGGTAATGTAATGTAATGTAATGTTGTTGGGTAAGGCTATAAAAAACACTCTCAATGTTTCAAACTACCTATTTCCACTGTCAGACACATTATTAGAAAATGGAAGATAAATGAAACAGTTGAAGTCGAGGCAAGGTCTGGAAGACCAAGAAAGATTTCAGATAGAATGGCCCGAGACCTGGGTGAGAAATGCTCGGAAGAACCCAGACATGACTGCAGAGGAGCTGCAAAAAAGAGTAGCAAATACAGGTCTAGCTGTTCACAGGACAACAATACAAGGTACTTTAAACAACAAAGACCTACATGGCAGAGTTGCCATAAATACCTCAACACAAAATGAAGCGTCTGAAGTAGACAAAAGGAAACACTGAGAAGCCTGAAGCCTTTTGGAACAATGTGCTTTTGACTAACAAAACCAAAATTTAACTTTTTGCCCATCACCAAAGAAGGTATGTTTAGAGAAAAAAGGGAGAAGGACACCTTGCCAACTGTAAGGCATGGAGGTTGTGGGGAAACTGGGGGCACAGGACATATTGTGCAAGTGGAAGGATGAATGGTTTCCACCAAATTCTAGGGAACATAAATCAGTCCAGACATGAAGTTGAAGAGAGGTTGGATATTCCAGCAAGACAATGATCCAAAGCATACCTTGAAATCAACCATGAAGTACCTCCAGGAAAGACAGATGAAGGTTTAGGAATAGCTACTACAGTCCCCAGACTTTAATATTATTTGTTATAGTTGCCCAAGGAGGAGTTACAAAGTACTAACTGACAGGGTTCCCAAACTTTTGCAGTTCCTTTTTTTATCATTTTGAAACTGTAAATTTTTTTAATAAAAAGTAATGTTTGCTTTAAAATGTGAAGAAATGTGTTTAAATTTTTAACCATTTACAGTTTCACCTCAGGTCAGGTCAGAGGTCAGGTTCACTTCTGTTCACTTAGATTTTAATTTTTGTATCTACTCTTTATTATTCCACACAACTTAAGATGCTGTTTCCTTCCAATGTCTGAATGCCCAAATGTATTGTGACACCCTCTTCCTGAAAATGTTTTTGAATAATTTATATATTTCATGTATTATGCATATATTCAGAAAAAGAAATGGCAGGCAATATTTTCCAACAATTTAACAGGATTCTGCCAAAAAAAAACCTGAAAGTGAAACCACTTGAAACTGTACAATTGCTAAAAACCCTAAACATCTGATTGGCCCCTAGTGCTGCACCGCATCCATTCTGATTAGTCACGGGTGCCGAACCCTCCTTGCTTGATTACCGATTAATTTCACAGAGAGCACGCTAGGAGATGAAGTCCTCACCTTCAGACTTTGAAGTGCGTTTCACGAAGCTGCAGACTGCAATTCCCATCAGCCACTTTCTCAACCCCACTGTGGCACTTGTTAGCAATTATTCAATTAAGCCCTCCGGCCAGGCAACCTCCCTAATCAATTAGGTCTTTTTTTTTTTTTTTTTCAGCGAATAAGGCGGTCTCTGTGAGGCGAAACTACTTGTGTGTGGAGAGCAAACAGAAGCCATTTTGTAGAAACTCCTCCACGCACGTAGCAGTGCATATTTTCCTGAACTGACTAAGCTTGTTTTCCAACCTCAACTCCAGGCGGAGGGAGATTAAACCCTCCTTAACGCCCGTCCTCTCCGTGCCTGTAAGCGCCGCCCGCGACTGTTCTGGAATCAGTCCCGCGGGCGACCACACCCACCGGGTTTCGCGCGGAGCGTAGGAGGCTTTCCACAGCTCTCCTACGTCAGTTTCCTGTGGAGGAGCTGTCAGCAGTGCTCACTCTCCCCCTGGCCAGCGCGCACAGACGCTCACACACACCACCTCCTCTCACACACACCACTCTCTCAGAACAAGTCGCAAACAAGCGTAGCCATGGCTGTCAGCAGATGCATCAAGTACTGCCTCTTCTTCTTCAACTTGCTCTTCTGGGTAAGTGCCTGCTCTTTTTTAAAAAGAAATGTATTCATACTTAAAAGGTAAATGTTTGCTTTCTGTGGCTTGAGATTACTACAATCTCCCATAAAGATGAGGAGTTTCATTCGCTGAAGTAGTTATAATGGAAAAGTTTTTTTTTTTTTTTTTTTGTTGTTGCTTTGATGAATCTAATTTTAACTGAAAGTTTACTCTGGAGTTTTTACACGTTTGAGTCCTCTGAGTCTGAGGAAATGCACTGAAAGGGACTGTTGTTTTGAAAGCCATGTTTTCCTTTGCGCATCTGACCACTCCCATAATGTGATGCATTACCCTTTTCCCTTTCAAAAAGGACATTAAGGAAATCAATGCTAATGAGGTTCTGATCTATCGCTCTGGTACCATGCAGGCAGCAGCTCGTCCCAAGGGTCATAGCAGGGACACATAGCACCACCCCCCCCCCCCTTCCCTTTACCTGTGCTTCAGTACTTTTGCAGGAGACCTGTCCTGCTATGTGGACCTCCCTGTCACCTTCTATTCTTCTAGAGGTCTTCTACAATGGGGGTGTCTGTCAGTGACCATTAAGATGAATCGTTTAGCTCTTTCGACGCTGGCCATTTCCAGGTCTTGCTTTCTGTACGTAAACACTGATGTTGTCATAGCAAACACAGGGTGTGTCCTGAAACCACCGAGCGTGCTGACCTCACCGCCCGCCCGCCATCTGCCAACCGCGTATGTGCTCATGTGACCGGGAGTCTCTCTCTCTCTCTCACCCGCGAAGAGCTGCCAAAATGGAGGATGTCGGTTTACTTTATTGGCTTTGAGACCTCATCCTGCGGGTGTTTACTTTTTATAGAGACTACGGTTTACTCCAGCCTGTCTTGTGCCGAGAGGGCTCGTCGTGCGAACCTGAGAGATGTAAATCCAACCTCTCCCATGCAAATGTGGGTGTGCAATCCCTGCCAGCCCGACTTCTGCTTTCCTCGCCTGTTATAAGCCGGGCAATCGGAGAGCGTGTTCGCACAGGAGGCCGGCGGCGGCCATTTCGCGCGCGAACGCAAACGCGCGAGTCGCAGTCCGGACGGAGGCCGCGGTCGGGCGGGCGGATAAAGACCGCAGCTCCGCCGGAGCACTGGGCGGGGGCGTCACGATTGCCCAACATGCCTGGCGGTGAGTCACGGCCTGAAATATGCGTCAGAACCGCACGGACGGGTCCTTCAGGCTCAGCAGCAGGTGCTTACGCTCCCAGGTTACGTTGGGGTTGAGTTGCCGCGGTATTATCCTCCCTCCCCCCCTGCTGAACTCGTTTTGGAACGGAGCCAAAGGCGGCCCTGGTCTGGTTTCCGTCTTCTGGTTTCTGAATACCCGTTTGTGACGGCTAGAAATCACACAGCCCCCCCACCCCCCCCGTTCTCATTACCTCCTCTGTGGTTCCAGGAACCTGTCACATGAAAGGTGTCTATTTCTCATTAACCTGGTTTGTTCAGTAACCGGCTCTGTTCCTTCGCCAGACAGACAACGCTTGACGGTTTCCGCGGCTCGTCGTATCTCTGCCCGCGGCGCCGTGCATTGTGGGACGGGCGAGCAGGCCCGACCGGTTGTTGGCGGACTAGCGCACCTGGCTACCTCGCCTCTGTCTCCGCGGATAATGTGTCCGCGCAGGCCGGGGGGGGGCGGCGGCGGGGTCGCCATGGCAGCCTCGCGCGGGCGTTTCTCGGGTTACGCGGCAGCTGTGCCGCGCGCATGGCTAACGAGGCCGACCCGGGGCGAGCCTCACCCTCTCCGGCCCGCTGTGCCCCGTCACGTGACACGGGATTAATAATTCCGCTCGGCCTTCAAAACCCACTAAATTTAACAACCGTACGCATTGCTTTGTGACTGGAGTTCAGGGATCGGTGACTCCCGGTCCTCGAGGAACGAGCACCGCTGGTTTTCCACCCTCCCTTTGGTTTCGCGCCTGACTCCCGGCTAGTCTGGCCAATCGGTAGCACTAATTACATGGGAGAAAGGAAAACCAGGCCTGGATTTGGATTGGTGGGCCAGCGTTGAAGGTCCCTGCTGTAGGTTTTTCTTAGTGCCTGCTAGACACGGCTATGAGCTCCAGGAACTAGGAAGTGCTGGTGGTTATTTGCCCTGTTTTAACAGCACCCCACCCCTTCTTTGTATTGAAAGGATCCTGTGTCACGTTCATATTAATATTTGACTCGTGAAATTTGATTGTTCGACCATTTACGAATTCCTGCTAACTTCTGACAGGCAAAATGACAAATGGTAAATGATTGGCATTTATAGTGAAAGATTATGATACAACTTCTGTGGATGGGAATCCTTTTTGAAGCGGCGGTGTGAGTCAATTTGAACATTTCCCCTTGGATAGCTTTTCGATGGGAAGGTTTTTTCCCCTGATGAATCATTATCCTGTTGCAATAGTTAGTCACAGCAACGCTGCTTGAGTGAAATCTTTTTTTCACCACTCTGTCTTTGCCCTTTCCCCGGCATGTTGTGTTGAGCACATTGTTCCGTCGTGTTCAGCATTCCTTGTCAATTGCTCATGCTTAAAAAACAGGCTGTGCCTGTGAGTGTCTGCTTCCTGGTTTCTTCTTCTGTGGTAAAGGCCGGGGTCTCTGAAAGCTTTTGTCACGCACAACAGTCGCCTTACTCTCCCGGTGTGTGGTGTGTGGTGTTTAAACACTTTAGCTATGGTATCAGGCACAGTTAGTGCTGTTTACATTGGGGGGTGGGGGGAGGGGTACAGGGTATTGGTGGGAGAGCACAGCACAACCGAACGGGCGGGGCGAGTTCTGTTTGCGACCAGCCCCCGACGTCACCGGGGTGTCACCGCCGGGGTTCTGTCACCGGGTTATCGCCCCCGGGAGACCGCCCTTTCCCCCTCGCCCAGAGGGAGGGGCCTGCACTTGAATGCAGAGCCAAAGTCGAATTCTGCCCGCCCACCACCCAAAGCAGGACACGGGCTGATGCTTCCCGCCAGGCACCCCACACTAACCTTCATGAGAAAGGAGCTATTAAAAAGAAATGTATAAATAATAAGCTTTTGTAAAGGAAACTGTTGGCACGTTTCTGTTAAAACGCACGTCTTCTGGCATGTTTGTGTCACAAAGACAAATGCATTGTGGGCCGGTTTCATAGAGATGGATTAAACCTAGTCCTGCACTAAATATAATTTTCAATGGCGATTCTCCTCGCAAAACCCAATTTAGTCCAGGATTATGCGTAATCGATGTCTAATCAAATTTTTGGGTTTTTTTCCCCCCAGAACTAAAACATATATTTTTGCAGTTTCTTATGAAGAACTGTCTTTGAAATTTGCGTGATTACGAATATAAGAGTTGCAATGTGGCTAACGTATGTGTATGTGCGCATGTCGTTTTGAGGCCAGGAGCGGAAGCGCTTGTTCGTTGCCATTTCCTGATGCGGTGGGGATATATTGGCACCGGAAATCTCTCCGCCATTCCGCACACGTTCCCATCGAGGCCCATTGAACTCAGAAGCCCCGTTCAAATGGATTTT
This sequence comes from Conger conger, assembly GCF_963514075.1. Lineage (NCBI taxonomy): Eukaryota > Metazoa > Chordata > Actinopteri > Anguilliformes > Congridae > Conger > Conger conger. The sequence goes on along the minus strand of NC_083778.1, from coordinate 10,727,272 downwards.
GTATTTGATTATTCTAAATGGCTTTTTTTTTTCTTTTCTTTTTTTTTCCCCCGTGTTTCTTTCAGATCAGCGGCTGCATCATCCTTGGTGTCTCCATCTACCTGAAAGTGACCAAGGATTCAAATAAGGTACGGTGACCGCTGTCCGTGACCGTGTATGACCAGGAGTGACCATGACCGTGAACGTAGAAACAGGACTGCAGATTTTTACCACTACCTCTGATGGTCCATATTGGATATTTTGACTATCTTTCCCAGAATGCATACAGCACCACTCTAAATAATCATTTTTGGCACGCATGTTTACTTTGGGTCGGGGGGGGGGGAGGGTGCAAATATTTTGTAATGTTGTCCAATTTTTCCACCGGAATACGTCTCTGAAACCGATTGAGGTGAGAAATAAGCGATGCAGTTGCCGAATCCTGACTCATACTGGATCTGCAGTGCCTAGTGTTGGAGTTTGATCCGGGTCCTCCTGCAAGACTGTCGTTTACTTGACTCTTTTGACAGGTCGGGGCTCCACAAGTGTCGCTCCGACCAAAGCAGTAGAAGAAGTAATATGTCCGCAAGCGGTTCTTGCGTGAGGCGCGACGCGAGGTAAATCCGGTGGGAGGAATCGGTGTGAATGCGCTACACTTGTCCGTTGCAGGTCTTCCCTGTGTCCATCCCGGGCGTGGACCTGCTGATCGCCATCGGTGTGATCATCATGGTGCTGGGCTTCCTGGGCTGCTGCGGTGCCATCAAAGAGAACAAGTGCATGCTTCTGCTGGTGAGACACGCCTGAAAACAGCCCCTGTGCAGCACGCACGCCTGAAAACAGCCCCTGTGCAGCACACGCGCCCGAAAACAGCCCCTGTGCAGCACGCACGCCCGAAAACAGCCCCTGTGCAGCACACGCGCCCGAAAACAGCCCCTGTGCAGCACACGCGCCCGAAAACAGCCCCTGCGCAGCACGCGCGCCCGAAAACACACCAAACACACACACACCCCCCCAAAACACACCCTACAAAACATACACCTATACACCCCCTGTACAGCACGGACACACACAAAAACTCACCCTATACAGCACAGACACAGCACGGACTCACCCAAAAACACACCAAACACACACACACACACACACACACACACACACACACACACGCACCTGAAAAAATACACCCTATAAAACACACACAACACTGACCGGACAAACGCGTGAGTATTTATTCGTTTCTGAGTACTGGATGGAGAAATGGACTGACAGTGGGTGTTGAGTGGGTGTTCAGCTCAGTTTGCTTGTTGCAGTTCTTCATCGGGCTCTTGGCCATCTTCATCCTGCTGTTGGCAGCCGGCATCCTGGGAGCCGTCGACAAAAATAAGGTGAGCCCCACGCACTTCCTGTCTCCGTCCGCGCACTTCCTGTCTCCGCCCCCGCACTTCCTGCAGCTCCTAACCCCCCCCTTCTCCTCTTTCAGTCAAAGGAGTTGATCAAAGAGGCGACAACCAAACTGCTGCCTCTGTCCAGCCAACCGGAGGAGACTCAGACAGACATCCAGAAACTGGAGATGGAGGTGAGACTCCCTCAGACCCGTCCCTCAGACCCGTCCCTCAGACCCGTCCCTCAGACCCGTCCCTCAGACCCGTCCCACAGACCCGTCCCACAGACCCGTCCCTCAGACCCGTCCCACAGACCCGTCCCACAGACCCGTCCCACAGACCCGTCCCTCAGACCCGTCCCACAGACCCGTCCCACAGACCCCGTCCCTCAGACCCGTCCCACAGACCCGTCCCTCAGACCCGTCCCACAGACCCGTCCCACAGACCCGTCCCTCAGACCCGTCCCACAGACCCCGTCCCTCAGACCCGTCCCACAGACCCGTCCCACAGACCCGTCCCTCAGACCCGTCCCACAGACCCGTCCCACAGACCCGTCCCACAGACCCGTCCCTCAGACCCGTCCCACAGACCCGTCCCACAGACCCCGTCCCTCAGACCCGTCCCACAGACCCGTCCCTCAGACCCGTCCCACAGACCCGTCCCACAGACCCGTCCCTCAGACCCGTCCCACAGACCCCGTCCCTCAGACCCGTCCCACAGACCCCGTCCCACAGACCCCGTCCCACAGACCCGTCCCACAGACCCCGTCCCACACCACAGACCCGTCCCACAGACCCGTCCCACAGACCCGTCCCACAGACCCCGTCCCTCAGACCCGTCCCTCAGACCCCGTCCCACAGACCCCGTCCCACAGACCCGTCCCTCAGACCCGCACTTTGGGGTAAGACGTGGAGCGCGTCCGCCGGTGCCTTCTTTGAACCGCTCGCGTCTCTGCTCCGATCCGCAGGGCAAGTGCTGCGGGGTGGTCAACGGTCCGTCCGACTGGGGCTCCAGCATCCCCTCCTCCTGCGACTGCAAGGACACCACCGCCGAGTGCCAGACCGTGGGAGGTCAGAGCCGCTACAGCCAGGTGAGCGCATTTTAATGTCTTAGCCATGATGCTATCCAGTTTAAATAGTGTTGTTGTTGTTGTTGTTGTTGTTGTTAACGGTACAAATAAGTAATAAAAAAAATAATAAAAGTCATTGATTAATTGGTATTCTCTCTGTGTTGACAGCCTTGTAGTGAATATCTGGAAAAGTTGATAAAGGAGAACTTGAAGATAGCTCTGGGCATTGCTTTTGCCATCGCCATCCTGCTGGTAAGTGCGTCACACGTGGGTGGCAGTGCCCGTCCTCGCGGCACAGTTAGCGGTTAGCGGTGCTGACGGCTGAACAGATAGCGGTGCTAACGGCTGAACAGTTAGCGGCGCTAACGGCTGAACAGTTAGCGGCGCTAACGGCTGAACAGATAGTGGTGCTAACTGCTGAACAGATAGCGGTGCTAACTGCTGAACAGATAGCGGTGATAACGGCTGAACAGATAGCGGTGCTAACGGCTGAACAGATAGCGGTGCTAACTGCTGAACAGATAGCGGTGCTAACTGCTGAACAGATAGCGGTGATAACGGCTGAACAGATAGCGGTGCTAACGGCTGAACAGATAGCGGTGCTAACTGCTGAACAGATAGCGGTGCTAACTGCTGAACAGATAGCGGTGATAACGGCTGAACAGATAGCGGTGCTAACGGCTGAACAGATAGCGGTGCTAACGGCTGAACAAATGGCTTAACAGATAGCGGTGCTAACGGCTGAACAAACGGCTGAACAGATAGCGGTGGTAACGGCTGAACAAACGGCTGAACAGATAGCGGTGCTAACGGCTGAACAGATAGCGGTGCTAACGGCTGAACAGATAGCGGTGCTAACGGCTGAACAGATAGCGGTGCTAACGGCTGAACAGATAGCGGTGCTAACGGCTGAACAGATAGCGGTGCAAACGGCTGAACAGTTAGCGGTGCTAACGGCTGAACAGTTAGCGGTGCTAACGGCTGAACAGTTAGCGGTGCTAACGGCTGAACAGTTAGCGGTGCTAACGGCTGAACAGTTAGCGGTGCTAACGGCTGAACAGATAGCGGTGCTAACGGCTGAACAAACGGCTGAACAGTTAGCGGCGCTAACGGCTGAACAGTTAGCGGCGCTAACGGCTGAACAGTTAGCGGCGCTAACGGCTGAACAGTTAGCGGTTGAGCGGTGTCAGTCCGCCGTCCGTCCTCTCGACACTGAAAGCGCGTTTGGTCCGGTCTCAAACTCAGTCCAACTGCACTGTGCTTGCACTTTGCTTTGAGTCAGTTGAAAATGTTCTCTACAAAAAAAAATGATAACCGCTTCCAGTAAAGACCACCCAAAATGGACAGTTTTTTGGGAAACATGACTTATTATGCTTTTGCAGATCTTTGGCATGATCTTCTCCATGGTCCTGTACTGCCAGATCGGTAAGATGGACGTCAGCACCGCGTAATGAAGAGGACCAGGCGATGATTTTAACAACGCTCTTGTCTAATGAAGGTGATTGAGAGCGACTGATAAATGGCGGGTGTAGTCGTCGTGTCCCATGTTGTACATTTAGTGGATATTCTTGTTTTGTACTCTTGCGCATGTACCTGCTGGCTGTGCTACGCATGGTAACCGCGTGGCAACCACTGAACTGTGCGTTGTCCTTATTTTTATTTGTAATTTTTTTTTTTTTTTTTTTTTTTTGTGGACATGTTTATGCTTATCTGTGCCTCTAGCTCTCTTCCCGGACATTTAAATGGGACAAATTTTATATCGGAGCCATACGCAACCCACGCACGACATCAATTTCTGTAAAATGCACTGTTTATTTAATCTTTCCTGTGGGCATGGTTGTCTTGGGCGTATACATTGTAGAGAAAATGTCGTGTTCTCTGATAAGTGTCTTTAGTGGCTCTGAAATCTCACTCACTCACTTTAATCAGTATACATTTTATTCTGACAACCCAATTGCTCATTAGCACGTCCCTGTCTGAGTGCAATACAATTACAATATTCAACCGCTGCCTTATTCATTGGACTGGGCGGGTGGGGGTGGGGATGGGGTGGAGTTGTGTAATAAAATCTAATAAAGGATGATTTTAAATGTGGTGATTTTTAAGTTATTCGTGGGCGCGCACACACACACACACGCACATATAGCTTCCTGCACGGTCTGTTCTACAGCACACACACTCCTGGCGTGGGGAGCTCAATCTGTGCTTATGTGGGTCATTGTATGTGGGACATGGCATGTGTAACAGAGTGTGGGTTCTGAATACGGGCCTGAATAAGAGCTTTCCCCCCTCCCCTCCCCTGTGGTGGGGGTATGCAGGTTTTTGTTTTAGCCCAGTACTTCGACACCTGATTCTACTTATATTGGTCTTGATTTGAAGGCTGATTTAGCTAGGTTAGGCATTGAATCGCTGGGCTAAAACAAAAACCTGCACCCAAACCAGTCCATTTCGTGTTTGGACACCCCTGCCACGAACCTGTAGCCCAGGGATCATTACAAATTGCCCTCAAATCCAGCCCTGGTTTCCTGTTTCTCTTGGTAAATAAAGTGAACAATTAGTGCAGTCGAGTAGATGGACTGTCTTCAACAGTGGTTGATTTAAGTCATTGATTGGCTGAAGAATCCACGCACCATGTTCTCCAAGCCTTAATTGGCAGATGATTGAAAGGACACCACTAAAATGTACAGACGCTATGACACTCTGGGAATTCCCTTTGACACATTAAACACATTAAGTTTTAAACATTAATACATGATAATTTTTTAAAAGCCACACGATGGCTTTCCGGGATCAGCGATGCGGACCTCTGCTATCAGGGCGTATCATCCATTTCCCCAAAGCGCGGCTGCTGGAAGTATCGATTCTTCAGTTTTTATATATATCTGTGAAAGCTGGAGGAAGCATTGCTTTTGAGACTGCTGCTGGAATCAGGTAAGTGAAAATGTCTTGGCACAATACGCTCCCAAATATCTATTGCTTAAAATCACATGAAGGTTCTTATTGGCCACTAATAAATATGTGTGCCTGTTCTCTGCAGCACACAGAAATCTTGCCCGTGTGGCTAATGGACCCCTGGAAGTAGCACTTGGGTCTCATTACCGATTCACCTCAACCGCAACCCGAGTGCATTTGAGTTCACCTCACCCGTTCCAATAAAGTGTGCCTCGTTCCATTACAGAGCTGCAGGAACTGCCTGAGAACCCTTACGGGGTTTATAATATTCCTGTTTCCTTCCTCCATGCAAGCAGCTGATTACACACCGTTACAAAATGCTGTGTACCCGTAACGCTGCATGTTCAGCTCTGACTCTTTCGGTTTTGAGTATCTTTTTACGTTTGTAGCATGCATGCCGTCTTGGCGGTGGTCCATCTACTTCGACTAGGGCGTCTTGGCTGATTGACAGCTGCCGTCAGGGAGGGGTATGAAACGCAGGAAAGCTGGTAGTTGAGGACGTATGCGGTAGATGTTCCGTTTTAAATGTGTTCGAGGGAAACCGTCTGCCTAGATCCACGTGTGCCTGTGTCCGCCACTGCATTTACAGTGAGCTGTTTCAACACACGCACAGCGCTTTGTGTGCAAGAAAGAATATTCTAAATACAGTATGTTAGCTGTTTCTGATTACCTTCTGTTTTTACAATGGCTGGTATAGGCACAGTGGCAGGCCCCTTGATCAAACGCAATAAAATAAACAGAATATGTTTGTAATTTGTTTTGCAGTGTTACGTACGTTTCCAGAGGCTGTGTGCACATTTATTTTATAGTGTTTATTCTCAAGTATGAAAATGAAAATGAATTTATGTCTTTCTTTGAGCAGCGATCTGAGCTTGCACATGATGACCAACAAATCTCATTTCATCTAATTTCAAAAAGAATCTGACAAAAAAAACATACAAAATCAAAGTGTCACTGTAAAAGCTTATGTCGACTTACTTCAATTGTTCTTGTTTTTCTTTAAACCACAAACCCGTGATTGCCCACAATGTAAAATATCTCCAAAATATGTTCCATAGCATTCAAAATCGTCTGGGCCAATCAAATAAGCTACGCTTTTAGGGTTTGTAAAAACATTACAGTACCCAGAGCTGAATCAGGTCTACTTCACTCATCGGATATTGTGTTTCAATTCCAGTTGATCGGAATGACGAAGTCCGTGTCCCTGTATTATGAAATAAGGGCAATGCCAGGAAGGTTCTCCTCAAACACATATCCAGTGACTGAACCCTGACTAGCTGCCTTTGAAATCGCAGAGGGTTTAGTGACCTACCTACTGTTTACTGTACTCTACTATACTCTCAAATTATTGTCTATGAATTATGAACTGTGGATAAATTGTTGTTTGCTGAACATTTTCCGACTGACGACCCGATGTACTATCGACAGATAATGTGCAGGTCAGATTGCTGTACTGGTGATATTACAATATTAATATATTGACATAATATATGCTGCAATCAGTGTTTGAAGGCGTCTGTCTGTGCCATCAATGTTATCACTCTCACATCCATTCAGTTCTGTTTATTTAAACAACTGTTTGAGCCTTTTTCAATTTGCTTTTATGCAAATCCTATTTTTATGAAGTGCAGACGGAATACAGGATTGTTTTTTTTGTTTTTTTTCCCCCATCTCTGTATTCATGTGCTTTTGTATTTCCATTTTGGCTGAGAGCGCTGAATGGCCCTCGCTGTGTGCAGAGGTCAGAGGGCGAGGGTCATAGGGGGTTATGGGTAATGCAGTTCATCGGGTCTGGCTCCCTGGTGTACTTCCTCACTCCGTCTGTCTGCTCCGAACTACACACTGTCCTGCCCGCATTAAAACCGAGGAAAAAGGGAGTCGAAGCAAAGGAAATGGGAGTTTCCCCCTTATGTAATGTAATGTAACGTAATGCTTCCAGTAGCTGCCCACACTGTTTATTTCATATTCATACATCATGTTAGGCAGCGCAGACTGTTACTACTGCAGCAATTATAGCCATGGAAGCACGTTTCAGTGAAATACTGAAAACGGCGTGCTGTTGCCTCCAGACAGGCTGCTGAAATCCTTTTTTGAAATTTCAGCAGTTAAAAGTGAAACAGGAAAAAGGAGGAATGCTAAAGATGTGCGCTTTATTGGTGTCGTACCGGTCTCTCTGCTTGCACACCTATAGGTGATGAGAGAGGAGAACTTCGCCACGCCTTTGACCTGGAAAGAGAACAAACCGGACGGGCCTAAGATGACTCACTGCTTACTGGGTTGGTAGGTAAACAACCTTTAGGAAGAGTTTTTTTCAGTGGTTTAAAAGTTAGCAATTCATTTTTAGTGCCAGGACAAGTTCAGTGAACAAATGAAAGACACAGGAACAGGGTTTGGTTTGATTTATTCATCATTTGGTAAAAAGTTGCTTTTGTTGGAATTTATTTTCTGACTAATTTTACTCAACCTGAAATTTATATTAAGCACGCAGTACATGTTCAGTGATATAGAAACTTGCTGGGCCAAACGCAAACCAAAATGCACCAATGTCATCATTAAACAAGGTTTTGTCATGTTTTTTGTGTTGTGTTGAAAATTGTCATGAATATGCTATTACCAAACACAAATATCAACATGTGGCATCACAGAGGCAGTATAAATTGTATATCCAGGGAAAATCGGTGTGTAAGCCAAGTTTGTGTTGAAAGTGTGTTGTTTCATTTGAATCAGTCCTCTCTTCATTGAACTAGCATTATCTAATGAACTTCTGGTATATGAAATTTTTGGGGCAGAGTGCACACTTCCTGTATTTGCAGGTTTTCAATGCTCGAACATGCACAACTTTGAGAATACACTAAATTATTTGAATATTATAATGAATATAAACATTTTGGATATGATTGTCCATAACCACAGCACCTTTGGTTTCATGAAATGAGTTTATACACAACACGAAATCAGAATTCTACCGTACCTTCAACCAAAATATCAAAAGCCCCACCTGTGTCGTGTTAAGAGTTCAGGTTGTCTTTGTTGGTTGTTGCATTTTTGCCGTTTTTTTCAATGATGTGGTCTTCCGGTTGATATGAAGAGCTTTCTCCTTGCGAGACACCCTCTAGCCCCGTATCATTTTAACTCGATTCTCCTGCTGGATTCTCTTTACCGCTGCATCTCTGTCTCTGGTCAGGCTTTCCCATTATCTCCCAGTCTCTCCTGATCCATTATTCATAGCTTGTAGGGATTCTCCGGTACCTCCATCTCGCCGCTGATGTCCTTCTCCCCTTTGCCTTCTTGCTCTTTCAGCCATTTTGGGAACGCGTCCTCGACGCCTCGTTTCGTCCCGTCGGGTTTGTCCCTCCCGCCCGCCCCGCCTGCCCCCTTCCCCGTCTCCTTCGATTGGCGGACGGGCGGTTCCCGCTCCGTCCCGACGCCCTCCCGCTCGGTCTCCCGGGCGACCTGCGCGTCTCCCGGGGTCGCCCCCGCGTCCTCCGGCGTGACCTCGTCCCGAAACCACACCGACTTCTGGGCCGGCCTGCCCGCCGCGCCCCCGCCGGCCGTCGTCGACGGCGACGCGCTCCCCGGTTGCGGTTCGGGGCCGGGCGGGGCCTCGCGGGGGAGGCGCTCCCGGTTCGCGGTCGATCCCCGTCGAGTGTAGACCCCGTCCTGGCCCTGAGAGGAGACGCCGGACGCGGCGCGGTCGCCCAGCGCCTCGGTGCGGTAGGAGAGCTGGTCGACGAGGGGCCGAGCCCCTCCGTGGTTGACCTGTCGATCACACAAAAGCAGACCGTTGATCTGGTCAAAGCTAGATTGATCACGTTATCTTTTCGATGTTATGTAACCTGTGGAAAACACAGTATGTATAGAATGACCTGATTCACTTATTATGATTGATTTAAGCTTGAAATGTGTTCACCGAAGAAGGTCTCGGATTTGACTTTTAGCTTAATAATTTTAAACCCAAGGATTTAGGATGGGCACTAACAGTTCAATTTAATATCTTCACAATATTAATTCTTGATATTAATGTAAAACAGCTCAATAATAGCAGTAGCTTTTCATTTGTCTCTGGAATGTTATTTAAAAATGCAATGCAATGCAAACACCCCTCCCTGAACTGGCGGACAGGGATTTTCTTTTTAAAAAATAAAAAGTTTCCTTAAAGTGATGATGGAAGCTGCCCTGTGATGGACTGGCACCCTGTCCAGGGTTTATTCCTGCCCCACGTCCCACGTGCTGGGATAGGCTCCAGCAGCCCTGACCAGGAACAAGCGGATTGGATGACTGATGGATGGAGATGGCGGCTGGCTCCTACCATGGTTGGGTGCTTCCCTGGTGCACCCTGCTCCCCCGGGTCCTCCAGCTTCTTCTTCTTCTTCTTCTGTGTCCTGAGCAGCAGCAGGAGCAGGCAGAGCACGGCCGCCAGCAGGAGCACGATGACGCCCACCAGGCCCCCAGCCACGCCCACGTCCACGCCCACGTCCCCCATCCCGAACAGACGCCCCTCCCCGAACGGGCTCTGGGGAACTGCGGAAACATCCGGCACTTTGTTTGGTTACAGTTGATTTTCAGAATGGCTTCCCGGAATACGTACCACTTACAAGTTCAGTAGCAGTGTCATTCTTTCTGCTGTCACCCGGCTAATGCAAAATGTTCTCAGTGTTGATGCCATTTATTCACAGAGGGGGTAGTCGCTGTCTGGAATAGCTTGCCAGGACATGTAGTGGAGGCAGAAATGACTTCAATCGCACCATCAACACGTTTGTCAGGAAAAGAGTAATGCATACAAGGAGATGCACCTCATGCCTACTGTCATATGGAGGTGGGCCATTGATGTTTCAGAGATGTTTTGTTGCCAGTGGACCAGGGGCACCATTTCATATCAATGGCACCATGAATTCGAAATTACAGGAAATCTTGGCAGAAAATCTGATTGTCTCTGCTAGGAACCTGAGACCTGGTCGTAGGTGGATTGTCCAATGGCACAATGACTCCAAACATTAATCAAAACCCACACACAAATAGTGAAAACAACATCCAAGTTCTGCAATGCTCATCTCGGTCATCCTGTGGTCTGAACCGAAGAGGCTGGGCCCATAAGCACAAACCCAAGGATATCAATGATTCAAAAAAGTTCTGCATGGAGGGATGGTTAGAAATCCCTCCAAATGTGTTCTCTAACCTTGTCACAAATTCTAGAAAATGGCTCATGACTAACATTTGTTTTGCCAGGGCAAAGTAGCGTCGTGGTTAAGGTAAATTACTGGGACACTGCATTGCTCCAGGGGAGGATTGTCTCCTGCTTAGTCTAATCAACTGTACGTCGCTCTGGATAAGAGCGTCTGCCAAATGCCAATAATGCAGTGGCAATGTCAATAACATTGACACAACCTTCCATTCCAGTAACATTATGAGAACAATTTGTGTTCACTGCACATGCTTATGTTTGATTTCTCAGCCCTTATCAGGCTCTTGTTTGCTGGAGGTACAAAGGGCTGGTCTGTTGAGAGTGCTATTGGCTCACCTGGTTGGTCTTTTTGGAGAACTTCAATGTAAATGGAGGCATTCACCACTTCCCCTGACTCCTGGTCTGTTGCTAGCACCTGTGAAATGGTCTCATTAGCAAACACAATCCTTCTTAATGCTTTTCTTTATGCTGGTTTTTAAGCTATTGATACTTAATAAGTTTGAGTTTGACCAGTTATGCCTTTGAATCTGAAATGGCGGAAAATGGAAACTTGAACTTGTTTAATCATGCATTCCTGAGACCACTTTAAAATTTAATACATTAATTTTCCTATATAAAGTTCTGCCCTTTCTGGTAACCAGGAAATGCTACAATGCAGTCCTTTGCAGTTGCAGGCTCCATACTAATTGCCATCATACACTTAAACTTAGTAACTTAATAAAATTATGAACAGCGGGTACACACAGTATTATTAAAGATATGGGAGTTCAACTGATTAAGTACTTGTGCCAAATACTTAATCAGTTGAAGTGACATAGAAATAATATTGTGTGCAACACTTTTTTAAAGGAAATCCAATGATTCCTTTTTTTGACCGTATTGAAAATGTATATTACACTGTATTTGTGCAAAAACGCAAAGAATATTTGCTTTCCGGAAATATAAATAATATTCCATGACTTTTCCCAGTGATGATTCGACGTCTCCGGCTCTCCCTCACCTGTAGCAGGTGTTTCTCCGGAGCGTGTAGCCGGTTTGCCCGGGCGATGACCAGCCCTTCCTGCGTGACGTGATACAGCCCGGTGCTGTTGGGCTGTGGACTCAGAGAGTACTGGAGCTTTGGGTTAACTCCCTGGAGCAGGACGAGGGAGGAATATCAGAGCACAGTACGCTTCACACACACACACACACAGATACACTTAGTAAAATGTCTCCTTATTTGGAATGGCTGAATCTTGTTTGTTTGGGTGAGATCAGAAACGTTGTCAAGAGTGCCGTATATGGGGTGGGGGGTTTGGCAGCGGTTTATGAGGGTAAGGACATGATTGATAGAAGCCCTCAAAATCTTCTGTGACTACAGTACCAGTGCTAACATGGGGTAGTCTGGGGTATCTGCTCTGGCTACAGTACCAGTGCTAGCATGGGGTAGTCTGGGGTATCTGCTCTGGCTACAGTACCAGTGCTAGCATGGGGTAGTCTGGGGTATCTGCTCTGGCTACAGTACCAGTGCTAGCATGGGGTAGTCTGGGGTATCTGCTCTGGCTATAGTACCAGTGCTAGCATGGGGTAGTCTGGGGTATCTGCTCTGGCTACAGTACCAGTGCTAGCATGGGGTAGTCTGGGGTATCTGCTCTGGCTACAGTACCAGTGCTAGCATGGGGTAGTCTGGGGTATCTGCTCTGGCTATAGTACCAGTGCTAGCATGGGGTAGTCTGGGGTATCTGCTCTGGCTATAGTACTAATGCAGGCATGGGGTAGTCTGGGGTATCTGCTCTGGCTACAGTACCAGTGCTAGCATGGGGTAGTCTGGGGTATCTGCTCTGGCTACAGTACCAGTGCTGGCATGGGGTAGTCTGGGGTATCTGCTCTGGCTACAGTACCAGTGCTGGCATGGGGTGGTCTGGGGTGGTGGGATCTTTTCACAGGCCCAGAATCCCTGGCGGTGCCCCTGAGTGTAATATCTGTCTGGAGGTTCTGTGGAGGAAGACTGACGCTCTGCTCTCGTGGAAGGCACTCAGAATAAGAGCGTCGGCTAAGTGGTTATCGTGCGGCGTAATGGAAGGCCCAGCAGGAAAGCGTGTGTGATCTTGTGTGCTGCATCCGGGCATTAGTGCCAGTGGGTCATTTATGGGTCCCATACAGCGTATTTCCTGGCTTTTTATTTTTTTATATGCATAAGCCGTTTGCGTGGTTCTAAGTACCGAAGACAATCTCCATCCAGTTTTACATGTCCGTTCTCCAGAGCCTCTCGTGAGCTTTACCAAGAACAGGCAGTTTTAGTGGCTGTGTCTCGGTATCAGTGAACCTCTGTTCTGATTGGCCGGCTAGCTGTAACTAACTGAACGTCGCCTGTGCCGAGCGATTGGATTCGTTCCCGCTACAAGGTGGGGCATGGTGAAGCAAACGAGCGTATCGTTGTGATGTCACAACTTCACGGAAGTCCCACCGCCTTGTTTAAAACGCACACCGTTTTCATACGGATCGTGCGGATTTATTTGGGGACTGTGCGTTTCGATACTTTCCCTGTCTTTTTCTAGCACCTTCAACTCCTTCATAATCCACATAGCAAGGGAAATGTAATTTCCCACAATATGGGACCTTTAAAGGAGGGGGAGGGAGGGGGGTTGAGCGTACATCTTCAAAGTCTGGGTCCTCAGCCCGCACCACCAGCAGCTGGTCCCCGTGGCTGTTGACCAGCGCGGCCGGGCCGCTGTTCTCCGTGACGTAGCCCCTGTAGGCGGTTCTGTTGAAGCGGGGCGGGAAGCGGTTCTCGGCCAGGACTCGGACCAGCGCCGTGGCCACCGCGTACTTTTTCGGGTCGTCCCTCTGGGAGGCCTGAGGGGAGAGGACCGCCGTGACCGACACCGTAGACCAGGGCTGCACGACCGGGTTTTGTTCCAACCAATTAAATGGTGAAAGGTAAACGGTTGGCATTTATATTGCGCTGTACAGTTGATCCTTCTCATTCACCCATTCACACACGCACGCTAATGCACCAATGGTGATTGGCTGCCATGTAAGGCACCAACCAGCTTGTCAGGAGCATTTTAGGGTTAGGTGTCTTGCTCAGGGACACTTCGACACACCCAGGGCGGGTTCGAACCGACTGCCAGACGACTGCTCTTACCGCCTGAGCCATTGTCGCCCCAATGACCTTAATTTATTTTTCTGACAGCTCTATAAATTATGTTGGTTCTCTCCTGTCCTTGAGCACAGTACAATCTTTAGGATACACTAGCAGTCTGTAGCTGTAGCTGATGCACATACAAATGTCTGATCAAGACATTATTTCGCTAATTAAATAGCCAGAAAATCCTGAAGCGGATCGGCCCTTGCTGTGCGCCCCTGACTGAGACGCATTGTTATACAGATGAGGAGTGCGGTTCATTACTGAGGGGTTTGGATGATTGATTCACAGTGAACTGTGTCCTTATGAGGCAGCTACCCCCAGCTGCATCAGTAGCCAGCTGCATAATGTGTAAAACATCTATAGACTATAAATTATATGGATATTTTTTTGTTACCTTACATGTATCTCATGACGTTTTGTTAAAACGCCCCTCGGATTATTTAAAAGGCAAATAATCCTACAAAGGCTTATCATCTTGTTAATAAATGTATAATTCACACATTCATAATATTACAGTATATAATATTCATAATATTACAGTATATTTCCCGTTATATTTTGTTGCAACTAATACTCGTCTTTCGAACCTGCTTCCCAAACGTTGGTGAGACTGTCGTACATGTTACACAGCACACGGCATTACAGGTTGTCCGCATTTCAGGAATGTCACGCTAACTCGGGCTGTTGTATGTCAACGGATCCTACGCATTCACTGTGAACCGATCGACATTCAGTTTTAGGGGACGGAGGGGCTGAGCTGATCCAGGATCAGCGGTGAGGTGCGAGCGAGCGTATTGTGCGGGGCTCACCATGATCCTCAGTCTCAGGTCTGGGGTCAGCAGCCTGCTCTGGACACGTCGCGTCAGCGCCACCTCCCCGGTCCCGTTGTCGATCCGGAACATTCCGCTGTCGGCACCTGCGTCACGCGCAACGCATCATCATCATGCCTCCGAACAAGATACGGTAAGTACATCACCGTACAGGTGTGCCGCCCGCTTGAAAAATACGAAAATGAAAATATGTTTCATTAAGATCGCGGCGCAGCAATATCATGAGGCGACCTGTAGCGCAGTGGTTAAGGGAAATGACTGGGACACGCAAGGTCGGCGGTTCTAATCCCGGTGTAGCCCCAATAAGATCCACACAGCCGTTAGGCCCTTGAGCAAGGCCCTTAACCCTGCATTGCTCCAGGGGAGGTTTCCTGCTTAGTCTAATCAACTCTACGTCGCTCTGGATAAGAGCGTCTGCCAAATGCCATTAATGTAATCTTCATTAAATCTTCAAAAAGCCACTTCCTTTTTAGAGGTCTAAAAGGCCGAAGCAGTAACAGTACTCTCGATGCGACTGACATAAAAAAACAACAACTGTACTGTCATGAAAGAGAATAGTCTTTTGAGGAAAGGTTTCACTCCTCCAAATTCAATTCTGCTATACGCGTGTTGCACAATGCATTACATTACATTACATTACTGGCATTTGGCAGACGCTCTTATCCAGAGTGACGTACAGTTGATTAGACTAAGCAGGAGACAATCCTCCCCTGGAGCAATGTCCTGTCACCAGGAATCTCTCTCAAACAAACTACTTTCAATGTTCAATGATCTAAATGGCAGCGGCAACACTAGTTGGACATAAAAAACATTCCTGGGCGTATCATTTCTCGTATAAATGACAGAACTGCATTTGCATTCAAAATAAATATATTTTCAACGTCACAATGTAAAACCGAACACTGTTCATGAAGTGGTATCTGGTACCAAAGGCTATTGCATGTAAACTCGCAAAACTGAATACGGCTTGTTCATTTGTACTCAGGTCTTAAGTCATGTAATGTCAGTAGCTGCGTGCTGTAGGTGACTTGGCGAACACAGGTATGAATATTATATAGTGCTACATCTGTAACAGGTAGAGCAAGTGTCTATTTTCAAAACCTCTTCTCTGAGTTGAGACAGACCTTTCATTGGCCTTCTTTCAGGCATTTTCAAAAACTCTTTTTCAAAAACCGAACAGGCAGGTTTTGGCATTTAGACTCGCCTGACAGAATGGTGTATACCAGTGGGGTCATCAGCCCTCTGTCCCCATCCTCAGCGTGAATGGGACCGGGGGAGAAATGTAAGATGGAGTCCTGCAAACACATTCATATATGTTGAACACTTGCATAACACTGCCGTCATGAAAACACAAAAGTTTTTAGACAAATTAGAAAAACTTATTATAGATTATGTTTCATTACACATATCTTTTTTTGTCACATTGTGGCTTGAATAAACTAAAAAAATTTTTACTTAAACTTTTTTTTCTGAACAAAAATTGCAGAGCCATGAGAATGTACACAACTGGTGATGTGATGATATGTTAATTTATTATGGATTATTATTAAGTAACTCACTAAACTTCAACTTTCAACTTCAAATTTCAGCAAGGACCACAACACTGAACATATACACAGAATATTACATAAATGCAACAAACACTCAAATGTATTCAAGTCCGACTCAGACTGCAGCAGTTTCAGGCCGAATTAACAGTTGACAGAAGCTTCCATGCAGAGGGGAAATGGGGGCGGGGGGGGGTACCTGCTCTTTCTCACTGATGTTCACCGTGTAGACGGGGCTGGTGCAGATGGGGGGCGTCTCCTCCTGAGAGAGGGGGGTGCAGGGCTGGAACTGGGGGTACTGGTCATCCCCGTCCAGGACATTCACCCTGATGACGGCTGTGGAGTTGTGCCTCTCCTTGGTGTTTGCCTCCTGTTTGGGGTAAACAGAAACCAGATCCTATCTTGTTTGGGAATGCACGCTGGCCCTAAATGTGTATGTTCTAGATAAGAAAACAGGTTTTAGCTGACGAGGGGTTGGCGGCAGAGAAAAGGGTAAAGCTGAACAATGCAAGCAATGAAAAAAAACTGCTCAAGCTAGGTTTTTTGAAACCGCTGGTTGCTGGTTGACAAGCTCCCCACTCAACGTGGTTTGACCAGCTCAAGCTAGGTTTTGAAACTGCTGGTAGCTGGTTGACCAGCTCAGACCAGCTCCCCACTCAACATGGTTTGATCTGCTAAAGCTATGTTTTGAAACTGCTGGTAGCCGGTTGACCAGTTCAGACCAGCTCCATACTCAACATGGTTTGACCAACCCAAGCTAGGTTTTGAAACTGCTGGTAGCTGGTCATTTCAAGCTGGTCATAGCAGGATTTACAGCGGGGGTAGCACCCTTTTGTGTCAGACACGAGAAGCAGTGCAGGGGAAGGCAACAGGGTGTCGTACCACGGCGTAAATGACAAACTGCAGCCTGGTTTTGGTTTCGTAATCCAGAGGTTTGGCCAACACCACCTTCCCACTCTTAGGCCGGTCTATTCTGAAGAAGCTGGCGTCGGCCTGGATAGAAAAGGGAACATGGAGAATTTTAATGAAGCAGCCGGGTCTATATAATGACTGTTGTTTGCTCAATGATGGCCATTAACATATACATTCAACTCTAAGATGAAAGATCTCAACTATGTAATGAGAATGTTATTTGGAATGTTTTTTGTTTTTTTAATTTCCCTTTCAATTACCGTTATTGATGGTTACACTATTCAAGATTCAAGATGACGTGACGATCACTAATGGCAATTGAGATGGAAAATCAAATTTTCGAAGATAACATTCCAAATGACCTCCTCCGCAGAGCGTTAATACGGCCTGATTTTTTCCATTCAGGGAGCGAGGCTCATTGTTCCGTTGCCCTACCGACGACGTGTCGATGGCGAAGACGACGGGGTCGTTATCCGCGTCCCTGGCATGGACGGTGAATACGGCCGCGTTCACCGCGGTCATCTGCGAGAGAGAGAGGCGGGGAGGAAGGAGGGTGTATTAGGTCCGGCAGACGTGCGTTAGTGCAGCCCGCGAATGGAGGAAATGGGAAAAGATTATTTACGCTGGAGTGTTTATGTTGCGAGTGCCAAGAAGCCGTACTCGTACCTCACTTACGTCAAAGGGCTGGGCGGTCCGCTCCGCGAACGCCGGTGCGTTGTCGTTCTCGTTCAGGATCTCCACCGTGATTCTGTACTCGCGCTGAAAGATTTTCCCCTGCCATGAGGTAAACATTACGGTACACAGTAATGCCACTGTAATGCATTTATATTGATTTATGATAATATAGGTCGAAAGAGGAATAGAAAAAGTAATAACATTTCCTGCAACGGCGCATTGTGCGTTGTTGTGTGCACAGGACAGCCTGTAGCGTAGTGGTTAAGGTACATGACTGGGACCCGCAATATCGGTGGTTCAATCCACGCTGTAGCCACAATTAGATCAGCTCTGCCGTTAGGCCCTTGAGCAAGGCCCTTAACCCTGCATTGCTCCAGGGGAGGATTGTCTCCGGCTTAGTCTAATCAACTGTACGTCGCTCTGGATAAGAGCGTCTGCCAAATGCCATTAATGTAATGCATTGTGCAACACGTATAGCAGAATCTAATTTGGAGGAGTGAAACTTTTCCTCAAAAGACTATTCTCTTTCAGGACAGCACAGTTGTTGTTTTTTTATGTCAGTCTGCATTGAGTGTACTGTTACTACTTTGGCCTTTAGACCTCTAAGGAAGAGGTGGCTCTTTGAAGATTTGCACATATTGCTGGACTGGAATCTTAATGAAACGTATTTTAATTTTCATATTTCATATGTGAGCGGCATACCTGTATGGTGTCATCTTCGTAGCATGTTAATGCTGCAATTAAAACAGGCCCCTGGACCTGAAACAGAGTGAACCCAGTTATGCAGATTACTTTCACACGAATGATGTTGTGTGACCGTTCTTCAGCAAGTCAGATTCTGTTAAAATTAGCGTTGCTGTCGACATTGACAGTGCCGTTTACATCAGGATAGCTTGGTGAAGTAGTCATCTGAACTTAGTTTTGCTCTGGCTGCGATGTTAATGTCCTCGTTCTTACCTCCCGGTCGAGCACTCTTGAGATGGATGTGTTGAGTCTGATGGATTTCTCCTCCAGGTAGAACCAATCAGCGTTGTCACCGGTTAGGCACAGGCGGATGCTATTGGCTCCTGGGTCTTTCGCTATGCTGAGGTTTGCGACAAACGCCCCAGGTGGACTGTTTTCTCTGACTTTCGCTGAGATGTCCTGACCTCTGAGGCACACGTTGGCTGCCGGTGAAATAGACAAAATGGAGGTGTGAATTTTATTTAGCCAGTTAGCCACTGTTAGCCAGTTCAGAGAACTGCAGGCTAGTACACTAACTCTCCCTTACACATGAGTACGATACTTTATCAGGACTTCTTAACATTCTGTCCATCCATCTTTAAATGCCTATGTTCCTTCAAGGTTTTATATTATTTTTATTGTATTTATCATTTCTAAATGTGATCTCACTGCTGTGATTAAAATAGGATACTTACCTTTGACAAAGTGGTAAGTGATACTTATTGCCATTTGGCAGAAAAGTACATGCCACAGCTTCAGCATGTTAGTAGGGCTTCAGGAAACCAGCAACCCTGAAATGAGAAGTGAAAGAGGTTAATTCTACTACTACTGCTACTGCTGCAACTGCTACTGCTGCTGCTACTACCAGGACTATGACTACTACAACCAGTAGTAATAGTACGAGTAGAAGTAGTAGTATGAATACTACTAATAATATAATTTGTATTATTTTGCAGCATAAGACACTTCATGGAGATCATAATCGCCGAAATAATAAGGAAAGTAGTTCCAAGAAAAGAAACAGTAAGTTGTCAAATTTAATGAAATAGATCAGGAAGATTAAAAACTTAAAAGCAAATAAAAACCAGAAAAAAATATGAACTGAGGGCAAAGAAAAAGCAACAGAGGTGAACTGAACACCAGTTTGAAAATACTGGCCTAAATGTGCCCTGCCACATGCATAAATATGTCCACAGGTTTATCTTCAACTGAAACCCCTTGGTGTATTTTTAAATAATGCCTCTATCGTCCAGGAAACAGGAGGGAGGGCTGGCTTTCTCCGCAGCTTTCTATGCCCCGCACCCCTCCCTGTTTTTGACCCTCAAACGGCCTTTGGCCCGGTGTAAGTCCCTCCGATCCGATCCGATCCGCACGAGATCTCTCCCCCTTTTCCCCCCGTGTCTCCCAGGAGCAGCTCAGCAGACCCGCTCCGGGTTGCACGGAGAACAGAACAGCGATAATTAGAGCAGACTGGAGTCGCCGTCAAGACAGAAGCACGGCCATTGTCCTTGTGAGCGAGCTGTGGGATTTGCAGGATGATGATGATGATGATGATGATTCGACTCTCACCGTCTCTCTTTACGAGATGCAATTGACACGGGTCTATTTCTTCCTCGTTTTTTGAAAATGTAAGCAAGATAAAAATTTTTGATGTTACATTATCGTATTTTCAATCATTAGTCAACATATCGGGGCTATTTCACTGACACAAATGAAGCCTAGCCGAAGACTAAATTCCTTGTATAAAAAAAGACCCTTTTTTAATCTTATAAATGAGAATCTTAATTTAATTTACTGTAAATAAGGCCATGCAGATCTAGTGATTGCTGGTGTTGGTGTGATGGAAACTCTGGGCATCAACAGGATGACACAGTGTTGTTGCAGTGAATCACACGGTCTAAATGGGCTTCTGAAAGACAATATGTTGAGATAATGTTGTGAAGAGACTGGTATCACGGCCTGCTATGAGGATTAGTAACTTAATTAGTATTCTATGGGATGTAGGTCTCCGCTACACTAGCAGATTATGAGATTATAACTGAATATAGATCAGTCTCCCCTCCCAACCCTGCTGCCCATTCTACTCTGCCTATTCTCTCTCTCTCGGCTTCTCTCTCTCTCTCTCCCTCTCCCTCTCTGTTTCTCTCTCTCTCTCGGCTTCTCTCTCTCTCCCTCTCTCTGTTTCTCTCTCTGTCTCTCTCTGTTTCTCTCTCTGTCTCTCTCTCTCTCTGTTTCTCTCACTCTCTCTCTGTTTTTCTCTCTCCTCTCTGTTTCTCACTCTCTCTGTTTTTCTCTCTCCCTCTCTCTCTCGGTTTCTCTCTCTCTCCCTCTCTCCCTCTCTCTGTTTTTTCTCTCTCTGTGTCTCACTCTCTCTGTTTTTCTCTCTCTCCCTCTCTGTTTCTCACTCTCTCTGTTTTTCTCTCTCCCTCTCTCTCTCAGTCCCTCTCTCTCTCTCCCTCTCTCTGTTTTTCTCTCTCCCTCTCTCTCTCGGTTTCTCTCTCTCTCTCCCTCTCTCTGTTTCTCTATCTCTCTCTCTCTGTCTCTCTCTCTGTTTCTCTCTCTGTTTTTCTCTATCTCCCTCACTGTTTCTCACTATCTCTGTTTCTCTCTCTCCCTCTATCTCTCTCTCTGTATCTCTCTGTTTCTCTCTCTCATTCTCTTTCACTCTTCATAACCCTGGCACCAAAACAATATGTTCTCTGAATGCACTTGACATCAAAACAATTGTGAAGTATCAACAGATTAAACGATATTGCATTTGTTCTTGGTATGGTGTGAAAGGTGATCCTTTTTTTAATTTAGAGTAATCTTTTCACACATTACGTCTCTGGCTACTGCGATCTTAAAACACCTTAAGCCTCTGCCTGTCATCTGGAGACGAAAGTTATATTTTTAAAGAGTTCATCTGCCATTTATGCCGATGTCAATATCAGGCTTGGTAAAGTAACAATGGAGTAAATCTGCGATCCCCAGAAGGCCCTGAACGCTGCTGTGTAACGACACACAAGGACACGGACAGACACGGACAGACACACAGAAACGAGACACAGAAGCTGTAGATCCTTACTGTGTTCCCCGGCCGTTGTCCGGAGGGGGGGGGGGGGGGGGGCAGGAGTTCTCAGTTGGCGCTCAGGACCCCCCGCGCGGTTTCCCCACGCCGTCCCCTTGACAACCGCGGCATGGTCGCCCGTGGCGACGATCAGAGAGTGCAGGTGGGAGCTGTGCGTTGCCAGGCTACAGCCAGCAGGCCTCCTGACCCTGCTGTAAAATCCGGCCGTTTCAAAACACAGCTTGAGCAGGTCGAACTACGTCGAACGGGGAGCTGGTCCGAACCGGTCAACCGGCTACCGGTTGTCTCGAAACCTAGCTTGAGCGGTTTCTTTTTTCAGGAGGGGAGCGCTACGCTAGGACCAGGGCGGTGTGGGAAGTAGGCTCAGAGTGTCTGAGAGGAATTTAGGGCAGGGATTATAACCCTGCTCCTGTCATTCATACTGCGCTCACAGCGGACAGGGGCTTGGCCTGCACTCACAAAATGGCTGCCGTTCTTCTTCTGCTTGTTTGACGGTTCATTAATGCAGTCGAATATTAGCCACCTGGGCTAAACTGGCGCATTTGTAGAATTGCTTATGAATGTGCTCTCTCCTTGTAGAAATATACAGAATAAATTAAAGTAAATACCAGTGGTTTTATTGTTGGCAACTAGCGATTCTTGTAAAAAAAATTATTTGCAGACTTTCCCCTAGATTTCAATATATAGTGATCAGTGTTTAGCAAGTGATATACTGTATTATTGAACATACTTTCAGACAATATGAAGTGACATGGTCTGTCAAAATTACTACGCTGTTCTTACAGGAGTACCGTTCAAACATTTTTCAGAGTGCAGAGATCTACTGTAAGCAATGTAAATAGTGTAGGCTTTCTTTTCCTGCAGAAATCAAAGCTATCTTCACTGTAGTTGGACATTTATGCTTGTTAAATTACAATACTTAGCAACCAGTCATCATGACTAAGAAATTATTTATCAGGCTTAATCCAAGGGTTTAGTAGAACTGTGACTTCAGGTCTGTATGAGCGAATAAGAATTTTGCTGTTCTTTTGAGCCCCTTTCCATTTGCATATGTGAGTCTTGCGTTCCAATCTCTATTATAAAGGCATTAACGAGAAGCACACATCTTCTTAGTGATTACCACTGACAAGGGATTAGCCAATCACAGACCTTCATGTGCAAACTCCCCATCGTGGTTAAAATGGAGTGAGTCATGAATGGAGGAATCACTGTATACTGTATGTCTCAGATTTCATCACGAGGCATGCTCTTGTGGATATTGAGAACAGGAATTTCTATGCCCCCCATAGATATCGCGGTGGACTAGTGGTTTGGTTCGCATTATACCCAACCATTAGTGGCGTTGTTGGGGCGACATTGGCTCAGGAGGTAAGAGCAGTGGTCGGGCAGTCGGAAAGCTGCCGCTTTGGGTGTGTCGAAGCATCCCCGAGCATACGCCTAACCCCCAATTGCTCCCGACGAGCTGATTGGTCCGTTGCCTGGCTGCCGATCGCCGTTGATGGGTGAATGGGAAGCTTATTGGATGAAGCGCTTCGGATGAAGACCGTTTACCATTATCGCAAATTAGACACTGTCATAATGCGCGCGTTAATAATGCATGAGCGAGAACAATCGATTCAGATGGGTTTCATTGCTGACGACAGCTGCAGTGAGCCTACCTGATGTATATTTTATTTAGGTAAATAATCTGTGTCCTTTTTGCTTCTGCACCTTTCCCTCCCTACCCCACTACCATGATAACCTAGATTATAACAGCACTTATGCATAGTTGTTGTAGTACCCGGGGTATTCTAGCTGCCAACCGCGGTGTGCTAGTTGATGAGTCGGCGTACTCTTCAAGGGCTCAATTTGTATCTGTGTGATCGCGCTGAGACTCGGAACTGTACTGTCCTCTCGGGTACTCAACGCGCTTGTCCCTGTGTTTGATCTGCGCTTCATTGTACGTCGCTCTAGATAAGAGCGTCTGCTAAATGCCTTGTAATGTATTGTAATGTAATCTGGCTCTGGGGTTTGATGCTAATGCACATTTCCTCATTTCATCCAGACTCCCTTTCCTACCCTTCATTTTATTTAAATACTTGGCCTTTAGGATTCGAGCAGGCGGTGTCTGCTGTTCCCCAATAGAGGGCACTATAAGACAGGACTAGACTCTCTGTGCGTCAAGATGACCGGAGATCTGAGGAAGGGAAGGTTGTAATTATGATTCCATTATAAGCAAATTGTTTTGCCAATGATGATGCTTGGTGGATGCCATTTCATAGCTGGTCTTTGTATTGTGCTGGCATTGAATTGCACCTCAGGGACTATTAAACATATTGATGTTACATGATAAGATAATATGTTCGGCACCATTCAGCACATAACACATAACAAACACCCACTGTCCGTAAAAATGAAAAGAAAACGGTTATGTGTTTGTACAGAAAACATGCCTATCTTTTATTTTATATTATTATATATTATTACATTTGTTCTTTATTTAAAGATGAGCATACACCTTTGGACCAATGTAACTGTTACTGACACTAATGTAGTCATTCATTCATTCATTCATTTTCCTAACCCGCTTATCCTGAACTGGGTCGCAGGGGGGCTGGAGCCTATCCCAGCATACATTGGGGAAAAAGGCAGGAATACACCCTGGACAGGTCGCCAGTCCATCGCAGGGCACTCACACACTCATACCTACGGGCAATTTAGACTCTCCAGTCAGCCTAACATGCATGTCTTTGGACTGTGGGAGGAAACCGGAGTACCCGGAGGAAACCCACGCAGACACAGGGAGAACATGCAAACTCCACACAGAGAGGACCCGGCCGACGGGGATTCAAACCCAGGACCTCCTCGCTGTGAGGCGGCAGTGCTACCCACTGCACCAACCGTGCCGCCCTAATTATATGCAATTTAATTAAATTTTAGTGCCTGAGCCAGGATTCAGACCAGAACTCAGTTACAAGATCAGGTCCTGAACATGCACTCTCAGAAATACAGAAAGGCGCAGTGGAGGTAAAAGTGTGCTGTTTAAGGAACAGATTTCCTGCCCAGGGACTGCAGATGAACGTTAGCGCGTCCGCTAACTCTGGCACACTTACATTGATGTGGAAACTGAGAATGCGCACTGTCTCTGGTAAATAAATAAAAAAATAAAAAAATAAAAAAATAAATAAATGTACCCTGAATGTTCACTAATGTTCTATTTTGGACCTTTTACAAGCCAGAAAGGTACAAATGAATTATATGTTGTGGAACAGATGGATTTGGACCTTTTTAGCCGCTGTTTTGCACCGTGTGTTTTTCTGAGAGTATGAGCCTGCCACAGAGTGAACAGACTGTACTGTACTGTCGTTTGGAGAGTCTCTTCTCGGTGCGCTGTGTAAGAGTGGCATTAACAGCCCGAACAGCCTGTGGCTACACTGTCTGCTGTAAGAATATGGGACGACGTGGCTCAGGCAGTAAGAGCGGTCGTCTGGCAGTCGGAGGGTTGCCGGTTCGATCCCCCGCCCGGGCTGTGTCGAAGTGTCCCTGAGCAAGACACCTAACGCCCAAATGCTCCTGACGAGCTGATCGGGGCCTTGCATGGCCGCCGGTGCCGGTGCCGGTGCCGGTGCCGGTGTCGGTGTGTGAGTCTGTGTGTGTATGAATGGGTGATTGAGAAGTGTCAATTGTACAGCGCTTTGGATAAAGGCGCTATATAAAATGCCCACCATGCCAACCAAGAACAACCCAGAGGCGTCGGTCAGGGTGACCGACAGCCCCACGATCGCACTCGGCTCCGACAGCGTACGCCACAGCGCAGGCTGGCCGTTGGGAAAGCGGGCCCTGAACGGAAACCCTGCAGCACTGCTGCGGTGTACGTCACAGGGACCTTGGGACTCGCACCTACAGTCTTCATTCACGCTGCTGAAACTTCGCCGGAGAGAGTTTCGCACCATTTACGCTTTAAAAGGCCTGTAAAACTGGGGAGAGTTGTTGTTAAAACCTTGTTATTGTTCTACTGCGGAAGAGAAGGGGACGATAATTTTGAAACGGTTATAACTGGTTGCCCGCGTCATTGCCCGTTTTAAACTGAATCTCTGCGCACGCCAGGGAGTGCCTACAAGCGCTGGTCTCGCAAGTCGCGTGGAATTAGTTCTGCTCGGCACGATCTCCCGTCGTCTCTTCTGGAAATAGTCTTCAAATAGCTTTTATTTGGTTGATTGTAAACGGTGTTACATGGTGCTTTTGTCCAGTGCTATTATCCAAAGCGCTTTACAACTGATGCCTCTCGTTCACCCATTCACACACTCAAAATGATGGGCTGCCGTGCAAGGTACCAATCAGCTTGTCGGGGGGTTAGGTGTCGGGGGGGTTAGGTGGCACAGGGACGCTTCAGCACACCCAGGATGGGGGTTTGAACCGGCAACCCTCCCGACTGCCAGGATCTAACGCCACCATTTTGGCATCTTTGAATGGTAAATGGTTGGCATTTATATAGCGCCTTTATCCAAAGCGCTGTACAATTGATGCTTCTCCATTCACCCATTCATACACACACTCACACACCGACGGCGATTGGCTGCCATGCAAGGTGCCGACCAGCTCGTCAGGAGCTTTTGGGGGTTAGGTGTCTTGCTCAGGACACTGTCAGGACACTTCGACACAGCCCGGTGGGGGGATCGAACCGGCAACCCTCCGACTGCCAGACGACCGCTCCCCCATGCCCGAGCCATGTCGCCCTTTGCCATGTCTTTGCCGTGTCCCCTTTTGAGGGTTTGGCAGTGAGTGAGAACTCCTCTTCCACCTGTTCACCGTGGTGCAGGTCCTCTGTTTCAGCTCCACACACACACACACACACACACAGGCCCGGACGTCTCGCCTCGCCCCCCCCCCCCCCCCCCCCCCCACAAACCTTTCTGCCTGAACGGCTCCAGAGCAGGACTCGCAGGCTCCCTGTCACTCTAAACCCCCCGGCCCGAAACGCTACCGGGGTCCGCTCACGTTCCCCCCCCAGCCGCCGCCCGCCGTCTCCATCCAGGTAACGCTGAAATAATAACCGCTTCATTAGCACCGGCCCGCCATTCACCGTGATTGACATTCGCTCCGGGGATTGACCGAGTCGGAAACGGAATCGACTCCGACCCCGTCGTTAACAGGCCGATCTGATTCTCTCTCGCCGCGCCAGAAAGGTCCGTCGGCTTTGTGTTTGCGCTTATTATTTCGGAGTCGGGACTCATTTAATTGGTTTTCCGGTTTGAATACAATGGGGCTGTGAGCTTGAGCGAAGCGCTCGTTTAATCCCGCTCCGTGCGTTAGGGATAAAGCGGGATCCGCCAAAAGTGCTACGAAGTGACGGGCAACCGCGGTATGGGGCCAACGGCAGCTGACGCAGCGCTGCGTGAAAACCAGTCATGGGCACCAGACGGATGTGCGCTCAATCAACCCCACTTCCCGCTACAACAGCTACCGTCGAGCACTGTCGCATTAAGGGCCTATTAAATACTTACTGTGTGTGATTGAAGAGCTGTAATTGCCAGTTTTTGATGAACTACGCTGGTCGATTTTTAAGCAGTGTTATGGTATTATAATGGGCGGAGGGGGGGGGGCGGGGGGGGGGCGTGAAATGGATCTTAGAGGGAGTGTTGTTGGCTGCGATGTATTACTGTATGTTGATTCTTCCATGAGTCTTTAGCTCCAATAGATCCCACTAGAGCCACCTGTGTGTTCATTAGGTGCAGGCTGTGCAGATTTTGTCAGCAATTTAAAGTAACTGCAGCGGGGAGAGCCGGAATGGAGGCTGATGGGACAACTATATATGCCGCTGTTGTTTTAGCACATTTAATGGTGGCAAAGGGCCTCTGTTTCGGTGCCTGCGGCCTATGTGAATCACTATGTGTAATGATGTCTATAGCTTTTTAATATGTGGATCGTTTTTGTCTGTTCAGTTCTGTCCCTGCCGTTTTACCTCTCATTCTATATATTTAAAGAATATTATGGTGTAGAAGTGCAACCAGGGGATTTCAGCATATGGCTCCAAGATGGCCGGACCTAGATGGTTTTGAAAACAAAATGGAGGAAGGAGTGGTGGCCAGGTCTCCACAGGGAAAGAGCAGGGTACTATTGCAGGTGCTTACATTGACTTACTTGGTGAGGCTTGTCCATGAAGGCCTGGTCCTCCTCTTGTTTTACTTACTGGCTACTTCCATTTAAAGCAGTACACTCTCAGGGTAAGTGTGCCTGAGAAGATACAAAAGTGTAGTGTAGTGGTTAAGGTAAAGGACTGGGACACGCATAGTCGGTGGTTCTAATCCCGGTGTAGCCACAATAAGATCCGCACAGCCGTTGGGCCCTTGAGCAAGGCCCTTAACCCTGCAGTGCTCCAGGGGAGGATTGTCTCCTGCTTAGTCTAATCAACTGTACATCGTTCTGGATAACAGCGTCTGCCAAATGCCATTAATGTAATGTAATGTAATGTAACATGTCAGTTTACAGGCAAAAAGGTATTTACTGCATATGCACCGCACGGTCCGTGAGTAGCCCTTGCTAAAACGCGTTAATTGGAAATTAATAATCACGGCCCCCGTCAGCCGATTATTGTAAATTGCAGGTCGACGGTTCACTTAAAAAAGCGAAATTGATTGATTAGAGTCACCGAACGGAATTTAGCCGAGGTCCAGGTGAGAGACGGCATTCGGTCGGTGACGTCTTCAGCTTTGACACGGAGAGCGGCGCTGGGCTGCCCCACACCTGCCCGTGTCACGAATGGGCCACCTGCTGGAAGGAGGGGAGAGGGTTGCTAGGAAACAGGCGAGACGGGAAGGCGACGCGACGGTCGGTTCCTGACGCTCGCTGAAGATCGTGGCATTTCACCGTAATGTGGACTGAGCAAGGGACTCTGAAGACTCCCCGAAATTTATGGTGCGATAGGTAAGATTTTTGTGTTAAAACATTATTACAAGACCATTGAAAAAGGCTCACTGACATGCTGGCTCCAAAATATTCAGTTGAGGGGCTGGCGATCTGTACCAAGACATTGTAAAGCTGTACAATAATCCAAGCTCATTGGTTGAAAATTTGGTTTTAATTGCCACAGCCAATGACGTTTCAACATCAACGCGTTCACAGAGAAGGGGGTGGGATAAACAGTGCTGTGGTTTGAGCGTGTTTGTTTCTGCGATTCCTCTCTTGAAACTTTAAAGTCCAAAACGATCTCTTGTACCTTTAAAGTCATTTTTCGAGTAGTTTGTGTTCCGATAAGTGAGTGTGGGAAGCATCTCGAGGGACTGCGATCAAAGGTCCAGCCATCGAGGCACCGGGAGGCGTGAGGCTGTTTTCCCTCGAAAAGGGCAATTTCTCCACTTCATTTCTTCTCAGTTCATTGACGTCTTTTCCATTGTTTTTCTGTGACCTTTCTCCCAGCCTCAACAGGAGAATTGGAACTCGTTTTTCGAGGCAGCAGGGAATCTAGGAAACTTTTACACCGTCAGCCCAAAACGTCAACTTTGTCTGCCGATACCATGGTGCCATGATCTCCCAGACGGCCATTTTACACTGTCGACACTTTGTATGCTGTATACTGTACATACCAACATAAACAAAATGTCTGACTCCAAGTGAACTGGAAGTACAGGAATGATCGTTGAGTTACTTTGACTGTAGTGTGACAGCTGGTTAGCCGTCCCTCTGCTGACAGAACTAGCATCTGCCTTTGCTGCTCTCTAGATCCACACAACCAGTCCAAAAACATGCAGGTTAGGGACTACAGATGAAAATGAGCTCACTAGCTACATTTTCATTGATGCGGAAACTGAAAAGGTTGATTAGTGAAAGGTTGAGGCGGCCTGTAGCGTAGTGGTTAAGGTTACACACAAGGACTGGGACACACAAGGTCAGTGGTTCCAATCCCAGTGTGGCCACAATAAGATCCGCACAGCCGTTGGGCCCTTGAGCAAGGCCCTTAACCCAGCATTGCTCCAGGGGAGGATTGTCTCCTGCTTAGTCTAATCAACTGTACGTCCCTCTGGATAAGAGCGTCTGCCAAATGCCAATAATGTAATGTAATGTAACGTAATGATTCATGTGCACTGTCCCTGGTAGATAAATTAAATTTAAAAAACACACTTCCACACTGACTTTCAGGGGTGTAGCCAGAAACAGTGGGCCCCCTGAAACAATATTGCAGGCCCCCTCATCCTCCTGGGATTATTGTGGGCCCCTAAAATCCTCATCACCATTCACCCCAATAGCAAGGGCCAGACTCACTGTCCTTAACAATACTGATTGTAGCAGTGTTACAATCTCCATCACGATTTCAGCATACAAATTCAAGCTCAGACACATTTCTGGCAGAATGCACTCCCAGCTCTGCGGGGACTTGTGGCTTTGGCTTTTGTCTGCACCAGCTTTGTCCTTTCTGCATATTTAATACGAGCTCCCGCATGAATTTATTATTGCCCTCTCCGCTGCCCTCATTTCGGTGTTTCCGTGTCATGAAATTTTGACGACATAGTTTTTGGAAAATGAAAGAGTGTATTAAAGAACCACGGACCGCTCCAGAAAAGACCGGGTTATGGGATAACCCTTGGATGACCATTCAAAACAAACACATTTATAGCATGGAGTTCATGGAAAGGACAAGGTATTGCTGTTATTATATTATAGATATGAGCCATAATAATCAAATTAGTTATATTTTTGAATTAAAAGAGAAGCATAAATTGGACAATGAAGAAATATGCCCATACCTTCAAAAGTATAATCAATTGGAATTTTATATTAAGCTCAGGTAGCATTACAGAATTAAAAAACCACTTTAACAAAGAACTTAGATTAAATAATAAGTACTTGAAATTCTGATTCAGGAAGAAAAGATGTAAAAACTGTGTAGGCAAAATGTAATCAAAATACACAATCTGTAATTATAAACAAAAACTTGAGGCTTATACAATTAAAACTCATGAATAGAATGTATTACACCAGAGACCGAATTCATGAATTTGATCAAACGGTTTCAGATCGATGTCTGAGATGTAAAATAAATAATTTTAGGAGTGTGAAGGGGTAAGCTATCTCTGGTGGGAAATTAAGAAGATTTTATCAAAAACAACTGCCATCATTATGCTTACTTATCGAGCCCTTAACGAATGCTTAACTAAACAAAACGCAATACTTGTTTTTTCCTCTGCAGATATGAAGAAGGTTATTTTAAAGAAGTGGAAAGATAGTTTGGTACCAAAAATTATAGAATGGCAGCACGTAATGAAATATTTAAATTTGGAAAACAGAAAGGACGAAAGAGAAGTTACATGAGGTAAAATGTTTCGCAGATTTTGAATTCAGAGCGAGATGGAGCGGAATAATGGAGATCGATAAGGCTTCGGGAAGAAGAATAAATGTCGTAAGTTCCTATAAAAGATCACCCTAACCCCCGCCCCTACCCCCAAATGGAGCAGACATACCTGAACCTAGTGCTGCTATGTGAAACTATGTTGTAAAGATGTAAGAAAAAGAAAAATATTCAATATCATTTTGATTTGCAGCATACCTGGCATAGCCTTTGGACTTAGTCTCCTCATTAGAGAAGACTAAGAGAGAGTCATTTGCAGGGAAGAATTGCTGCTGCTGGATTGACTTTTCAGACCTTTCTCTGCCGAACAGACGCAAACACAGGGCTGACTCCCATTCGTTTATCTTTCTCCCCCTTTCCTTTCCTTTCCTCGGCTCCTGGCACCACCCAACAGAGAACGCGCTTAAAGGAAACGAGAGAAGAATGTCCTTTCTCCTTCAGACCTCTCTTCGATGCCGCGTCGCTCACAGACGTGGCTGATGCGTGGCGGACGGGGAGAGGTGGATCCACAGGTCGATCGTGCCAAAAGCAATTACTTCAGCAAAAGATGCGCTCCTGTTCCCTTGCGAGAAATCTTCGGGAGCCTCCTGGCTCCTTGCTCCTTGAGGGAACGTTTCACGGACTGGAACGTCCTTAAAGATGGCGGATCTCTCTTGGTTTTCGGGTCAGACAAGGACCGAGGAGACGAGGTAGTGGAACAAGCCCACTGTGTGAGTCCCTGCTTTTACAGAGATACAGCTGACCTCTGGGTAATGGAGTTTCAGATCAGTAGTGAAATAGGTCTGAGAGATGCAGCTGACCTCTGGGTAATGGAGTTCCTGAAGGCAGACCGTGGAGTTTCAGCCTCGGCGTTCTGCTCCATTGATTAACAGCAGTCAGGAAATTGCTCCCAGCTCTTTCCTTTTGCCTGTCTGGAGGATTGATCCTTGCATTAATAGCTCAGATGGATCTGTTGGTCCGAACGGCGTCTGTTTCCGCGCGACGGCTAAACGCCAATACGGACAGGTGCAGCATGTTGTCTCGACTGCACACAGGGAGGAAGAGGACCAAAACCCTCCCTCTCTGGACAGCAGAGGCCTATGCCTGTGAATATGGGCACACAAACTCAACCTTCCTGTTATGTTTGGGCTCAATTTGACCCCAAATTAGTGCTTGACATCTCTTAAAAATCAGTTAAGCTTGTTTCATTTTCATACTGTATGATTTTTCTAATTTTCTGATTTGGTGGGATTAAATAGTAAACATGCAATAAACGTAATGCTATGTGAAGTCCTGTACCAACTTGGCATACAAATGTGTATGTGTTATTTTGACCCTCTCTAATGGTATAAAATGTAAGAAAATATACCATCTTTATTTTTATCTCGGATTTCTTTGTGAGTGATTCAGGTGGCACTTTCTCATACAGGTGCCAGACTTTCACTGACTGTTCCTTTTCATATTCATGGATAAAAGGCTAGTCATTAGGGAGATGATAAGAAAGTGACACACTGTCAAAATCTTTCTTTTGCAATAGCTGTGTGTTTATTTAAGCTGTTGGGCTCAATTTTACCCGAAACATAACAGTGGTCATAAAATCTGAACATGATAGGAGGGTTAAGGTAAGCCACCATGCTGATTATTCCCAGCGACTACTGTTCTCCTACTGTGTCATTGCTCATAACTGGCCATGGGCTATAGGAAGAGTCCAGATAAAGATGTCAGTAACTAAACCCTGCCTCAGCCCTGCAACGTAGTTCAATATCATTTGGTGACTGATGAATCAATTTCTGTTTTCTTTCGAGTAATGAACCATTGATCCGTGATTTATCTGCCATTGGCAGATGGGTCTGTACAGATGGAGTTAGCTGAGTTTCATGGAGAGTTCAACAGGCCCTGGTTGGCCAGCGGGTGCGCCGGATAACGATAACATGACCGAGCGCTCCCTAACCCTCCGGGGTGAAGCTTCCGCACATTATCTGTGGCCTTGTGGACCGGCAATCAGCACTCGATCCAGCACCGCGAGGCTAATCCACACACTGGAAGGAGAGCTGAACCTGATGAACCCCCCCCAGCAGTCTGTATTCATCACATTTTAAAATCTGCTGCTGCCTACTAATTAATTATTGCATCATTAGCCTGTTTTAAAATCGACTGAAGATCTCATCTTTTGTTCATCGCGGGCTGGAATTAAACAGTCGCAATTACACCCCCGACGACATTTCCTGCGGCTCTTCCCGCATTATGCACGCTCAGTTTATCTTATGATCTCTCCGGATGGGAACCCGGCATTATATTACAGGTCTTAATTAAGAAGCCTCCAATCAGGACGGAAAATTCGCAGGCTTGCACGCCGCGGAACAATGGCTCGCTGGTCACGGAGATGTATGCGGCGACAGCCTTTTTACGTGGACGGTGTCAGTCCATCTGAGCGCTCCCGTCTCGCCCATTGTTTCAGTTTCGATTCCGCGTCGCGGGCTGTCATTATGTGGGCAGCGTCGGTGGCAACGAGGCGCTCGTGGACCTTGTCATTTGGAGGATTGTAATTATGACACACGCCGGTATGTCGCCGCGCGGGGAAAGGTGGCAGGCAAAGAGATAAAATGCTAATGGCGTATTGCGCATAATTGCCGTGCATAGTTTGCAATCAAGCCTTGAAGCGCATTGTTATTTGGAAATGGTTTAAATATCCAGCCTTGTGACCGGCCTGGTATTAATTAATAATCATATAATATATTATCAATCGATGTTTAGGCTTTCATCTTCATTTTGTATAACAATATCGTGGCCTTCATAATCTGCATGTCTTTATTCTTAATGATAAAATATAGTTTTTAAGTCAAACGCATGTCAAAGTGAAAGTAATACCGGAGTTGTGCATTGTTTGGAGGCTAACCAGCAAGTCACATCAGCTGCATTCAGCCCATGAACATATAAATTACATCATTTGGCAGACGCTTTTATCCAAAAATGATCGGTAAACCCACCCTAACCTTTTCATAGGTGGTGGTATTAAACCTATTTGTATGAAATGTTCTGTGCCTGTGTATTTGGGAAAAACAGACTGAGGCACCAGATTGACTGACAGCACCACTCTTACACGGGACGCCTGTGCCATCGTAAAACCTCTCCCTCTCCGGACAACACCGTGGCCAGTTGTGAGCCGCTGTTCAAGTCCAAGTCTGGTCGTGATTGGACGCCAAACCAGGAAGTCCTTCGCCCCAGTGATGAGCAGTGAGTTAGCAAGACCAGCCACGCTCAAGGTCCAAGCTGAACTGTGGTGGCCTGTAGCGTAGTGGTTAAGGTCCATGACTGGGACCCGCAAGGTCGGTGGTTCGATCCCTGGTGTAGCCACGATAAAATCCTGCATTACTCCCAGGGAGGATTGTCTCCTGCTTAGTCTAATCAACTTTACGTCGCTCTGGATAAGAGTGTCTGCCAAATGCCAATAATGTTATGACATTATTGGCATTTGGCAGACGCTCTTATAGACGCTCTTATCCAGAGCGATGTACAGTTGATTAGACTAAGCAGGAGGCAATCCTCCCCTGGAGCAATGCAGGATTAAGGGCCTTGCTCAAGGGCCCAACGGCTGTGTGGATCTTATTGTGGCTACACCGGGATTAGAACCACTGACCTTGCGTGTCCCAGTCATTCACCTTAACCACTACGCTACAGGCCCCCCTGTGTAAATGTAATGAACTGGACATACTGTACTGTACCAGCACTCGAGATGTTAAGCTGCCTTAGCCCTCAGCGGCCAATGTGAGGTGTACAAACAGAAGGAGGGGGGAGGAAAAACCTGGCACGGCGTTGTCACTTGTGACATACGACCTAGTCCCCACATGTTTCCACATTGACCTTTTTCAGCGGAAAAGCAATAAGCACGTCAGATGGCCCGGGGTCCCCATCATAACTCATAAACAAGTGTAAGCAGGTATGTCTGCCTTTCAGAACGCTGGTGAAATATTAATGTGGGCTGTGTGTGTGTGTGTGGGGGGGGGGGGGGGGGGCAAGGGCAAGGGGGTGCTGCCATTGCTAAAGATAAGGTCATACCCTCCCTGACACGACACACCCTTATCCGCCGAAACGCATCTGACCATCTCGACCGCGGCGTCCGCCTCATTCACTCCCGGCATTGTTGCCCTGAATAGACCGGAGCGTGCGTGAGTTTCTAAACCCGAGAAAGAAAAGAGCTGTGAAAACAGCTATTCCTGTTTGCGACCGGCTTCCCGTACCAGCCCACGTATCGCCTCGTCTCCCGGGAGCACAGGAAGCGGAATAATTCATCCGCTTCCCGGGTGAGAAACGCTGATTTTGAACAGCGATCGCAGACGTTTAAGTTTCCCCGCTGTTGTTCAGATGTTTACGTCGCCGCTGTTAGCCGGACAAGTCCGGCGAGTTGGGTCTGGATGCGTGAGTGTAAAACCTGAAAGTGATGTTTTTTTACTCAGTGGTGTTTTTGTTCTGAAGGAAGATGTCGAGACACTCGTTCTGCATGTTGTGCCAAGTAGCTTGTGTGCGCCAATAGACATATTGGCATGCATTTCAGTTGTTTGTGAACTGACACAATTTTTGTTTTCTTGGTTCTGTACTCCAGCACATTGGATTTGAAATAACATAATGAATATGAGGTTGAAGTGCAGACTGGTAGCTTTAATTTGAAAGTATGTACATCCATATCGGGTGATCCTTGTAGGAGTTTCAGCCATTTTTATACACGGTGATTTCTTGATTTGTTGAGATTATTGAGACACTGCAATGGGCCTAGACCAGAGGTCACCAACCCTGGTCCTGGAGAGCTACTGGGTCTGCTGGTTTTTGCTGTTACTCTGCACTTAATTAATCAATTAGAGCAGATGATTTCACAGCTAACTCACCTCACCTGGTTACCTGGGTCTTAACAGGGTGCTGTTTCTAAGGTGAAAACAAAAACCAGCAGACCCAGTAGCTCTCCAGGACCAGGGGTGGTGACCTCTGGCCTAGACAATGGTGGCTCTACTTCCTACTTCTAACTAGAAAATTGTCTGAACTTAATCGGCTGTAGGTGGGTTCTGTTTGATAGACGGCCAAAGTGATTAGCAAGAACAGGGAACATCTCATGTCGTCATAGTACCTGATTGGGTAGACTACGGTTCATAGTTTTTTTTGGCAAAAACAATAATATGGCGGACCGTTGATGTACTTTATCTTTTTAAGCATAAACAGTCCACTAAAATACGTTTCTGAAAACATTTTAGGTGAAAAATAAGCAAGCAGTTGCTGAATGTTGATTGATATTTGATCTGCGACGCCTATTTGGAAAGGTGTTTTGGTCCGAGTTTGATGTGCCAGAAGGGCTGCACTCGCACGCACTGCAAGGCTCCTGTTCACTCGTACGACAGATTGGGAACACTCATAAATGTTGTTCCTATGTAAGAAAAAAATGAGAGAAAATTGGCCAATTTCCCTTAAGTCACTTTAAAAGAGATTTACAAAAACAAATCTATTTGCAGGTGGTTCTTGGAATGAGGCCCAATATTGAGGCCTCATCCAAGAACTACTTGCATCCAAGAACTACTTACAAATAGATTTTGTAACAAATCGGCAAATGTCAATAAAATAAATGTTAAGACTGTGATTTGTCCGTGCAAATGTGCTCAGCTATCGTAAGCAAATTGACTTTTTTCTCCATGTAAAGTTATTTATTTTTTATCTCTTCCAGCATAAACCATCTGCATAACCTCATTAATATTCCGCTGGACCAGGAGTCTGTAAAATGGTAATATAAAAGCCCACAGGACCTGTGTATGAATCACACGGCTGCATTATGTGATCTGTATTCCTCATGCTAAACGCGCTTATACAGTACTGTACGCTGTAAGTAGGAGATAAGCATTTGTGGTCAAACTTCATTGACACCTGTGCTATCCTGTCCTACAATGGGTGTTCTCAGAAATAAGGGTTCAGCGGGGGTCCATTCTAAAAATAAATAATTTATACAACCAAAAATTGTACAAATGAATTGTATTGCTGTATTTGGGACTGTATTGTATATACCTATAGGGTGTCACCCCTGTGATGACTGCGTGGACCTTTTCAGACACATTTCAATGCCTTTTCTGAGTGCACAGCGAGACGTTTCAAGGATTCGGGGGCGACAGATTCTGGCGCTGCTTCCATCAGTGAAAACTGCGGGTGTGGAGATTCAGTGGGACCGCTCTCGGTAACCGCAGGAGGGCGTGGATGGAGAGACCAGGGTATTTAATCCATCAGGCACTGTCAGTATAAGCTAATTAAGATAAAGAATGGGGTGTGAGGGTGTATATTCCACATGTTATCGATTTATTTGGCAAGCAAATGCAGACGTTGTATCAGTGGTGCATTGTGGGGGAGACTCATCGCGGCACCTGTACTGGAGAACGCTGACAAGATTATCTCCGCCTTTCCCTGTCATTTTCCAATCACGCAAGTCTCATTTCTGATTCCGTGATATAGAAATGGCAATTAACAAAATCAAAGAGGTTTGATAAGACACTAAAGACTACATGTGGGGGTTGATAGGTTAATGCTTTTCTGAGAGTGGCCTATTTTGCCCTTAATTAAAAGTTTTAAAATCACTTTTCAAACTGATTTTTTACATAGTAGTAGATTCCCCAAGGTTATCTGTCAGTCTGGCTCAGTGCTAATCTTTTCAATTGAGATGACGGATGAATATGAATAGTTTATAGATTAATCTTAACCACTTTGTGATGAAGGACACAAAAGCATCAGCAGTAAAAATTAGCATCGCTAACCATAAATTAAAATAAGGAAAGTATATATTAGTAAACGATTAGGTGGAGCTGCGAGATTATTTACGGAGGTGCAGAGATTCTGCAACCTGCCAAAATCTGTGGTTTCCTTGGTTACCTTGCGTTTCAGTATATGCGAGGGGACTACACGTTCACGCTTTGCTGCTCTCCGAGAACAGATATGGTGTTCTTCTCAGTACAGCACACTCTTGTTACTCTTAGCCTGTGGAATGGAAACGGATCCATCGATGGCTTTGCCATTGAAAATCTTTTGCTTTAACTCCGGTCCTCGAGGGCCGGTCTGCGTACTGCTTTTTTGTTCCAACCGTTGTTTTTAATTTGCTGACGGCTCTATAAATTACCCTGGTTCAAACTTGTACTTGAGCACAGTAAAATCGTTTGGATACACTTGCAGTCTAGCAGCTGTAGCCGGTACTCACACACACACACATGTCAGATCAGATATGATTGAGTCAATTAAATAATTAAGAGCAGAAGATGGCATGAAATCCTGAAACGGATTGGCCCTTGTTGTGCACCTCTGCTTTAACCTAACTGAATAGCCGTGAGGGCTACACTGGCTAGTTAATACATACACTTGTCTGAGTGACAGAATAGCTGATTTCATTCTCATACAGCTGAAATACTAGCGAGGTTTACACACACACACACACACACACACACACACACACACACACACACACACTACAGTTTGGATTAGAGGTGCACTCACAGAATTTCAAAGCCCATCTCTATATCCAACACAGTCCTCTCAGTATCTGCCAATACTAATGCCGATTCCCTTATTCGAAGAGATTAGTTTAAAATGTAAAGTGCTCAGCCACGCTGATTTAAAAAGTGCCCAGATGGCCAGAAAGCTCCTTTTAATTCATGTCATTATGTTCTAATTGCTCAATTAGACCTACTATTTGAATTAAGTGCTTTCCCGTCTCAGAAACCAAAACCATACAAAGCTGTAGAAACATCATTTTTCCTTTTTATTGTTTTGCACCATCGACAAGCACTGGTCACATGACTGCACTGTTAACGTCATTACACATCCCGGAGCCCTTCACCACAGTGTCAATCAAAACAATTAACCCTTCATCTTCACACATGTCCATATGCCTCCCGATATAGTATACAGTACTGTGCAAAAGTCTTAGGCACCTGTATCACACTCTGTACAGATAAGATTCTTTCAAAAATAATTTGGTTTTTCGTCATTTTAGTAATTTGGCAGAATAGTTAAAAATGGAATCAAATCAATATTTTTTGTGACCACCCTTCGGCGTTAAAACTGCATCACTTTTCTATGATAGCCAACGCTGTCCTGCAGTTCAAGACAATCAGCAGGGAGGTTGTTCCAAGCATGTTGGAGAACTTGCCACAGCTCTTCTGCAGACTTTGGTTGGCTCCTTGCTTCTGAACTCAGACAGCCTTGATCAAGTTTTTATGTAAAAAGTAGTCAATTGCTTACAGTAATATGTAACTTTTTTTTACGGATACAAAAATGTCTGTAAAATTAAATCTTTTGGAAAATGAATATTTGGAAATCTCAAATGTGTTCTTTTATATTAACACGCACAAAAAAATTTACATATATACAATAAAGTCTAGGGTGCCTAAGACTTCTGCACAGTACTGTATGTTATCAGTCTTACCGTTCCTCTTCCTCTGTAAAGGATAATCCAGATTTCCACCGTTGTGTGTGACAGCATAAAGTCTATTGTAAAATACAGTCCTGTGTCCCAGGAGGGCGGCCATTTTGTCTCTGGAGCCAAATCCTCGAGGAAGCAGCATGTGTTGCGTAAAGAAACAATGGCAGAAATTCTCCATGTTTTGTAAAACGGTCGAGTATATTGCTCGGTAGGAAAAAACACGTATTTCATTTTTTTATAAGAAAAACTGAATATTAAATATGAGTGGAGTCACGCACAATGTCTCAATAATAATTTATTATTGACCTTCATCAGGGCTCACCTGCCCTACCGTTGCGTCGCTAATTAATTATTTTCTAACTGAAACATTGTGAAGGACTCCACTAATATTTCATATATTTTTCTTGTCTGATGTATCTGCATTTTTTACAATAAGAAAAACTGCACAAATTCAACACAGACTTAACATTTAATGTGCACATATTCACAGGTTTTTATGCCTCTGGGCTAAGGTCCTAGCATGATTCATTATCTGCTGTATTCAAGCAAGAATTTACAGATATGAACTTGATACAGTCGGACCGATGCTATTGTACATATTCACCTCTGGCATTCGCCATCTTTGAATCTGAAATCATGTCATCTAAGGCATTGGGGGCAATCTACTCATATTTATAACCCTTTTGGCTCTTCGGCATACGAGCCAATCAGATCCTTACATCTCTTGGGCACAGGAGCCAATCAGATCCGTTCATTTCTTCAGCACAGGAGATAATCAGATCCTTTCATCTCTTGGACACAGAAGCCAATCATATCCTTTCATCTCTTGGGCACAGGAGCCAATCAGATCCTTTCATCTCTTGGGCACAGGAGCCAATAAGAAGCGTAGGCTCATGTCTGATAGCACAGTAGCCAATCGGAAGTGGTGGCTCATGTCTGACAGCGCAGGAGCCCAGTCAGAAGCGTAGACTCATATCCGACAGAACAGGAGCCAATCGGATCCTTTC
>NC_083778.1:10612079-10682079 GCF_963514075.1 Conger conger | reverse complement strand
ACGTGGCCGAGATCAGCACCAGCTGCCGCGCGCTGAACTGGTTACGGTTGTACTTCAGCGGGACCACGACCGCGATGTACCTGAGGAGGGGGGGAGGGAGGGGGGGAGAGAGAGGGGAAGAGATGGGGAGAGAGGAAGAGAGAGAGAGGGGGAGGGAGAGAGAGAGAGGGGGGAAGAGATGGGGAGTGAGGAAGAGAGGAAGGGAGAGGAAGCGAGAGAGAGAGGGGGAGGGAGGGAGAGAGAGGGAGAGAGAGGGGAAGAGATGGGGAGAGAGGAAGAGAGGAAGGGAGAGGAAGCGAGAGAGAGAAGGGGAGGGAGAGAGGAAGAGAGAGGAAGAGAGAGAGAGAGGGGGGGAGGGAGGGAGGGAGAGAGCGGGGAGAGAGAGAGGGGAAGAGATGGGGAGAGAGGAAGGGAGAGGGGGGAGGGAGGGAGAGAGAGGGAGAAGGAGAGAGGGAGAGGAAGAAAGAGAGAGGGAGAGAGGAAGGGAGAGAGAGAGGGAGAGCGAGGGAGGGAGGGAGGGAGCGAGGGAGGGAGCGAGGGAGAGAGGAAGGGAGAGAGCGAGGGAGAGAGGGGGGGGCAGAGAATATTCCTTTATAGAAACACACAACCTTCCAAAATTGCTTTGAAAAATATCCCCAGTCCCTATTTACAACACCCCCCCCCCCACTCCCCCAAAAGCAAACAACAGGAAAGTAAGGAAACGAAAGTAAACCTTACAAAATGCCCAAGCACAAGTCAAGACAAACATAATTCAATCTCATATCTCAGTATCTCAATAATTCATAATCCATTTACAGCACAAACAGCCTCCAAATACACCAGATTCTTTGAGGGGGGTAGCTTGCCATCCAAGCTGCAGTGCAAAAAAACTAAAAAAGAAGTTAAGTATTTCAGTCTTATTATACTTCATCTTATTCCTATTGCTTTTTCACAAAAGAAGACAAACATATTGCCAATGACATGAAAAAGGTTGATTTCATTATAGATTTGCCAATGAGTTTAGACAAATTCACTTGTCAAGCAAATAGTAACATAAAACACATACATTTTTTTATTAGCTTCTATTAGCTCGAGGAAAACTTTAAGACCGACATACAAGACTAAAACACTTGTAAAGACAAACATTTATTTGCAGTGTAGGAGCAATAACACGAACCAGAGTCTCCTTAGTCTTTGTTCAAATAAAACAATTCTTTAACTGCATGCTGTGCTTTACAACAGAAAGTAAGTGGCCGTGCCTTTTGTGATTTTCAAACCGTACAAGTAACAGATGGACTGAAGGACGTGTTTTTCGTGACAGTACCACGTCAGAAATGCATGGCTAAAGACGGGGCTCAAAGCTCTAAGTGAAGCGCTCTCTCTAAATCACCGTTACGGGGCCGTTGTGAGTGCTGTGCAGAGCCATCGTACATTTTTACGAGCATCGATCTGCTTAAGTGGGCTGAATGGCCCCTTCTCCTCGTCAAACATTGTTAAAATGGTGGAAGGGGCGGTAAAAGAAAGTTCCAATATTATTTCTCTGAGCTTGCTCGGGCAGCGTCGTTGTACGTAGCCAAGTTTCTCGTCTCACGAGAACACGAGAGAAGAGAACTGGTGCCCTTTGGCTCGGAGCGCGAAGCGAATTCGAGCGGGGTCCCGAACGCCGGCGGAGAAACCCTCACCTGTCGACGCTGATGGCGCAGAGGTTAAGTATCGACGCCGTGCAGAGCATCACGTCCATGGTCATGAGGGCGTCGCAGATGTACGTGTTCAGGGTCCACACGCCTCCCAGGAACTGAACGCAAACACAAGGCAGAGTCGTCTTAAGCGCCGAGTCCAGACAGCCTTTTGTTGTCTGGAGGTGTAGGTTCAGGTGAACCAGACCGTTATTGTTTCTGTGGTCTCTGTTTATTTTATTTCTCCTGTGAAATTGCCAGCTGTCTTTTGTTCATGGGGCTTTGCTCTGACTCCTGTAGCAACAGGTCATGGGTAAATTCTGACTGAATCCGGGTGGATAGAGAAGAGTAAACTTGTGCCTATTAATATTTGTCTTCCATGGAAATTCACCTGTGCAAAATTAGATAAAAGGATTAGGGTCTTGATGTTGGTTCAGGGTTATGGGTTGTCATGGGTCAGGGGTAGGGCTGCTGTAGGTAAGGTCAGTTACCTACAGCTCAAGCTAGGTTTTGAAACAGCTGGTAGCTGGTTGACCAGTTCAGACCGGCTCCCAGCTTGACGTGGTTTGATCAGCACAAGCTATATTTCGGTTGACCAGCTACCAGCTCAGACAAGCTACCAGCACTAGCTGGTTGACCAGCTCATACCCAGCTAGACCGGCTTTATGACCAGCTTGACCATGCTGTTTGACCAGCTCATACCCTATGAGACCAGCTTCACGACCAACTTGGTCATGCTGATTGACCAGCTCATACCCTGTGAGACCAGCTTCACGACCAACTTTGCCACGCTGGTTGACCAGCTCTTCCCCAGCAAGACCAAGCTTTACGACCAGCTCGACTAACCAAATCCTCAAGCTAGTAAATCTGGCATGGCATTTCACAGCAGGGGGGGCACGGCACCCAAACCCTGGTTAACGTTGTTACTCCGTGACGTGGCATTGACTTCCGCTACGGTCTTCCAGCACGGCCCAGCTACGAGCTAACGGCGCTCTCCCGGCACCTCGCCCCCTCACCTCCGAGTAGACGTAGAGGGGCAGCACCAGCACGGCCAGCAGCAGGTCGGCCACGGCCAGGCTGACGATGAAGTAGTTGGTGGCGGTCTTGAGGGACCTCTCGGTGAGGACGCTGAGGCACACCAGGATGTTGCCCAGGATGATGACCAGGATGAGGGGCACGCCGAACACCAGGGCCAGGACGTTGTAGCTCACGCGGCTCCCGCCCGGGTCCGCCGCGGACGTCACGTTGACCATGATGGCGCGGCCCGGCTACGGCGCTGCTCCGGGGCTGCCGTCGGCACCTGGGAGGCACAGGGAGGCCCGGTGAGAGGGTTAGCTGAGCTGCAGGACGCCGCGGGAAGGTCACAATGGAGCACCGCTGTGTGTGTGTGTGTGTGTGTGTGTGTATGGGATCGTGTTCCTGTCCGATGGACCGCTGCTGTGTGTGTGTGTGTGTGTATGGGATCGTGTTCCTGTCCTATGGACCACTGCTGTGTGTTTGCGTGTGTGTGTGTGGGGTCCTGTACCTATCCTACGGACCACTGCTGTGTGTTTGTGTGTGTGTGTGTGTGTGTGGGATCTTGTTCCTGTCCTATGGACCCTTGCTGTGTGTGTGGGTGAGGGAGCAGGTGGAGGGGTGCGGGTGGCTTCACTATGTACCAGTCCTATGAATGGACTCTTGCTGTGAGTGTGTGTGTGTGTGTGTCTCTCTCTGTGTCTCTGTGTATGTGTGTGTGTGTGTGTGTGTTTGTGTGTGTGTGTCTGTGTGTGTGTGTGTGTGTGTGTGTGAGTGTGTGTGTGTGTGTGTGTGTGTCTCTCTCTGTGTCTCTGTGTATGTGTGTGTGTGTGTGTGTGTGTTTGTGTCTGTGTGTGTGTCTGTGTGTGTGTGTGTGTGTGTGTTTGTGTCTGTGTGTGTGTCTGTGTGTGTGTGTGTGTGTGTGTCTCTGTGTGTGTGTGTGTGTGTGTGTGTGTGTGTGCTCAGGGGGGGGGGGGTGTGGTGACAGGTGGTGGGTGGAGGAGGTGGTGGGCCAGTCTTGTTCCAGACCTGTGAACCCTGCTGGGGACCCTTGCTGTGGGGCTTGTGACAGCCATGTTCACACTGGCAAAACTTCCCCCATGATCCTCCCCACCTCCCTGCTGTCAGACAGCGCACCTGCTGATAGGGCGGCAGAGCGCTGGGCCACTAACCGGCTGTGCGTCCGATAGGCCGAGTCAGTAGTGATGTCACCCGGGGAAATAAAAAGGCAAAAAATATATGTCCGATGTTCTTATTGTGAGTTAATATTTTTTGCATAGAATCCATACCGCTGAACCCTTTCCATCTTTCCCGGGCGGCCCTCCCTCCCCCCCCCCCCCCGCCTGTCTGCTCACGGCGCTGCGGAACATCAGATGTGATAATCACGCTTTGCCCGAGCGCCGTCTCCTACGGCAACAGGTGAGAGTCGTCGCCATGGCTACCGTCAGCTTTCCCACACAAAAGAGCGCTTTGCACGTGCGGGCGAAGCCGATCCGCGCCCCGAAACCAAGCGAAAATGTTTATTCGGGGTGGCTTCCTCCTTTCTTAATCTCTCATCATTAACGCGGAACGGCGTATCCGTTTTCAATCGCTGCGGAGGTTTAGTGATAACAGCTAAAGA
The DNA here is from genome assembly GCF_963514075.1 of Conger conger. Taxonomy (NCBI): domain Eukaryota; kingdom Metazoa; phylum Chordata; class Actinopteri; order Anguilliformes; family Congridae; genus Conger; species Conger conger. The sequence goes on along the minus strand of NC_083778.1, from coordinate 10,677,789 downwards.
ATCACCTGGCCGACAATGATGATGAATAACACACGTTTCACCTTCGCTAAAAACCCGTCGCTTGGTAGTGAAAATGTGGATTTAAATAGAACGGAAAACAGAACGTACGCCGAGGTCCCAGATTCACGAAGCCTCTCGATGTGAGAGAGCTGATCTGGAGTCAGTCTTCAGTCTGTTCATTTGGACGAGGTCACTGAGACCGGCGTTCCTGGTTACTGACCCCAGATCAGCGCTCGAACTTGCGAATACGGGCCTGAGGCTGCGTTTCCCCTTATCGAGCACACCGGCCTGGCACAAAGACATGAAACGGCCTGACTATTACCATGCGCTTCACGGTGGATCTGAGGCGGGAGGAGAAGCAGAAGAATGAAAGCTAAGATACGGTTTCTCTTTTGCCTTTTGACCAATCCCCCTTTTTTTATTTTTCTCAGAGTTATAAATTCCCGTCTGTGTTTGTATGACCTCCAGAGCTTGGACTGCTCTGTTATTCTGTCATTATTACGGCAAGGTCTCTGCAGTGCGAGCCAATGACAGCATTCAAGCCAATGACAGTATTCCAGCCAACATACAGAATATGCACAATGCGAGAATCAGCGTTTTAGTAACGGGTGAGTCACCATCTCTGTTTACGGCTTCCTGTTTGGTTCCTGTAGAGAAACAATACAGAACAACAAAGTGAAACTACAGTAGAGTCAAATGTACTCTACAGGTGTACACTTAATTCATGAACCTCAGTATAATTACTATCAATATAATTTACATAGGAGTAACAACATATATGATTTAACCTATATATATATATGGTATATTACAATGTATTATCAGGATTTATACACAGCTTGGCTTCATACTCAATTCTATTTGTACATTATTTTTTCATTAGCTTCCGGCTATGAAGTAGCGCTGACACGAGTGTACTCATGCTCATCAACAGAAAACAAATATGGACAATGATTTTGTCAAACTGCAATATCATACTTTGTTATCATTTGCAACTGTGAGATCATCCATTTGGCCAGCCGTAGGGCTCAGTCGAGTTCAGCAGTCAGTGGGGGGGGTATGGCTTGGCTTTATCTCAGGTAATTTACTACCTCCGTGTCGGGCATTTAAACTGCGTAACACACGTTCTCTCGGTCATCATCCCTGACATCCAGTTTTTATATGACGACAATAAACCTATGACAAGGATAAATAAAAAGCTTGTCTGGAAGAGCGGTCGTCCGGCAGTCGTCGTCTGCTCGTTCGATCCCGCCCTGTGTGTGTCGAAGTGTCCCCGAGCAAGACACGTAATCGCCAATCACCGTTGGTGTGCGACTGTGTATGAATGGGTGAATGAGAAGCATCAATTGTTCAGCGCTTCGGATAAACGTGCTTTATAAACACAGACCATTTACCGAGTCAATATTTCTGTATACATAGAAAATGTGTACCCAAGATCAGTTTAAAAATTGAACAAGCTATCCTGCTATCCGCTCGGCCATGACGGTCAGTACTGAAGTGACTGCGCAGGGCTCTAAGATGGAGGAGGGCTGGCACCGGGGGGCTATTGTGTCCCTGGTACAGCTACGCGGGGGTCTGCTGTCTTCCCCAGCCTCTGCTTTGGGGGGGGGGGGGGGGGGGGCGATCGATCGGCGCGGTTAGGGGGGGGGCGCATCGGAAAGGTCACGCTGAACATGAGCGATGACGGCGCAGCGAGAGCCCGATTGGACAGAGGCTAACCGAGCGGGGCTGCGATTCGCCGCCGTTATCAGATTAAAGGATTAAAGACGGTTATCGACGGCCTCCTTTCGCCCGGCTCTCTGTTCTGTCGCAGGGGGCCAGCCGAGGTACCCTGAGACCGGGCCTGTTTATGCAGCTCAGAGTCTTAGCAGCGCAAATACCACTGCCGCTACCTGCCAGCTAGCATGTCTGAGCGCTGACCTTTGTATGAAACACACGGGCAACTGGCTAGCCACGTTTTTTAGCATAATGGGCCCGCTGGTCTAACCCAGAGCTTGTGAAAGCACATTGGACAGCTTCTGCCCTGGTTACACGGCTCTCAACCTCAGGGGAAGGTCACTACCCGTGTCTTTGCGGTAGCCATTCATTTTCTGGTTTAGGTTACAACCCGGAAAACAGATTAGACCACACTCGCTAGACACACAATAAAGCTTGTTTCTGGGGTGGTACCCTATAGGTGCATAATAACATACCCCTATCCACGGGTTTAATTATTTAAGTTGTACCTTTTCCGCTTGTAGAAGGTACTTATTAGTACCCAAAGAACATTGTTTGACCATTCAGGGTATATTCAGGAAATGGGAAGCACGAAATTGGACCTCCGCTGTATTTCGGCGAGTGTATTATAAACAATAGATGGCTGGGTTTCTGGATCTGTATCAAGGCTCACCGTGCAGATGGTCGTGTCTTGTGGTTAATTTAGGCCATTACACTGCAGCTGAGCACCTTATGTGCTCGACGGGAAGGCTAATGAGGATTTAAATGTCAGATATCACCGCAGAGGAAATTGAATACTGCAAGCCTTCCTCAGGTGGAAAGGTGTCAGGAAGTGTGTGTGGATATGTTTTACTCACTCATCACTGAGAAACATGTTTACCATCATTTATTTTTCTAGTACACGCGCACACACACGCACTCAAACGTGCACACACGCATGCACATACACACACAGGTATGTTTGCATGTGAAGTCACACACTCACGCGCACAAACACACACGCACACTCACACACACATGCACAGGTGCACACACTCACATGTGCACATACACGCCGGTATACTTGCATATGCAGTCACACACGCACATACACACACTCACACGCTCGCGCACACACACGCACACACACAGATATGCACACAATACTTTGTCATCTCATTGTGTCCCACTGATTCCACAGTAAAAATTATCCATATATCCATATTCATATGAATTATGCACACATTCATACTGCATGTACTTCAGTTGCCAGTTGTTTAACATTAGGCGGGAGGACTGGATGGAGATATCTGGTGAGGCATTGTGTGCCTTGAGTGACTTAAGAAGGGGTTCAAACTACATTTTCTATTCAGAGTAATTAGATATGAATTTGTACGGTTTAAAAATATTCACAATGGCTCTCAAAGCTGCAGTGATACTTAGAAATACGGCTGAGTGAGACAGCTGACATGAAGTGCTTTCAGAAATATCTTGGCATTTCTCCAAACAACATAGTATTGCAACACTGTGCAAACAGAGAGAAATACAGTACACGGTGAATGACTCAGTTCATATTGAATTTGTTGTTTGTGTAAACGGAAAGAAAAGAGGTGTGAAAGAGTCTTTCCTTGGGTCTGCACTCCGCTGTACAGAATACGCGAGCCACAGTCCGCTGGTCGCTTATGCTATTTAGGCCTTTAAGGTATATGATCGAAAATGCGTGATTGGAATGTTCTGGTGGAATGTTCGTAACTGAACGTTCTAATGCTGACCTCACAATCACTACTGGTAACTGAAAGCAATGGCGTTCTAGAACACTGACTGACAGAATTCTAAAAAATATATATATATACGTAATCTGAAAAAAAAGGCTGTCCTCTCCAAAAGGAAAGCGATTATTTTATCCAAATGAACAACACCAAGTCTGCTGATCTCTGAGTAGGAGGATCTGACACTCCTGACTCTCCAACTTGACATTCAGATCAATTAGCCGTGCATCTTCCTCCAAGTGTTCCACAGCCAGAACCTACACTCTACACTTGATTAGGTACTTTTTTGACTCATTAAGTCTTCTGCTGTAGCCTATCCACTTAGAGGTTTGACGAGTTGTGTGTGCAGATATGCTCTTCTGCACACCACTGTTGTAATGCGTTACTGTCACCTTTCACCAGACTGGCCATTCTCCTCAGACTGGATTCATTTTGTGAAATTAGCGAGCGAGAAAGAGACTGTTGAAATATGCATACCCCGATCAAGCGTATGATTTTAATTGTTACGATCAAATGACTTTATTTGTAAGGAAGGTGTTTGCTAGGAAGTGAAAGAGGAATGTTTATTGTCAGAACAGATTGAGCGGTATCTGGTAAAACGGCAAGCTGTCGGGGACTAAGAGCCCAATGTTTTACAACACAAAGACACGATTTCAAATCCCGACAACGACTGAATTAAAAAAAGGCGTCGCTCAAGCTGTTCCGACGCTGAATACCGAACGGGCGAATGTAGACCCAATGTTCCTGCTCATATGCCCGCATTAGTCCAAATGAACCCGCACGCTGTTCCTTCAGCCTGCCGCTGAGGAGATAATTTTTTTGCCTGTGTGCTGAAGTGTGCCTCCTTGCTCAATATCCAAAGGTCATCTCCGCCGCAGAAGAATAACCTAACTCGCATTAGCTCCGCGGCGACCCTTTTGTGATTCGACGCGATATAAAACACGCGTTTCCACGGAATGGAAACTCCGGACTTTGATTCTCATACGAATCTGGATGAATGGATCCTGCCTTGGATTGGCCATTGAAATGCATGCTGGGACGGGCTCTGGCCTCCCCGCTACCTAGCGGGTTTAGGTAATTCAAAGTGTTTCAGGAGGCTACGTTCAGTATACAACACTGTCAGGTCTCACAACCCTGCACTGAGGCGCACCTAGCAGCTCCGTACTGAAGCACTTCACCCTCTTATGGCTAAGACGAAGTCTCACGTTTGAAAGGATAGGGTGCGCGGTTCTGAATTTTAATAAAACACTTAGATGAGTGTCTTGGGAGCGGTGCTCGGGTCCCTGGCTTTCATAAATAAGCCCTGGAGCAGGGCCAGTGACGCCGGCATTAGGGTGAATCCTCACGCCGCCAGATGTGTGCTGAGCCGTACGAGCCCACGCTCTGCACCGCGGGGGGAGAGTCTGGAAATTAATAAAGCCGTGTTCGCTTCTGCTGCGTGAGCTTGAGACCCAGACACAATGGCCTGAGCAGGAATGAGCGGGTCAGGTAATGGACCAGCGGACGGGTTTGAATGGTCTGTGAAGCAGCGTGACCCAGTCTGGCGGAGGAACGCTTTGATGTGGGAGGGAGGCTGCCTGATGCGTGTGTCTGGGTTGGCGGGGCGCCGTTTCCTGACCGTTTCCGCCTGGCCGCTCGGATTTCACCCCGGGTGGCCGCGCTGACCCACATACTCCAGCCCACTGCTTCGGCATACCACTGCTTCACAAGCCCACTGCTTCAACAGCCCACTGCTTCACGAGCCCACTGCTTCACCAGGCCACTGCTTCAGCAGACCACTGCTTCTCCAGCCCACTGCTTCAACAGCCCACTGCTTCACAAGCCCACTGCTTCACAAGGCCACTGCTTCAACAGCCCACTGCTTCACAAGGCCACTGCTTCAGCAGACCACTGCTTCTCCAACCCACTGCTTCACGAGCCCACTGCTTCACGAGCCCACTGCTTCTCCAACCCACTGCTTCACAAGACCACTGCTTCACCAACCCACTGCTTCAGCAGACCACTGCTTCACGAGCCCACTGCTTCCCAAGCCCACTGCTTCACGAGCCCACTGCTTCAGTTCGTAATATACACTCACCGAGCACTTTATTAGGTGTTTATTAGACTTATTTTTTAGACTTCTACTGCTGTAGCCTATCCACTTAAGTGTTATGATGCATTGCATGTTCAGAGATGCTCTTCTGCAAACCACTGTTGTAATATGTGGTTATTGGCTTTACTGTCACCTTCCTGTCAGCGTTGACGAGTCTAGCCATTCTCCTCTGACGTCTCTAACAAGGCGTTTCTGTCTGCAGAACTGCTGTTCACTGCTGTTTTTTTTTTTTTCGCACCATTCTTTGCAAACTCAAGAGACTAGTCCCAGGAGATCAGCAGTTTCTGAGATACTCAAACCACCCTGTCTGCCACCAACAATCATTCCACGGTCAAACTCACTTAGATAACATTTTTTCTCCATTCTGATGGTTGATGTGAACATTATCTGAAGCTCCTGACCCGTATCTAGATGATTGTCTGCATTGCACTGCTGCCGCACTATTGACTGATTAGATAATCGCATTAATACGTAGGTGTAATAAGGTAAAAATGTTCCTAATAAAGTGCTCGGAGAGTGTATATAGAGACTTCAATAGACGGCTATAGAAACCAATGGGGGAAAATTCCAGCACACAGGGAAGACGGTTGGCTTGCTGCACGTGCTCAATTGTGTCCTTGGTCTCATGCCCGGTCACATGCAGAAGGAAGAAAGCGCAGAGCCAATTACGTACCACGGCGGTTGAACCAATGATAAACGTTATTGCCAAATGAGGGCACACTAGATTTCACGTCAGAGCCTTTCTTGGGAAATAAAAACCTCTATGTCTTCGTCTGTGCGCCAGGAGGGGGAAATCAGACCTTGGAAAGTAATTAAAAAAATACGTAGCACTGATTGAACATCAGTCGGCCTAAATGAGCGGAAATATTTTTTCATTTGCTGTCAAACATGAACCAATGGGCAAACAGGCTTATTGAGCAAAAACATAGGTATCGCTTGGAGGCGACTTCATATCAGTCGGCTAAACTGATAGCTGGAAAGTTGGCCCCTTGGGAATGGCCCGGGCTGACTGCCCAGGGTTCAGTAGACCGTAAACGGGCCTCTCGTTTACCGCGCAACAACATGCTCATATCTCAAACCGCCAGCGCCGAAGCCACTTAAGCAAACAAATTGCTTCAGCCTCAAAAAACCCGTCCTGATTTGAAGTGTGAACCAATTTTTTTTTTTACAGATGTTTTCCGGACCAATATTAAACAGATAGGCTGAATAAATCAGTGCCAGCCACTCTGCTTATAAGATTTTGAAACCATGACAACCGAATGGAAAATTACTCGCAACTGCGCCGTATGACATAAGCCAAGAAATCGCTAACAATAGTGACGAACGCGGGCTAATTTACCAGCGCCGTGGCTCTGAAGGTGCAGGGGCACTTTACAGGGTGGTCAGCCAGTGGGGGTGTAATCATTCTAATCACGCTGGAAACGAGCGATTACAACATTCGGGATTAACTCCGCAAGGGTAACTACGTGTGGGGGGGGGCTTTGTCCTGAGTCTGTTCCACAGGGGAGGCTGACAAAGGCCCACAGGACTGCCTTTTTAGAAGAAATAAGCTTCTGCAGATATCAACCGGCAGCAATGCAGCTTAAAGGTCACATGCAATGAGACCTCTCCAGAAGTATGAAATACAGTTTCTGTTATTTTAACGTTATATGTTGTGATTTTCCTCTGTCTGTGGTTGGCACCCGGCAGCTCCAAAAGCACTTCTTGTTTTATTGCTAAGACTAGCTTGTCTCACGTTTGAAAGGATAGGGTGCGCGGTTCTGAATTTTAATAAAACACTGAGATGAGTGTCTTGGGAGCGGTGCTCGGGTCCCTGGCTTTCAGAAATAAGCCCTGGAGCCGCGCCGGTGACGCCGGCGTTAGGGTGAATCCTCACGCCGCCAGATGTGTGCTGAGCCGTACGAGCCCACGCTCTGCACCGCGGGGGGAGGGTCTGGAAATTAATAAAGCCGTGTTCACTTCTGCTGCGTGAGCCTGAGACCTGATGTGATGGATGGATGGATCATGGATGGATCATGGATAGATGGATAGATGGACAGATGGACAGATGAATGGATCCTGATAGATGGACAGATGGATGGATCATGGATAGATGGACAGATGGACAGATGGATGGATCATGGATAGATGGACAGATGGAGAGATGGATGGATCATGGATAGATGGACAGATGGAGAGATGGATGGATCATGGATAGATGGACGGATGGATCATGGATAGATGGACAGATGGATAGATCATGGACAGATGGACAGATGGACGCAGCAGGAAGTGTACAGCAGAGCTGAAAGGACCTCCAGGCCCTGGTATAGCAGTCCCTGACACGGCAGCGCAGTGAACTGCAGACCCAGCGATGTGTGTGAGCATCACAGCCGAGGACATGACCCGCGTGTGGGAGGACTGTAAGGTTAGCGGGCGCTGCCAGGCGATCAGAGTCTCCCTGCCTTTCCCCTGTGTGCGGTCTGCTGTAGGGCTCAGTACAGTGAACACAGACTCTCTCCTCTGTGTGCTGTCTGCTTTAGTGCTCAGTGCAGTGAACACAGACTCTCTCCCCTGTGTGCTGTCTGCTTTAGTGCTCAGTACAGTGAACACAGACTCTCTCCCCTGTGTGCTGTCTGCTGTAGGGCTCAGTGCAGTGAACACAGACTCTCTCCCCTGTGTGCTGCCTGCTCTAGAGTTCAGTGCAGTGAACACAGACTCTCTCCCCTGTGTGCTGTCTGCTTTAGTGCTCAGTGCAGTGAACACAGACTCTCTCCCCTGTGTGCTGTCTGCTTTAGTGCTCAGTGCAGTGAACACAGACTCTCTCCCCTGTGTGCTGTCTGCTTTAGTGCTCAGTGCAGTGAACACAGACTCTCTCCCCTGTGTGCTGTCTGCTGTAGGGCTCAGTACAGTGAACACAGACTATCTCCCCTGTGTGCTGCCTGCTTTAGTGCTCAGTGCAGTGAACACAGACTCTCTCCCCTGTGTGCTGTCTGCTTTAGTGCTCAGTGCAGTGAACACAGACTCTCTCCCCTGTGTGCTGTCTGCTTTAGTGCTCAGTGCAGTGAACACAGACTCTCTCCCCTGTGTGCTGTCTGCTTTAGAGCTCAGTGCAGTGAACACAGACTCTCTCCCCTGTGTCTGCTTTAAACAGCATCACCCCTCTTATCAATACCTGTTTGTATCCTTTATTATTGTATTAGTGCTTAGTTAAAGGGAGTGTCTTTTCCCATGAGAAAAATAATTTGTTTATATATAGGATAAAAGTGTATAAGCATGTTCCTTATTGTTAAATATGTTAAATCTCTTTTTAACGAACGCAGTAAACAATATATTAACTTTAATTATTAATAATAATATGCGGTATTACATTTAATTAATAATCTTTCATTGCACCAACCTTGCAATATGTTCAACAAGTCACGTCATTCAGGGGAGAAATTATCCTGGCTTTAACATTTTATTGTAATGTACAGCAGTTAAAAGAAAAAGGCATATGCCATTTTCCCCGATGATCTTATTGCGGCGTAAGAAGATTTCTACAACATACACTTCGAGAGCAATTATGTACACCTGGTCCACTCCAAGTACCCGATTTATTTTTCACAGTCTTTCTGGAATATAACATCAATTCAGTGCAGACTAGACTTTTATTTTAAGTTTTAGACACACTTCAGTTAGTGAATTGTCATTCAACTGGTTCCTTTTTCTTCCCTGTGCGTAACACGCCCGATGTATTTTTTTAGCGCAGAGCGCACTTCATAGCAGTCAGATACACCCAGACAAAAAAAGACAACGCTGTGTACTTTCGAGGGAATAGCAAATATCAAAGAAAGCAATCAGAGGACAGGGATAACATCAACTCACAGAATCCATCCAGACTTTCTGAAGACTCCAACCCATCCAACGCAAGTTCAGAGCTGGGGTCCCCGCGTCCTTGGGAAGGGATTTCTGAGTGTCACTTCCGAAGCGCCGGTCTCTCTCCCGTGCCCATGGTTCCCGGCTGTCTCCGTGCGTGAGCCCTGGCGGTCAGCTCGGTGCTTCAGTCCACCGCGCCCTCGTCCACGCCTGCCGCCCCGGTGAAAAGTTTTCGGCGCTGTTCTTCCGGCTGCTTCCTTTGTCTTTGAGGCAGGCTTGCGGACGGATGACCTGCTCTCGCTGTGATTCTGTGATTCTACAATACCGCCTGCATCGTTTATCTGTGAAACGGACTGAAGTCCTCTCCATGTGCATCGGCACACACCCCCTCTCTCCCTCACTCTCTCTCTCTCTCTCTCCGTCTCTCTGTCTATCTCTCCTTTCTCTCTCCCCCCTTTTCTATCCCTCTGTCTCTCTCCCTCTCCCCTCTCCCCCCCCTCTCTCTGTCTCTCTGTGTGTCCCTCTCTCTCCCTCCCTCTCTGTGTCTCGCTCTCTCCCCCTCTCTCCCTCTCCCTGTCTCTCTCTCTCCCTCTCTCCCTCTCCCTCTCTCTGTCTCTCTGTGTGTCCCTCTCTCTCCCTCCCTCTCTCGATCTCTCTCTCTCACTCTCTCCTTCTCTCTCTCGATCTCTCTCTCTAGCCATGCCTCTCCAGAAACACAAAGGGCTCTATTTTAGGACCAGTCTGAACTGACGCACAGCACCAAACTCGCCTACAAGACGGCATCTCAAAAGCGATGGGGATTCAGAACTTGACTGCGTCTCAATCGCGTCTTGTTTATTCAGTCCGTTCAAAGTTGTGTTTGGGAGAGAGACAGAGTGAATTAACACTGAGAGAAATATTAACATCCAGCCACACAACACAGAACCGCATCAGTTGCGCACTTTCGCCGGGAACCATTCACAGGGCTTGTGCCCCCCGTTATCCCGTGGGGAAACGTGGAGTTCACCTTGTGCAGACGCTGGACTTTATGAAAGAGGAAAAGACAAGACACACACGCACACTTCCCACATACAGGTCACACGGTCGCTCGACAGTTCTGCGCCGTAAAGAAATCTAAAATGAATCCGACACACCCTCCATGGGTTTGTCCAGTTCTATACCGCGATGAGCCGCCGCGTTCTCAATATTCGGGGTTGATGTCGTGCTGGGGTTGATAACGTGGAGGTGCGTTGGGGTTTGTGAAGCGAGCCGGCCCTCCCCCCCGCGGGGTGCGGGAACCCGAAACGCGAGCGGACAGCGCCCCCCGGGGGCCCCGCGCCGGGGGCCCGTGCGTCCTCATCGGCGACGTCCCCTGACCTTCTCGTGCTTCGAGTCGCCACGGCGGCCGTTACGTCCGACGGAGCGCCGGGCCGCTCCCGTCCCTCCCGCCCCGGGAGCGGAGGAACCTTCCGGAATCTCTTTTCCTCCGGGAGCGGTTTGGGTCCGTAGGCGGGGGGGGGGGGGGGGGGGGGGGCGAGCCGGCGTCGGGAGGTAAACAGAGAGCCTTCCCGCGTCCCCGCTGCCACTTAGCAGATGATGTATCGCCTCACGACAGGCCCGTTTACTCTGACTGACGGCACCGCCCGCGTTTTTTCACCCTCTATCTCCCTCTCCCCGCAAGTCCGGCCCTTAGAGACCGCGGCTGCGAGCCGCGACGCTGCAGGTGTGGTTCCGTGGCTGCCAAACGCTCGAGCGAACCGTCTCGACCTCGGTCGATACTCCGCCGTCGGCCGCATTAATCAGGGGCGCGCAAATGCATTTGTGCATTGGGTTTCTCTGGAGATAACGACACGTAGTTCCCCCGCGTCGGGTAATAGAGTGTGGCATCTGCCCTGATTGTTTTCAAGGGAAGAGCGGAGGTCTTTACAGTCAAAGGGACTGACCCAGACCCCTTTACGCGCTGCTTATCTGCCAGACTCTGAGGTGCTCTAGCGCTCTAGGGCTGCCCTCCCCTCGGCTAAATAATTTACACCCATTATTTCACCGCACAGAGAGCGGCTGTCACATTCCTGTGCGCTGGAAATGCATCACAACACGCCAACATTGCGTCCCACGTGATTTCATTACGAGGCAAATATCTGAACGGATACAGTGCGGGGTAATCCGGGTTTTTAATATGTTGGATGGGCGTGCAATTAATTGTGTGTAAATTGCGCATTCTCTGAGAGAGTGTGTGTGTGTGTGTGTGTGTGTGTGTGTGTGTAAGAGAGAGAGTGTGTGCATGTCTGTATGTGTGTGTGTGAGTGGATGGGTGTGTGTGCCTGTGTGCATAATATGTGCGTGCTTGGACTAAATATCAGCATTAAATATCACCAATAATTATCATAATGGGGCTAAATACAAACATTATTCCAAAATAAAAATCCACAAATATTTCAGCTTTCAGCTGGGATGCAACTTGCCGTTCTCTGAAATGAGCATGCGTGTGCCTTGAGTCTGATGTATCTCCTTATAATTCTCTCATATTTCGAGGTGAGGCTAATGATCCATCAGGTAGGCTGAGCCCCAGAGCCTATAATGCGTTAAATAAATCAGTGTTTAACTCCAGGGGGAGTATGTGGTTCCAAGGAAACGAGGGCTAAAGAGGGCTAGATTAAAGGAGAAGGCCACAGTGAGGGTCTGAACAGAGGCCATCCTCTCTCTCTCTCTCTCCCTCTCTCTCACTCTCTCTCTCACTCTCACTCTCACTCTCCCTCTCTCTCACTCTCTCACTCTCCCTCTCTCACTCTCTCTCACACTTTCTCAATCTCTCTCTTTCTCTCACTCCCTCTCTCCATCCCTCTGTCTCTCTCTCTCTCCCTCTCACTCTCTCTCTCTCCCTCTCTCTCACTCTCTCTCACACTTTCTCAATCTCTCTTTCTCTCGCTCCCTCTCTCCATCCCCTCTCCCTCTCACTCTCTCTCCTTCTCCCTGTCTCTCTGTTTCTCTCTCTCTCTCTGTCTCCCTCTCCCTCTCCATCTCTCTCTGTCTCTCTCTCTCTCTCTCCATCTCTCTCTGTCTCTCTCACTCCCTCTCTCTGTCTCCCTCTCCCTCTCCATCTCTCTCTGTCTCTCTCTCTCTCTCTCCATCTCTCTCTGTCTCTCTCACTCCCTCTCTCTCTCTCTGTCTCTCTCACTCCCTCTCTCTCTCCCTCTCTCCCTCTCTCTATCTCTTTCTCTCATGCTGCTGCACTGACTGCCTCACTAAATTCAAATGTGAATTTTAGACTGGACTTTCTGGATACTCTGTCTCAGTCAGAGGTTTGCCAGTTGGTGAAAAATGATTTCTAAAAGTCTTCAGAATGTGGCATGACTGTTTCAGGAGGTCGGCAGAGGCAGCAGGCGCAGCAAATGAGCTGGACACAGAATGGCCATGACGGAATAAATTTCCTTGGCTGATGTCTTTTTTTTTGTCCTTTTGTTATTTGCATATGTGAAGGATGAAAGACCACAAGGCTTCCCGCCCCCCCCCCGGCTTCAGAGCTCTTTGAAAAGGGGGATATCTCCTTTTACTCTTGTCAAAACTCGATGAATAAAAATAATAAAACGTCTTTCTTTCCTTGGCGAACAGCTCTCATCCGATGGCGCCCTACATTAAATATTCATTTCATTTAGTTCAATATTTGTCGTCCCTTTGTCGCCTTTGACTCTGCGGAGCTGTGGCTATGACTCACATCTGGCTGCGAGTGGAGAGCTCTGCGGTCAGTACGAACTGTATGAACTCTGTCTGGTCTACTTGCTCCTCTGTCAGTATGAACCCTGTCTGGTCTACGTGCTCCTCTGTCAGTATGAACCCTGTCTGGTCTACGTGCTCCTCTGTCAGTATGAACCCTGTCTGGTCTACGTGCTCCTTTGTCAGTATGAACCCTGTCTGGTCTACGTGCTCCTTTGTCAGTATGAACCCTGTCTGGTCTACGTGCTCCTCTGCCATCAGTATGAACCCTGTCTGGTCTACGTGCTCCTCTGTCAGTATAAACTCTGTCTGGTCTACGTGCTCCTCTGTCAGTATGAACTCTGTCTGGTCTAAGTGCTCCTCTGCCATCAGTATGAACCCTGTCTGGTCTACGTGCTCCTCTGTCAGTATGAACCCTGTCTGGTCTACGTGCTCCTCTGTCAGTATGAACCCTGTCTGGTCTACGTGCTCCTCTGTCAGTATGAACCCTGTCTGGTCTACGTGCTCCTCTGTCAGTATAAACTCTGTCTGGTCTACGTGCTCCTCTGTCAGTATGAACCCTGTCTGGTCTACGTGCTCCTCTGTCAGTATGAACCCTGTCTGGTCTACGTGCTCCTCTGTCAGTATGAACCCTGTCTGGTCTACGTGCTCCTTTGTCAGTATGAACCCTGTCTGGTCTACGTGCTCCTCTGTCAGTATGAACTCTGTCTGGTCTACGTGCTCCTCTGTCAGTATGAACCCTGTCTGGTCTACGTGCTCCTCTGTCAGTATGAACCCTGTCTGGTCTACGTGCTCCTCTGTCAGTATGAACCCTGTCTGGTCTATGTGCTCCTCTGTCAGTATGAACCCTGTCTGGTCTACGTGGTCCTCTGTCAGTATGAACCCTGTCTGGTCTACGGGCTCCTCTGTCAGTATGAACCCTGTCTGGTCTACGTGCTCCTCTGTCAGTATGAACTCTGTCTGGTCTACGTGCTCCTCTGCCATCAGTATGAACCCTGTCTGGTCTACGTGCTCCTCTGTCAGTATGAACTCTGTCTGGTCTACGTGCTCCTCTGTCAGTATGAACCCTGTCTGGTCTACGTGCTCCTCTGTCAGTATGAACCCTGTCTGGTCTACGTGCTCCTCTGCCATCAGTATGAACCCTGTCTGGTCTACGTGCTCCTCTGTCAGTATGAACCCTGTCTGGTCTACGTGCTCCTGTGCGCTTTTACTGTGAAACGGGGCCCATGCAGTGCCTGAGACACGGCGTCCCGGGTCTCCCGTGTGCCGACGCTCATGAGCGGGCGATAATGTGGGCGCGTGCTCCTTCAGAAGATCGGAGGAAGAAGGAGGAGAAAGCCTCAGAAGACCACGCTGACATTTTGATTCACATTACTGATGGCAACACGTTTCAGGGACCCTAGCCTCGCAGACATCTGTTTGAACCTGCTTGGCCGTACATTGACTCTGACGTACACAAACATTTTGTGTTCAAAGAGTAGCCTACGAGCAGGAAGAAAGCGCATCTCCACCCCCCAGTGAGCATTTTATTATTTATTTATCAGGCTTATTAAGTCTTCTACTGCTGTAAGCCTATCCACTTTCAGGTTTGACACGTCATGTGTTCATCGATGCTCTTCTGCATGCCACTGTTGTAATGCGTGGTAATTTGCGTTACTGTCACCTTCCTGTCGGCTTTGACCAGTCTGGCCGTTCTCCTCTGACGTCTCTCATGAACGACGTGTTTCTGCCCACAGAACTGCTGCTCACTGGATGTTTTTTGTTTTTCGCACCATTCTCCGCAAACTCCAGAGACTGTTGTGTGTGAAAATCCCAGGAGTGCAGCCGTTCCTGAGATACTCAAACCACCCTGTCTGACACCAACAATCATTGCACGGTCAAAGTCACTTAGATCACATGTCTTCCCCATGCTGACATTTGGTCTGGAAAACAGCTGAACCTCTTGACCACGTCTGCATGCTTTTATGCATTTAGTTTCTGCCACGTGATTGGCTGATTAAATATTTGCATTAACACGCTGGTGTACAGGTCTACCTAATAAAGTGATCACTGAGAGTAAGTCACCATGGTAACGTGACAAATTTTTATGGAAGCAGCATGATCAGATGAGCAGGCTTGTAACATAAGGATGGCTCGTAGCCATGTGCAGTCTGTACAAACTAGGCCATTATGTTATATGTTTAGGTGTACTGTAGGGACTTTTCAACTGGACACTGTGGTTTAATGTTACAAGTTTGACATTTCAAAAGTAATTTCCTCAGCCACACAAGTGTTCACCCATACACTTTGGGGCTGCCAGGCTACCAGCATCAGATTTTAGTTTTTAAAAAACACTCAGTTTTGCTCTTTTCCCTTATTCAAAAGGGTAAGTTGAGTTCCATTTTCGGGAAGTCAAAGGCAGTAATAAACTCCCAGGAAGTCGAGCTTCAGCTAATGCGGAACAATCTCGAGGCATCGCTCTCTAAATTATGTACGTCATTAAACGCAATGGCTCTTTTAACGGGCCGTGCTGCGATGTATGTTCGTAACACGCGGGCTCTTTCCCCGTAAATGGATATAGATCAAAGCCTGTCATTTTCCTGAGTGGCGACTGGTGTTTGCACTCTTGTGTTTATCCGATTGGCTTCTCATTAACGCATCGCAAACGCCTTGAATCGCTAATGCGCTTTATCTTCAAACTTTGGCTCTCCCTGTGATGAGCTCTGATGATTAAAAAAAAAAAAGGAATAATTTGGGCTTCGAAAACGAAGGCTAATTATCGTGCCTGATGGTGGACTTAGTATCGCATGAGGTTTTAAATAGATGTGTTTTCTAAGTGGTGGCTTTTGCTGTTGATGAGTTACAAGTTGTGATTACTAGAGTTTTATTTAGTGTGTCATGAGGAAGTCATTTTATTAGTATAATTGCCTTTTGATTAATGCAAATACACAGCTGGGGAATGTGTCTCCCTTGGTTTCCTGATCGGTCTGCTTGTTACTTGTTACTACTTGTTACTTTTCATGCTCGGAGGAGCCTGGGGACACCTTATTGACTTACACCTTTTTGGGATAGCCCTACTGTGTTCATTCAACAAATTTACCTGTAGTATCTTTGGACAAGTCTTGAACATCTCTGTTTCTCAAGTGCATACATATGTTACAAGGTTGTTATCCATTACATTATCAACATTTATCAACGTTACCCTTTCTCACATTACCCAAGCATTTAGAATTTTTTTTGCCATCACTTAAAATGTCATTTTAAAAAGGCCTTGGTGGGAAGGACAAAAGACTGCAGTTGGAATTAAGAGTGATAAAAAGCGATGCTAAAATGACTTCCAGCAACGCCACAAGCTCTTTGTGGATTAAGACGGCGACACAAAGCCATGTGTGGGATTCGCTTGAAACGCAAACGGCCTTGTGGGGACCAGCAGACCTGCCTGTGAACGGTACCGAGAAATTAGGACATCGAGCGATATTAGCGACTTAATATGGTGATATTAAGTCTTTGTCTTACCATAAACACCCTTCTAAAAAATAACGAACTACACACATGAAAACATCAACAGCCAAAGATGATCCCGAAAAGCCGTTCTGCACAGGACCCCGAAGGTCATAAAGATTATTGGATATATTTCATTAAAGCCATTCTAAAGACTCAAATAATTTTATCGAATGCCTCCTGGGGATTTATTTGCCATATTGACAAATCCATTTAGAGAAGACAAACGGGGCCCCTGCCTTGACCTCACTTTCGTCTCGGTACTCCTCCTAATTAAATCACAGGCTGCTGTAGTTCCCTGGAGAAGAGGCTCAAAATCATCAGGAGAGCATGTCTCTCTCTCAGGGTGGGACTCGGAGAGCATGGCCAAAATGTACACGCTTTTAACCCAAATGCAGTTTTATGAGGTGGGTGGGTGGGTGTGTGTGTGTGTGTGTGTGTGTGCGGGTGTGTGGGTGTGTGTGTGTGAGCATGTGTGTGCATGTGTGTGTGTGTGCGCGCGTGTGCATGTGTTCGCGCGTGTGTGTGTGCGTGTGTGTGCGCACGTTGGTGTGTGTGTGTGCAAGTAAAGTTCCATATTAAAAACAGATTTTGCAGTTCATGGTGGTGTCCTGTTTGAATGTGTTGTGCAGTTTAATGTATTACGTAGAGAGGTGAATGTAGTACATGCACAATATAACTGCTTAATTTGCATGTACATCGGTCTAATTCAAAGTGTACCTTGACACTTGAAGGGTGTTTAATATGTAAAATACAAAGATACAGCATTTCTTATATCCTGGCTTATATTTAGCATCTAAAACTAATCCAAAGCCACTGGACTGTCACACACTGATAAGAAAATCCTGTCCTGTGCAATCAGTGCTGTTGGAAACTCACACAGTAGGGAAGCAGCTGAGCACTAAGAACTTTTGTTGAAAAGCCTGAGGTAGCTGTGCGAATCTTTAAAAAAAGAAGATTTTTCTGATTTTGAAATGTGAAAGAAGGAGTCTCTGTCACTTTCCTCCAAGCCTGTGACTGCTTTCTCCAAAGAAGCTTCCATCCCATGCAGGTTCACCCTCTATTAATGTTCTTCAGTGTTCTAGAAGAGTCAGGGTTCTAGAACTCTGTGGCTTTCAATCACCAGTAGTGGTTAGAATGTTCAGTTCAGAACATTCTGATAGCATGATTGTGACCTCACAGCTTAAAGGGTTAGAAGGTTTTACAGGGTGAGGTGGGGCTTTAACGCTCCAGGAGTCAGTGTTCTAGAACTCCGTTACATCAGCATCGGAATGTTCATTCTGATGGCGTGATTGTGACCTCACAGCTTAAAGGGTTAAAAGGGCACAGCGTGGCTTGAAAACTCCAGCCCACTGCAGGACCGGCCCTGTCCCAGGGGTCAGCGTTCCCGGGCAGGATGGATGGGGACAGAGCGGGCCGTGAAATACACCCCTGCCGATGGAACAGGGGCCGTCACTCTGTCCCATCAGTCATCTCTTTCATTAGGCCCGAGTGTCGGCCAGGGCAGGGCCCGGCCTAATCACGGAGCCCGAGGAGTAATGTGAGAGACAGCCCCTAATTCCCAGCCTGTTACCTAGGGACACTTTCTGAGGGATGGCCGTCAACGGAGATTAAAAATCAATTTCTACCTTTTTTTCTTTTTTTTACGTTTTATCTTTTTACATTTTCATACGCAGGTTTATACGATATATGTAAATGAATTATGTCGTTGCTGAAAAGATTGATGTTGATGGAGCTTATTCATCTATGGTTGATAGAAATATCGGCGTTGGTCTTTCACATTAAATATTTACTCGGCTGTGTTCAAAGTGAAGTTGAGGCGGACTCAATCGTCGCGCATGAATACGGTTTCTTCGCGCTACCCTCGCGCGTTGACGCGGGTCACTTCAAGCGCAGGCGTGACTTGAGAAGATGATGCGTGCGGAGATGTGACTAAGCATGCGGACGTTCGGGGACCCGGTTATTGTTCGTCTCTCCTGAGGGAGGGGACGCGGGCGCGGTCTCCTGGGCCCCCGGGCCTGAACGCGATCGCTCCGGCGGCACCTCCGCCTCCCCTCCCTGTGATATCCGCACGCGCCCCTCAGCGCGGCGGCTTTTCATTTCCGCCGTTCCGCCGCTCCTGCTGAACACCCCGCCGCTCAGACCCCTCTGTGGGGGACAGACCTGGACCTGCCGCACTGGAAATCCAGAAAAGTGATTTTTTGACTGGAATGAGTAGGAAAAGTTCATCATAATTTGCCCATCAAATTTGAACAAGAAAATGTATATGAAATGTGTAAAATGTCTCACTGGAAATCGAGAAAAATGATAAGCCCCCGGACGCGAGAAACTGACCAAATTGTCCGATTTTGACATTGCGATTTTTTGACTGAAATGAGTCGGAAAAGTTCATCATGATTTGCCCATCAAATTTGAACGAGAAAATGTATATGAAATGTGTAAAATGTCTCACTGGAAATCAAGAAAAATGATAAGCCCCCGGACGCGAGAAACTGACCAAATTGTCCGATTTTTACATTGCGTTTTTTTGACTGAAATGAGTCGGAAAAGTTCATCATAATTTGCCCATCAAATTTGAACGAGAAAATGTATATGAAATGTGTAAAATGTCTCACTGGAAATCAAGAAAAATCTAAAAAGCCCCGGACCTGAGAAACTGCCCACTGACTTAGAAATTTCGATTTATTGACTGAAATGAATAGGAAAATGTCATTGTATGTTGTTTCCTTCTTTCCTCCTTGTAGTAAGGGGCATCCTCCCTTTTAACCAGTGATTACACCCATGTAAAGAGGACACCCTTGTCAGTCTGCGTCTCCTGTCTCTCCACGGTTAATCTGGGGTCTGACTCCTGGGCCAGTCATCTGCTCTGAGCAGAGGACTCTTTCAAAGGTTTTCACAAGCTCAAAATACACTCAGTGAGCACTTTATTAGGTATCTATTTGACTTATTAGTGTTCTTCTGCTGTAGCATTCTCTACAGCCCTAGAGACTCTTGTCTGCGAAAATCCCCGGAGATCAGCAGTTTCTGAGATGCTCAAAGCACCCTGGCTGGCACCAACAATCATTCCACGGTCAAAGTCACTTCAATCACATTTCTTCACCATTCTGACATTTGGCCTGAAAAACAACCACATTGACCACATCTGCACGCTTTTATGCATTTGGTTGCTGCCACACGGCTGGCTGAGTAAATATTTGCATTAACAAGCTGGTGTACAGGTCTAACTAATGAGTGTGTATTTACAATTATTTTTCAAAACCGGTGCATTAGCATGACTTGTCCATGTCAGTGACAATTCTGTCAGTTATGAATGTGATTATATGTAAAACATAAGCCACTGCATAGTGCATATACAAGAATATATGGCATTTCAGAGGGATTAAAGGCCACCCTGTCATGCCATATATTATTGTATATGCATAGCATGTCATAGTTTATATACTACAGATACAGTACACTGAGAGATTGATAGCCATGTACTTTGTCAAGCGCAAGAAAATCATGAACTATAGGATGGATATACAGTGTTGCAAAACATTTTTCTAATCCCAACTGATGACCGCTTAGACGTAACTGCATCTCCTTTTTCACGAGTGCAATTTCTGCGGTCTGCATCGGCCACAACTTTCGCACCTCCGACACGGAATATTTATAGCCTGCTTGTTATCCGCTTTCTTCCGGCAACGATCCGCGCGGAAAGGAATCGATACCGAGGCACGCGGCAGGAGGTTGGGAGTTTAGCGCCGTCGAAACATCGGAAAAGGTCAGCGCGGATCTGTCAGCCGCTGACCGCAACCGCACTGAGAGTCGAGTGACATTACGCTCCTCGGGGGAGAGAGAGAGGCAGTATAATTCCTCAGACCTAAGTGCTTATTTGTTTGTCCGATTTAAATTAGAGAGCCACTCCTCCTTGTCCATTAGCCCGCCTATCAGGGTTGTATTATTGGCAAGGGGAGAAACACAACTGTGTCGGTACTTCCTGCTTTCGGGAGTCTGGTAAAATGGTCTCTTGGTTATGTTGGCTGCTGCCATGCAGTTAGTGGGATGATATTACTGTCGACTGATCTGCAATGGTTTTTAAAGTCCATAATACTCCTTAAAATACCACAGTACTGGGCGGAATGAAATACTTTCTCTTGTAATAAATGTGGAGGCGGTGACTAATACCCAGTGCGGTGGCATTTCATGCAAAATCTTGTCCTTAAACAGCCAGCCACAGAAAGAGGACAGAGGAGAAAGTGTTTAAATATCACAGCAATAAAAAACTCCAGCATAAGACAGAATTTTAAACAGGGATGTGAGTAAATCTGGTAAACCCACTTACCCAGTCCCAAATATGGAAACTGATGAGGGAACATCAGCGTATGGTAGTGATTTTAATATTAGTGGTAATGCGTTATGAAAATATTTATACAGCGACCAGACTCAATACTTAGCTCATCACAGATTTGAATTGAAGCTACAGCCATTCCATTCTTTCTTTATAGACCCTGTTAAATATTTAGGTTTATGTCATTAAGAAATGAAATATCTCCAAGACTGTACAACGTATTAATTTCCCTGAAACCCCCAGTTTTTTTTTCCTAATTCCTGGAAATCTGCTGTTGTAAAACCATATTTTACCACAAACATTCAGAAATGGGAATGTCCCAGCCCCTGGTTTTGTCCATATTCTATACATCTGATTGAAAGCAGTCCAAAAAGGTCAATAATCAGCCATCACTAGTGATCTGAAACCCTATTTAGTGTCCCACAAGGATCAATATTCCACCATCTTACAGTATATTATGTTTCTGCACTGATGACCTCTCCATCACTCAATTCACCGTATTAAAAGGCATCAAATGACTTCATTAAAAAGTCACCCGGGCAGGATCACTGTTTTATCAACCGTGGATGTTAGAAAGGAGGGTCCCCGTTCTGTTTACAGAGAGGGAGGGTCATTTGAGATTCATGTGCAGGGTTGGACATTAAGGCATTGTGCTTTGGCTCAATGCAGCTGCCCACTGAGTAGACCCAAGCTACAGGTCCGAGTTTGGCCACCGCCTGATGGCATAATTGGGCAAGGAGGGACTCTGCAGGAAGGATAGCCGTATCTAGAGACTGCACGGCTCGAAGAAGGCGTGTCGTTCTCATTCTGGCCACCGGGGGGCAGGGTTGTGACGGCGTTTCCTCAGCGACGTACGGGCATTGATGATAAACAGGATACAAGCGGCCACCAAATGGGAAGAAAAATGGGAAAAATCTGAAACAAATAATAATTTTTAAAGTAAGGAGTCCAAAAAAAACCAAAAAGCCGAGAATAAGGGAGGAATGGGAGGAGGAATGTCATTATTAGCATGCACGTGTGAGACCAGCAGCCTGGCACAGAGTGTGAACACATTATCTCAGGGCTCCAGGATGTGTCTGTCTCGCTGCAGAGATTACCGCCGGTCACAGGACAAAAGGGCGAGCTGGGCGGGGGTGAGAGAGCGTGACCGCGGTCTGCCAGGGGAACCGCCAGACCGCCTCATTCCCTGACCGTGAGGATAGTCTGACGTGTGAAATTGACCGGACCTGACGGAGAACTGATCTTGAACATGGTCTTGAGGATAGTGCCTCTCAGCATGTCACCGCAAACCACCACAGCTACGTTCTAATACAGGGGTGCGCAACAAGGACCCATCCGTTTCAGGATTTATTTAATTGACTCAATCATATCTGAGGGGCGGCACGGTTGGTGCAGTGGGTAGCACTGTGCTCAAGTACAGGCTTGAACCAGGATAATTTATAGAGCTTTCTGCAAATTAAAAACAAGGCAATCAGTTGGAACAAAAGACCAGTACGCAGGGCAGCCCTCGAGGACCAGAGTTGTGCACTCATGTTCAGATATCTACCAGAGAACTGATTATTGACAAAAACCTGTTCTGACCTGATGAACAATACATGGTTTTTTCCTTTTTGAAGATGAGAGTTTTGCAGGTCTTCAGGGCCTTTTGTTTTATGTGCTTGGTGGATGAATTGTCCCAAAATGAATAATAAGCAACAAGGAATTTTCTCTCTTCTACATTCAGGACGTTACCACTTCAGAGACCCCGACCTTCTGCATACCCTGAAAAGTAAAATAAAGAATTTATTATTAATATGCCCATATAAAAGAACCTCACTAACCAATGATCGTGTCTGTGCAATAACCTTAAGGCCAAATTTTTCTATCATGAAAACATGTCCTTTGCCTTCTCCTTCAAAAGTGCATGTTGTGGTTTGTGTTTAAAATATTTAAGAACTCAGACTACCTCAAACCCCAAGGACCCTCCTTCAACTTCCTTCCACCTTGTAAATCAGTCAGAAAGGGCTTAGATCAAAGGAGCCCAAAAGGACTTAACCCTTCCCTGTGCTCTCCCTCGCTGTTCTCCGCTGGTTCATAGACTCCACAAAAGCCGATTCACCCCCCATCCACGTTTAAAAACATCTACGATCACTTTAAAACGAGTCTGGTTTACAGAACCTGATCCCGCTCCAGCCCATTAAAGGCGTAAACGAGAGACGAGATGACTCATTATGTTTGAGACTCATTCCGGTACCCTATTTACCACCTCATTCATAAACATGGCTCGTAGTCAGCTGTTCAGGGAGCCGATTCACCGCGTCATTCATAAAGATGACTCAGCGGACCGGCATGGGACCTGACTCGCTCTGTCGTTCACAAAAACGACTCAGAGCTGCCTGCTGTGTGACACGGTTCACCAAGTTGCTTTTAAAACATCCATTCTTCGGGACCGGACTCCCTCATGCTCTCCAGTAGCAGATTTAAATTAAATGACCAGTCAAGACCATTCAGCCACTGGCTAAAACGCCATTTTAACTGCTTAAGAGAGCACCATCCGCCTGGAGAGTGGACTCAGAAGGACAGTAAAACCCCCAGCTATGGTAAATGTCCGATTATTAGGAAAATGATTTGGCACTTTTCCCAGAGAAACCGGGGTCGTTTTGGGGAAGGGGGAAGGTCAGAGGATCATCGTTTGAAAAGGGCCGGTTTGCGCTGTGGCCTTGCAGGCTCGGTGTCCGTGGAGAGCGGAGAGGCAGTAGCCTGCGGCCTTGGACTTAAGCCTTATGGAAAACAAAATGGAGGCTCGGCGTCCGCTCAGCCGTAGAGCTGCTCTCAGGTCAGTGCTGCTGCCCTCTTAAAATGTGGCCCTTTGCCCTCTCACCCCTCAGACCTTCTCTTCTGAGCTCATGTTCTGCTTGAGAAATGGCCGCCATTGTGAAACGCAACATGATATATGAGACGTGACAGAAGTGATCCAGCAGGGGCAATGTTTTTTCATTCGTACGACTCCTTTTATTTAACTAGTGTCACCACATACAGACCCAAGCGACAACATAGAAATAAAAAAAATTTCATTACAATAAACATAAACAAGACAAATAAGAAAAGGTTTAACATAAACAAAACCATTAAAAACAGTTTAAAAATCACTATCAGGAATAACCCAAAGCCATCTGCAAATATTAGCTCACCACCCGTTACAGAGTATATCTTGGTAGCAGTTTTAAAATCCTCAGGGGTGCTCATAGCCGTATGGTACATGAAGTAAACTCTGATTCGAGCCTGCACTTTTAAAAGACTCTCGCCATCCTTTTTTAAAGGGACTCTCGCCATCCTTTTTTAAAGGGACAAATAAGAAAAGGTTTAACATAAACAAAACCATTAAAAACAGTTTAAAAATCACTATTAGGAATAACCCAAAGCCATCTGCAAATATTAGCTCACCACCCGTTACAGAGTATATCTTGGTAGCAATTTTAAAATCCTTAGGGGTGCTAATAGCCGTATGGTACATGAAGTAAACTCTGATTCGAGCCTGCACTTTTAAAAGACTCTCGCCATCCTTTTTTAAAGGGACTGCCTTTTGCCCTCATCTCTATTCTATTGTGTGTTTCCCGCTGATATATGCACTGCTGTTTCTGCTTGGGGGAGAGAGAGAGATGGTTGAGAGGAAAAATAATACAATGCAAATGCAGATGGGAACATCGGGAACAGACATAATGAGAGGAACAGTCAGGTGAATAACAGAATGCCTCCTTTCTGTAATTACCTACGGTCTTGTATGGAATCCGCTGCCCCCTATTGATGCTGAATCGCTCATTTACCCCAGCAATGGCTTTAATTTCTGCGGAAATGTGAAATTCAGTTCATTGAACATGAAACACCATTTAAAAAATATATTAACCTGAAGGAAATCAAATGTCAAATTGGCACGCATTTGATGTGTTACCAATTAAAAATTGGCACTTTGCAACCATCAGAACTGTTTTGTTTTTTGTTGTTGTTGTTGTTGTGTAAAATATGCAGATGGACTGGTAAATGTCTGGTGCGTGTTGTTGACGTAACTAGCTGCCAGTGATTCTGCTCGACGGAGATCTTGCGATCATGGTCCAGCTCCGTGAACAGAGACGAGATAAAGGAGCTAGCGTCACAAGTGCGCCCTCCAGTGGAGGCTTTGGAAACAGCTGAAAAAATCTGTTGCACAAACGATATTTTACATTTGGAAGACACTCATTATTTATTCAAGACCCGGCGAAGGAGCACTTTGTGTGTGGGCTGCGGAATGAAAGAGAATGATGTATACCGGTGACAGGCCTCTCAGGACTGCTGCCTTCC
Organism: Conger conger; assembly: GCF_963514075.1. Lineage (NCBI taxonomy): Eukaryota > Metazoa > Chordata > Actinopteri > Anguilliformes > Congridae > Conger > Conger conger. The sequence continues at coordinate 10,652,582 of NC_083778.1, read as the reverse complement.
CCTAATTTATCTCTGGCTGTGGCGAGGGTATGACAGACTGCTGACTGCTGTCACTGCACATAAAGCTGTTCGAGAAGAACCCGGAGAGAGATAGAGAGAGAGATAGAGAGAGAGATTCCCATGAGCCTCTTCTCTCAGGCAAACATTTTAGACAGGAATGGTGAGTCACCCCTGAATTCATCCTGATCTTGTTCAATAAGAGTGTAACCTATGACACTAATGTGGCCGGCTTTAAACTTTTAAACTAAACATCAGAACATATATTGTCTTGTATATTCATAACATGTTGTTCTGAAGAACACATCTGTCTGTTGACAGTGCTACAAATCTTTTATTTAATTATTTTATTGTCTGTTGGCAGGGTTATATATTGTTTTTCTATTCTTGGCAGAGGATACACTTCTGGTTCAGTCAACAGAACAAAAGGGCATGCATATGAAATAGTTATAGCACTGATATCAGAAAGGGAATGTGAGCAATTTTCTTTATTTTCTGTATAGAAACCTGATGCATTACCCTTCTTTGTATATTTTAGTTTCATGCCATTTTCAAAAAGGTTTTAAAGGGTGAATAGTGCCAACTACACTGACATAAGAATGGGTTAAGAATAAACATATTCACTGAAATGGTTTTGGTTCCGAGCGCATGCAATACTATATGTAGACTATAGCTGCTCCTTAAGGTGAAAATTAATGCAAACATTTACTTCCAGTTTCCCAAAGATATTTTAAGCAATTGCCTACAAAATCCTAAATGTATAAATTAATTAACTTACTGACTGACGTACTGGCTTTTTATTTGTTTAATATTTTATATTATGATGATGATCATGATTATTGTTTAAATATTTTAAATATTTATTTATCGGACATTCACTCGGTTTTATTTTTGCATGTGAAATGTTCCAATGTTTACACCAAATGGCCACAAGGTGTCAGCCTAGGTCCAAAAATCCAGTGATCACAACATTTCTTTCTTTTAAAGATATTTTTTAGGCCTTTTTCAGCTTTATTGGATAGAGTATACAGTATAGAGAGACAGGAAGAATGGGAGCGAGAGAGAGGGGAAGACATGGGACAAATGTCAAAACCGCCGAGGTCGCGGCTCGCAATGAGCATGCGGTCAGTGCTCTACATGCTGCGTCGCCGAGACTCGCTAAGATCACAACATTTCTGACGTAGCTCATAACAGGAAATGACGAATATGGCAGCAGTTAGCTAGTTAGCTTCCTGGCTAGATGCTAAAAACATTGGGAAGAACTCTTGTTGCTATGAAGAGTCGCTGGATGATATAAACTGACCGAATTGCTTTTTTTGTTAGCGAGTGTAATTACTATTTTCTAACAGAACTCTATTCAGCTTGTTTATTTTGTTGATTTGAGAGCTAACACTGGCTATTTACATTACTTGACCAGTCCAAAATGGATGACAGCAAGGTAAGACAGCAAGCCTGCTAACTTAGCTTGTCGCCTAGAGTTAGCCAGACAGCAGGTTAGCCCCTCTTGTTGAATTTCAACATATGACATAAATGTTTTGGCTGTACTATAGTATATGGCACTTTACTGGGAGTTGAAAAACGTCTTTGCTCATCGCTTAACCTAAACGCTAACTGTTAGGCTACTATACAGATAAACCTATTTCTATTTTCGGAGCTAGCTAATGTCTGCGAGATGAGTCACTCAGCCGAGCTATGTAGCTAGGTAGAATTGTGTAATCTATCATCACCAGCTAACGTAACCACTTTCCTTGTGAACGTTAACGTTTTAGCAGTTCCAAAAATTGGCTAGCTAACGAACAGTGAGTCATTCTCCATTGTGGCCCCGTTGTGTGATACCATACAGTATCATACCAATAACCTTTGAGGCCAGTTTTTTAAATCATAAATGTTTGGCCATTGTAATTAGTATTTGTAAGAATGCAGTTTGAATAGAGTCTGAATTTCCGACCATTCCCAGTTTGCCCATCTTTGACCACAATAATTTAGAAATCCCTTTAACCTGATATTTCAAAATGTGTTATTTTGGCATGTGTTGTAGCTTAGGTCCGCGTCTGCTTGTCCGCATGTCCTGAAGTCTTTTTGTAGTGCCGGTTGTCGGTTGAGGTACCACATATACTTGAATACAGTTTGTCAGATCAATTGTCAACATTAATTATGTGTTGACAACAGTGGTCGACCGCAGCAGTAGGTAGAGCACACACATTCTGAATCCAAAAGAGATGAACAGTGGAAGAGTAGCTACAAAGATTTAGGTTTAGGTTTAGGTTTATTTATTTAGCACAAATTTGAGTACAAATCTGTGCAAGGTGGGAGTGTACAGAGCTCCACACCTAGCCAACACTTATTACATTTAGTACATTTAGCCAACATAGGATGATACGAGAAAGAAAAGAAAATAGAATGTTTAAGGATTAAACATCAGTTGATACGAGAAAGAAGAAACAGACAACATAGGATGATAATTAAATATAAGATGATATAAGAAAGAAGAAACAGACAACATAGGATGATAATTAAATATAAGATGATATAAGAAAGAAGAAACAGACAACATAGAATGATGATTAAACATAAGATGATATAAGAAAGAAGAAACAGACAACATAGAATGATGATTAAACATAAGATGATATAAGAAAGAAGAAACAGACAACATAGGATGATGATTGAATATAGGATGATACGAGAAAAAAGAAACAGACAACATAGGATGATGACTAAACATGGGATGATACAAGAAGAAGAGAAACAAATAACTGAGATAAATATTGAGTAGCAGTTTCGGTAGACATTAGATATTTTTTCAAATGTTTTTTAAACACAGTATGTGAGGACATAGATCTCAGTTGAGGGCTTAGTTCACTCCACAGCTTTGGGCCTCTAAAGGAAAGATTATACTGGTGTCTTGATGTTTGTGAGCGCGATAGGAGTAGATTATTGTTGCTGTGTCTCGTTTGATGTGAATGGACATTGGAGGTGGAAATAAATAGATTCTGAAGGGTGTCTGGAAGTTCATGTTTTCTATACATGAATTTGTGGATGCATATGCATATCTGGTATGTGTTCACTTTTTCAATCGGCAATATGTTATATTTTTTAAAAAGGGGGGCGGATGGTGCATATCTATTTGAGTGGGAGATAAACCTTAAGTATTTCTTCTGTACTGTACGTAGTTTATTAAGATATGTAGGATAGGTCGCTGCCCAGATAATGTTACAGTAATTAATGAAAGGGAACAGGAAGCTATAATATAGAGTAAGATGAGCTGAAGAGTGAACTAAGGGACAAACTTTCCTCAATATGCCCAGCATCCTTGAAGATCTTTTGGTGACTAGGTCAATGTGATTAGACCACTTGAGATCACTATCAATAATGATGCCTAAGAATTTAGTATGCTGGACTAGATTGACTTCAGCATTATTTATGAGAATTTTGGCTAGTTCTTTTGGGTAGTGTTTATTTATGTTACAAAAGATCATGAAGTTGCACTTCTTCACATTGAGGGTTAGTTTGTTTCGTTGGAACCATTGCGCTACAATAGATAGTTCATTATTAACAATTCTGATCAGGGAGTGAAAATCATCGTGGGAAGCTATGAGATTTGTGTCATCCGCGAACAGAACTGGAAGGAGATTTGTACATGACATGGCCATATCGTTTATATAGATTAAAAATAATAAAGGACCCAGGACTGAGCCCTGGGGGACACCAAATGTGATCTTAGATTTCTTTGAGGAAACACCATTTAGATGGACATATTGCTCTCTATTGACAAGGTAACTGGTTAACAGTTTAAGGGCAGTATCCTTCACTCCATATCTTTTGTGTTTGGCAAGCAGTATAGCATGGCATACCGTGTCAAAGGCTTTGCTTAGATCCAGGAAGACACCAAGGGCAATTTTTTTGTTATCAAGAGCTGATGAGGTGTAATGATGTGATCAATTGTCTCCTTGATAAGGATACTCTTGATTCCATCATGACCATGAGCTGAGTTCTTTAGAGACATGATGATGTCTCGGACTTCCTGTGGAGTTGGAGGATCGAGATTTTGGAGTGAAGAATACTGACCCCTGATCGAGTCACAAGGATCAACATTAGAGTTCTTAAAGTTAGAGCCAAGTTCAGGACCAACATTTACAAAGAAATCATTGAAACCATTAGCAATATCCGTTGGGTTGGAAAGAGATCCCTTAGTATCATTCATTTCCATAGGAGTAGCTGATGATTTTTTATTGCGTTTCATAAGATGATTGATGAGGTTCCATGTTGCCTTGATGTCATTTGATGCTAATGTGAATTTATCAGAATATAATTTTTTCTTTGTTTTTCTTACTAGGGTTGTGAATTGGTTTTTACATTTCTTGTATGTTTCAATATTTATGGGGGTGGGGGTTATAATGGATTTCCTATAGAGGTTGTTTTTTTACGGGATAGCTTCTTTAGTTCATCTGTTATCCATAGTTTTCCTTTAGAGTTATTATTTCTGATTGTTGTCGTAATCAAAGGAAACGATGAATCAAAGGAAAGGCACATCTTAAAGAAACGGCACATGAGCCTCCTAGTTGTATGGTTTCACAATCAAAACACACACGACCTGACACTGTATTGAAGTGCCGCGCTCTATTCTGAAAAGCTACCATTAGATGGGTCTAGCAAGGTAGCAGCCATTCCCCATCCCTGCTGCTAGGTGGCTAGTTTTCTCCTTTACACAGTAAGTTAAAGTAAACCCAAACCTGGGTCAAATATGTAATTGTTTTGGATTCGAATACTTTTATATTACATTACTGGCATTGAGCGGACGCAGTTGATTAGACTAAGCGGGAGACAATCCTCCCCTAGAGCAATGCAGGGATAAGGGCCTTGCTCAAGGGGTCAACGGGCTGTGCTTATTGCGGCTACACCGGGATTAGAAGCACCGACCTTGCGCGTCCCAGTCATGTACCTTAACCACTACGCTACAGGCCGCCCCAGCACTACGCTTTATGTCCAACGCTGAGCCGCTGGTTTGCCGGTTTGCAGGTGGTCGGCGGGAAGGTGAAGAAGCCGGGGAAGCGGGGGCGCAAGCCGGCCAAAATCGACCTGAAGGCCAAGCTGGAGCGCAGCCGGCAGAGCGCGCGCGAGTGCCGGGCCCGCAAGAAGCTGCGCTACCAGTACCTGGAGGAGCTGGTGTCCAGCAAGGAGAGGGCCATCTGCGCCCTGCGCGAGGAGCTGGAGATGGTGGGCGACACCTTACACACCACCCGAAATACCACCGCTGAGCTTTATGGAGTCAGGGCCCCTTAAAGGGATGCTCCAACATTTTGGGAAATGTTTTTTTTGGTTTTTTTTTTGCCCCCGACTTACCCAGACTTAGACGGGATGTTCGATTTTATTTGCCATTTTTGTGCATTCACTGGCTCGGTTTCCGTGTTAGCGTAACGTGTTAGTTTAGCTTAGCATAAAGACTTGAAGCCTATAGGAGTTGGTAGCCTGCCTCCTTCAAAGTGAAGAAATAGAGAATGTTGGTGCATCCCTTTGACTGTAATCCCACCTCTCATCTTTATCAACCCCACTTTTGATCATGATGAATTCATAATAATATTATCCTGGCTCGGGGTTTTGTTTAATAATGTAAAATAAAATTCATGATTGCAGAACGGACAGACATTGACTGCGGTATGCTCTTCAGCTCAGGTTGATGTTATTGTTCTGATATTGTGCATTTATCACGACAGTACAAGCAGTGGTGCTCTGCGATGGACCAGGGGAAGATCCCGTCAGAAATAAAAGCTCTCCTCACAGGGGACGATCACAAAACCACCCAGAGCACCAGCAAGACCACGAAAAGCCCAAAGAACCAGGCCAACGCCAACAGCAAGTCCGTCTGAAAGAGTCGACTCTCCAGTCAGCTGTCAAGTGTCTTCTAGAGAGGATGTAAGAATATTCTAGAACAGTGCTCCAGGGTTGTACTTTCATGAGTTGTCAGTGGTAGTCTGTTTAACATTGCATGGTCCACAAATGTTAGGGCTGGTGTTCTGTAGCAACTTCCAGACCGCTAACAAGCCAATCGAAATGGCCATTCTGACAGAACTTTTGAAGTATCATGGAAACATGAAAAACTCCCCCTTCCCCCGCCCCTGCCAATTATTGCACATATTTATGTGAACATAAACTTAAAAGCTTCCTTAAGAAAATAAAAAGTAATTATTTGTGGCAATAAGGCTACCCTTTACGTAGCAGTTGCACTCAATTTCTATTTTAGGTAACAGATATTATATTTGTTTAATATATATATTTAAGGTATAGTGTTGAGAATTTGTTCCACCGTACATTCCATTAAATTGTCAATTGCGCTTCATCAGACTCAAACACAGCCGATTGCAGATGCTCTTTACTTGCAATTTCCTTTCTCGCAAAAAGGGGAATAAAATCTGGTTGGGCCAGCACGTTTATTCAGCTCATCCTGAATAATTAGAAAGAGTGTGAAAGTTTTAAACCGTCAACAATGGAAATCTGTGCCACCACTTCAATGTCAGATTCAGTTTCTCCATTTTAAAGCTGCAAGACCATTGCATTGTCAGAAGGCAAAGGAAGTGATCGCCACTGGATGTCAACAGTACCGTGTCCGTCGTCTTGGTAACCTTGTATTCATGTGGAATTATTGCTACAACTACAAAAATGCGTTAGTAATGCATTGAACCCATTCTTGTTGTGTGTCTTATATGTTTGGTTATCAGGTTACATGTGTCTTATTTTCCGATAATATTGTGAAACTGATGTGTTATTGCCATAGTTAAATAACCACCGAGAGAACAGCTGCATTAAATTGATTGAATACGCACGGAAATGTGATTGTTTCTGCTGTAAAGTAAGTCCTGTTACTTTGTTATGAAATGTTCATAATATGAAGGTCCAGTTTTCATAAACTCTAATAAGAAATCATAAAGATTTTCTGCAATGGCTCATATTTTGTTCCAAAGTCCAATTCCGTTCTTATTTTAAAGAAAATTATCCGGCAGATGAGATGCTCAATTTCATTTTCATTTTTGTGCAGTCACTGGCTCGGTTTCTGTGTTAGCATTAATTGTTAGCTTAGCATAAAGACTTGAAGCCTGTAGGAGTCGGTACCCTACCTCCTTTAAAGTGAAGATGGTAGAGCTGGATCCAGCACAAGAGCTAGATACTTTCAGAAGGTGCGCGGATCACTGCGCTCAACCAGCGGAAGATGGAAGGATACGTGTGTTCAGCAGTTATAGTTCCAACCGTCTAACTTATTTGAAAAGAACATCTCTCGTGTATTTCATATACACAATACCTTGTGTAAATAAGACAGCGTTGGTGATGCTGTAAGGTGTATTTCTTCACTTTGAAGGAGTGAGGCTACTGACTCCTATAAGCTTCAAGTCTTTATGCTAAGCTAACACGTTACGCTAACATGGAAACCGAGCCAGTGAACGCACAAAAATGTAAATGTTGTGAAGTCTGGGTTAGTTGGAAAAAAGGTATATGTCCCAAAAATGTTGGTGTATTCCTTTAATTTATTGTTACAATAATTGGAATAATGGGAGTGCGTACACCTTCCAGCATTCTTGAATTTTGAGTATGGAAATTTATTATTTACATAGCACTAGATGGCCAGAGTTATTAACAGCCAGCTATGAATGCCATTATTGCCACTGATACAGCTCTGCTTACTAAAGTTGCTAATGGTTAGTGCGGATCTCGTACTGTGCATTGTAATACTGTCGGTGCATGCAGCCTCAGCTAGCTGCAAACAGACTAATTTTGGATTTGTTAAACATGTCTTTTGGTGTGGAGGTAGCGGTGAGGAAGCAGCAGGGCAGGCAGGAACGCAGGCAGAGTACGGAGGCGAAAAGCAGGTAGGAGCGGCGGGCCGGCTCGCCCACAGTGGCCGTCTCCCGTATTTAGAAAACGTGAGTCACAAATGTTTCTCAGGTCCACGAGGTCCTGTGTTTGAATCTAGAGGCGGCACGTTTCATTTAATCTTTGCAAATGTGGGAGACATATCGTCACGTTTGGTGCGTAATTACAGAAATATATTTATAGAATATATATTTATGATGGTCGTATTATTTGCCAAGATGCACAACTTCCAGACCCAAACAGCCCTGAAGTTACAGGGAACCCAGTCCATTACGTTACATTAATGGCATTTGGCAGACGTGCAGTCGATTAGACTAAGCAGGAGACAATCCTCCCCTGGAGCAATGCGGGGCGGCCTGTAGTGTAGTGGTTAGGGTAAATGACTGGGACACGCAAGGTCGGTGGTTCCAATCCCGGTGTAGCCACAATAAGATCCGCACAGCCGTTGGGCCCTTGAGCAAGGCCCTTAACCCTGCATTGCTCCTGGAGAGGATGGTCTCCTGCTTAGTCTAATCAACTGTACGTTGCTCTGGATAACGTACGTTATCTGCCAAATGCGGATGTACGTTGCGTCTGCCAAATGCCAATAATGTAATGTAATGTCATGTAATGCAGGGTTGGGGCCTTGCTCAAGGGCCCAACGGCTGTGCGGATCATTGTGGCTACACCGGGGATCGAACCGCCAACCTTGCGGGTCCCAGTCATGTACCTTAACCACTACACTACAGCCCGCTACAGTCCGTAAATGTCTAATGCACCGCGTGTTAGTGCGGATGCTGAAGTGCCTTTTGTTCCCCCTGTTTTGATGCACCGCTCTTGCCGGAGAATAGTAGAGAGTCTCGGCTGTGAGCTGAAATGGGATAATTACCCCGCGGGAACAGCAACGCTGCTGAAAAGGCAGAAACGCTACAACCGGGAACACGCTGTGCCCGCATTCACGACCGATCAGGACATACATCCCTTACATCTCTCTGTTTGAATATACATATGTCCCCTTTCCAAATGTGTCATTGAGAAAATACATTTCCTTTTATAATCAAGTGAATATTTACGAACTGCAGTGTTAATATTCATGAGTTCATTTTTGATAAGACGGGTGAGGTCACTAAACACTCAAAAATTTGTGTTCAATTGGCTAGTTAACAACAGAACAATCAGTTTATTACTATGGGAAATGACTTGAATTCTGACATCAGTGACACTGAAACCAACAGTCAATAATAGGATCAGAGCGACACCTGTGAAAACATACTGGTCAATCCCAGTGGTGGGAGTGAGGCTGGAGTGGGATATGAAGCCGTCTGAATGGAGAACAACAGTCCTGGTCTCGGTAGGTTGCTATTTTTGGTTTGTCTTTTGCCTGTTTTTTTCCTATTTCCCAGCCTCATAATTGTAATTGTTTCCTTGACTGCCATTGGCACAACTCCTCGTGTCGACAAATGCCAATAACGCTCCAAAGGCAATCAAAAGTCTAGAATGAAGACTAGACGTTATAGACACTGAACGGTTTCTTCATAGTATACGTGCTCTAAGTAATTGAATAGGCCTGACTAACCAAAAACAGCCGAGAAGCCAACTGTCCAATTACTTTTGGTCTCCTAAAATGGAGGAGCTGTGTAGAAAAAAAAAATCCTACACTGATCCCCCAAAGTAGATGTAAATACCCTGAAATTAAAGGTGACAGTTTGTACCTATAACCTCCTTTTCATTATTTCATGTCAAATCCTGTGCTGTAGTACAGAGCCATAACAACAGAAATTGTACCAACTGTCACAATATTGATGAACAAGGCCTTCAAATGCCAAAACTTAAATCCCCCAAGAGAAGGTAGTGTAAAAACGTTGTTGCTTTCAAACACCCAAAATCTAATCTAAAAAGAAGTACTTATTATCCTTGTTTTTGTTTTTTATTGCTATTATTTCCCACTCAATCCATGCGTATGGGTAGTTTTAACAAAAATTATCATTCGAAACAACCATTAATGGTATGAATTTAAAGAAAAGCAAGTCTTATCTTGCCTTCTTATCTTGCCTATGGTCACCTGTTGGACTGACATCAGACACAGACGACACAGACAGGGAGTGTCACAGTATAAGATGCATAATAAAGTTCTTTATTCTTTTTTTTTTTTTTTGTACCAGTGAAGAAAAGCTGGTTATTGTATGACAGGCTGAATGATGGAGAGGTGTGAAAGCATGACTCACGGACAGTAACCCACAGTATGGCTGCAGTACAAAGCAAAGCGGAGGCAACAGCACAACATGGCGGGCGTCTGAACAGAGGGTGCGGTTTTTACAGTATTCGGTCCCGTCTTTGGGCTCGCAGTAGACTCTCACACGCCGGTCCACCTCCACCTTTTTATTGTGGTCCGGCAAGTTAAAAAAACAAACAAACATGGTTACACCTGCTATTTATTTTGTTTGGGAATGATTGCTTGTCATGGCTTTCCCATCCACACTTAACAAATGGGATTATACGACAAGTTGTGCTGTGGGGGGGGGGGTTAAACAGGACTATGTTCTCACTGAGAGTGCCCAGCTGAAGATCGAATGGGTAATACATTGCCTCAGCCCCTCTTCTGACTGCTAGGCATTCCACATTTGAAGGCCTCCACCTAGCACCCAATATTTACAACCTTTAATGTAATCCGCTTATTACCCGGCTGAAGAATATCGGTCCCTTTCGGCGTGAGTCAAGCCACTTCCTCGATGAAAAGCATCCGTTGCCCTGCAATAACGACGAAATGATAACGGTACAAACAAACACGGCGTTGCTAACGATGGGTCCTCCCTGCGGTTTTTGAACCGGGACCTCTGGCATTCCCTTCCCCCCGCCCCCGAGCCCTGCCCGATCAGATCCGCCCTGCGGGCGAAGTTAGACGTAAGATATCCCCACCCGCTTTGCGAGGTGTGATCACACATAACACTTCACTACGTTTTTGATGATTGCTTTAAATTCAATATGACCTCTAGGACTTACAAGAATAATTTAATGAACGTGGTGTTTTATACATCAGTGGGAAACCAGACCCAGAGGTCCTTTACAGCTGGAATTCCGGACAGGTGAAAATCCTAGGCACAGTTAGGCCTTTGATTTATTCCGGCCAAACCCCGGCGGACCGTGCCACGACCTGGCACGTGCTGTAAAAACGACGAACGTCCGTAACATCACGCCGAGTAGTAGACTCCGATGGCGACCAGTCGATAAAGCTTTAGTCTCCATCGACGTTCGCCTTTGCTCGCCGTCCAAAAAGAACGTCCTCACACGAAAGTGTTTGGCGGGTTGGTGTTGATGGGCCAGGCCAGCTTCTTCTCCTTGGCCTCGCGGTCGAAGGTGTCGTAGATGGACTCTTTGGTGATGGTCTTCGCCGGGGCTGGGATCTCCACGATCCCCACGTAGTTCTTTTTGGCCATCCGGGAGCTGGTGGTGATGGTGTACGCGTTGCTGCGGTAGCACTTCATGGACGACATGCAGAAGGTCTCCCTCATGCCGCGGCGGAAGTTGGCGTTGTGGATGGAGTAGAGGGTGGGCTTGGACGCGGCCGAGCTGAAGGAGACCCAGGTGACGGCGGTGAAGAGCAGGGCCTCCTGCCGCGACCCGGCGTCCCCGGGGTGCCAGAGCTGCGCCACGTAGAAGGGCGCCCACGTCAGGAGGAAGACGCCGTTGAGCGCCAGGAACATCTTGATGGTTTTGACCTTAGTCCTGGGCACGATGTTCATGGTCCGGCGGACCGTGCGCCCATCGCTGCCGATCCTCCAGATGTACTTGACCACCCGCTGGTAGAAGAGCGCGATGAGGACGGTGGGCAGGAGGAACCCCAGCACCAGGTGGGCCACGCCGTAGGCCACGCCGTCCCACGTGTCCGGGAGGAAGAAGCCGCAGTGGCCGTCGCCGGCCGAGCCGTAGAAGAAGAGGCAGGGCGACACGAAGGCCGCGTCCAGCACCCAGGAGCCCACGATCATCCTCTTGGCCTTCTCCCGCGAGACTTTGAAGCTGAGGGGGTAGACGATGGTGTAGAACCGGTCCACGCAGATGGAGAGCAGGACGTAGACCTGCACGCCGGGCGCCAGGTGCTGGATGTAGCGTACCGCCCGGCAGGCCGTGTCGCTGAGCAGCCATTGGCCCGAGGCCACCTGGAGCAGGGCGAACGGCGCCCAACCCAGGCTCAGCAGCAGGTCGGCGCACGCCATGGACACCACAAAGTAGTTGGTGGTGGACTGGGTCCGTCGGCTGCGGTGGATGACCAGGCAGACCAGGGCGTTGCCGAAGACGGACACCAGCCACAGCGCCCCCAGCACCAGGCTGAGGGTGAGCGTCTCAGCCGCGGTCAGCTCGTAGGACGGGAGCGACGCGTTGCGCTGGAGGGAGGCGGGGCCGGGGGAGGAGCCATCTGGGCGGCAGTCGGCCGGAGTGGGCGAGCCGCCCGGGAGGGAGGAGTTCGCGCTGGAGTTGGGGGCGAGCGGGAGAGCGAACAGCGTGGAGAGGAGGGAGGACTTGATGTTGTCCGTCGTCTGAGCATAGACCATCGTTGTTCTTTAATCTGCGTGAGACGGGGAAGACACATTTCACGGTTTACGGTTTACAGTTGTGGTTTATGTTGGCTAACACATTCTAAGACATGTGCTTCACGGTTAAATTGTAGTTTATGGTAGCTAACACATTTGTTCTACTTTTAAATTGTGGTTTGTGTTAGCTAACACATTCCAACACATTTGTTTTACGGTTCAATTGTTATTTATGTTAGCTAACACAATCTAAAACTTTTGTTTTACAGTTAAATTGCAGTGTATGTTAGCGAACACATTCTAACACATTTGCCTTACAATTAAATTGTAGTTTATTTTCGCTAACACGTTCTAACACATTTTTCTTACAGTTAAATTTTAGTTTATGTCAGTTAAATTGTAGACTACGTTAGTTAACACATTCTAACACATTTGTTTTGCAGTTAAATTGTAGGTTATGCTTCTTAACACAATCTAGCACATTTGTCTTAGATACATTGTAGTTTATGTTAGCTAAAACATTCTAACACATTTGTTGTACAGTTAAATTGTAGATTATGTTAGCTAAAAGCTCAGTAAGGCAGAGAACACCTGGGGGTGATGGTGACATCAGTCTGGATGCTTCCTACATTCCCTGTAAGCACTTGTTTTTTTCTGCTTTGCCTAGCTTGTGGCATTTACTCTGGCTACGAAACAACCAGGCATAGGGTCTCTCTCACAAGAGAACAATCTTCAAAAGGTTTGTTTTAAAAAACGACAACACATTCATTGCATCCTTATTATCACAGTAATCTCTGTCTGAAGTAGCGCCTAATGACAGATGAACAAAAGACGTATCACTTTGAAGGTTTTTACCCTGCGAGTATTACGCATAATGTAGTCAACAGAATAATGAAGAGGTTTGCCTGTTCAAAGGGAATTGTCAGAGCATTGTTTTCTGTTTGCATAACTCCGTAGATTGCTTTTTAGCTCAGGAACAATGTAAAAATAGGATATTTTGAGCTCAAGGGGTCCTGGCCATAGATAAAATAGCACGTTAAAGAGGAAGAGACTTGCTAGTGTCTCGGTTACTGAGTCCCCAGAAAACTACAATACTGTGCAAAAGTCTTAGGCACCTGTATAAGATTCTGTACAGATAAGATTATTTTAGATTCTTTCTAAAATAATTCAATGAAAGGTCCGAAATAAACGTACTATACATTTTACATTACATTTTAGTAATTTGGCAGAATAGTTAAAAACTGAATAAAATCAATATAATATTTTTTGTGATCACCCTTCGGCGTTAAAACTGCATCACTTCTCTGAGATAGCCAACGCTGTCCTGCAGTTCTGTAAGACAATCAGCAGGGAGGTTGTTCCAAGCATGTTGGAGAACTTGCCACGGTTCTTCTGCAGACTTTGGTTGGCTCCTTGCTTCTCAGACAGCCTTGATCAAGTTTTTATGTAAAAATGAGTCAATTGCTTACAGTAATATGTTACTTTTTTAAATTAAATACAAAAATGTCTGTAAAATTAAATCTTTTGGAAAATGAATATTTGGAACTCTCAAATGTGTTCTTTTATACTCATAAAACTCAATAAGCATATATATGTAATAAAGTCTAGGGTGCCATGGACTTCTGCACAGTACTGTATATAAAATTGTGGAGATGGTCCTCACAAGTGCAGTAGTGAGGTCTAATAACTCAAAAATCAGCACTCTGTCCCGCCTTCAACTGACTCCTGTGTTCTTGCGCTTCTTGGTTTGATATGTTGTTCACACGAAGGCGATGAAGTGAAAACAGCTCTTTCTTTGCGATCGGGATGCAATTCCAAGCAGACAATCCAATAAAATCTTTCGCAGGTGATTCGCAAGCACCGGATCGTTTTAATAGGAGCGTAACTAGCGGTGTGTGTTTACGCCGGTTTCCTTTTAATTAAGACACCCAAACCTTTCAGCGCCCCCCCCCCTTCCCCCCCGGGACTAAAATAACACTTGACAGAAATGAATTAATTAAAGCACATTCACACGTGGAAAAAAAAGATTCAGAGGGGGATATTCAGAGGCACTTCAAGCATGTTCTTCCCCTAGCAGGCACGGAGCTAATGGACGAGAAATGAGGGCTGAAGTCTTAATTAGCCACATTCCAAGGAAGCGTTCCCATTTCTCCGTAAGCCCCGTGCTTAAGGCTAAGGCCATTTTCCCTTTACCATTGAAAAAAATCTAAGTCGCTGTTCTCGAACTTTACTGCTTGTGACATCAGCATTAGAATGTTCGGGTTAGAATATTCCGATGGTCTTACGCCTTAATGGTCTTCCAGACTTAAAGTTAAGTCTCATTCGCTTTTGCAAGAGATACCTTAAATCAATGATAATTTTTTGCATCGAATAAAATCTCTTTTTTTAGGTACGAACGCCAATGGAAAAGAGTGCTACTGGCAGAGCCAGGATTGTCATAACACAATGTGAGAATAGCATATTTGAGCCGCTGGTGGCCTTCAGAATTTGATGAAGTCTCCACCACAGGTTGCCATGGCTCTTTTGGTTCTGCACAATAATGAGGTCACTTCCTGTGCACCGTTGAAGTAGGGGCAGCCGGTCGCACTTCAGTGTCTAACAGCACTTCCCTCATGTAAAGGACGCGCATACTCCTGTACAAATAACGTGGATAGCCTGCCTTTGTCAGGTGAGCCCTGGAGCTTTGGGGAGGTGAGAATAAAAGGCTGTGGTGTTGTTGTTGTTGTCGCAGAGGGATAACAGAGCAGCTGTTAAACGGTGGGGAGCGTTTTTGCCTTCCTGCAGGATGCTCATTTAGAGACAGGGGTGGAGCACCATGGGGACGTCTTATCTCAAACCTGGTGTTTACTTTAGCTGGCACGTGTCAGGAGTCCCTAGGTTACCTTCCACAGTCTCCCTCTACAAGCCGAGTGAGTGGCAGCCACTGATTGGCTCAGATCAAGGCGTTGTTTGGTTTAGGAGTTTACTGCTTGCATATGCCACTTGCCTATACGATTACAAATTTGTGGTTTTCACCTCTGTTTTGACCCTTTGCCAGAATGATTGAATAATCTCATAATTCCCATTTTAAATGACTTCAAGATGGACCGCTACCCGGGCCTTTCTGAACGGGCTGAACATTTAGATATTTTTAAAGTTTGTTTGTGTCCCCTCTTTTCTCAATGTGGAAAGGGCAGTAGAAATCTCAGATGAGTGCGGGCAAGCACACTCTCTCCTCCACAATGTTTGCTGTCATTTGGCACTCATTTTCCCTCTGTCGACTGCTAGCTGAGCCGTCAAGAGGAGGAAAATGGAGGCAACTTTCCAAGCTAGAATCCTTCACAGCTAGAGTCTGTGGTCACAGTTCCATAGCAGATTAGAATCCGTCACACCTACAGTCTGTGGTCACAGTTCCATTCCAGACCTTACATCACAGAAAGACTCTGACCCCATTATGAAGTAGAGACAGAACAGGCGAAACGGGAACATCAGCGAACATCTCCCTCCACACATGAAGAAGTCTGCACTTCAACACTATGGGGCCAATGACAGTAACTGAAGACACTTCAGGGCAAGGCAGAGAGTATTACCGTCGCTAATTCACTCAACAGAAACAAATCTGAGATCACATACTGACCTACACAGCAGATACTCTCTGCCTTTCCCAAATGAAAATGGAAAGCAAGATAGCTTCATGATAGTGGCACAGGGCTTCGCTACAGGTTCCTGCGGACTAACCAAAGGTCACGTTGTGCGGACCAGAGGAACAAGCCTCGCTTTCCCACACCCGGCAGGTCAGCCCCGTCCAGCATTAACTCAGACAGACACCGTTCTAAACACAAGAGAAGTTATGGCCTCGGATTTCAAAGATTCGACATGAATGCCGTTTCCCGTTTACAAATGTCAAAGCCAGCACCTTGAGTCAGTCACATACTGAAGTGTTGCATTGTGCGACTGGTGAGTTGTGGCTTGTCTGGGTTAAGTGCAGCAACAACTGAGAACCCAAAGGTTGGTTGTGACTAGAAAAGAGGCCTGTGGCCCTGAGATTATTCATTGGATCCATGCATCATGTCGATCTCACGATCTCTGGGGCCGTGGAAGGATTGCCTTTGTGTTTGCATGGCTAGATCTGTGTCCGAAACCCAAATAATTCACAACAATGCGATCCACCAAGACCAACTCTGTGGCAATGGGGAAGTATCAGAGAGGGCTTAAGTTGAAAGAAATGTTGTACAGTGGTTTTGTAAAATGATGGCAGGCACTTTTCAGGGAATTCTGACTAATTTCTGTACGAATTGCAGTGTGCTGTGGCCGTATTCCAATTTATCCTGACATCTCACTGGAGCCATTGACGACGGTTGCTAAGAATGAGTAGGCCTATATGTTTCATGTTTAATTACGCGATGACCCCCTTTTGTCTCGCGAAAACACAATGGCTGACTGCATTGATTGAGATATCAGTGGCCGTAGGACGACTTCAGGGCTGGTACACAGTCAGCCTGAGACCTGTTTGAAGGGGTGATGTAGGATGAGAACCATTAATCAATGCTCACAACCCAAAGACGAGCGACACCAGGCTGAAAAAAACACCAACATCCGAAATCTATCTCCGACGACTCGATTGAATTCGAAATAAAACCTTAGTATCAACAGGGCAGCGGAAAGTGCTTGAATCGTGCGAGGCCAAAACTATGAATAATGCAACCAGTTTTACGTGATTCTTCTTTAAGGCTGACTATTGATCCATCGAGCGTAGGAAAATAGGACAATGAGCAGTTAAAATGTGAGTTTCCCATCCCAACCTAAGCTTCCCTGTGCTAGTCATACAAAATGGCAATATTGTGCACCAAATTAATATAAAAGGAGCTTTCATTTAAAGTATTGTGATGGGAACGGCCAGTAAAACTGTTTTTTAAGAAAACATTTTGTTAATATATATCCTACCGACGGTAAAGGCTTTCGAATGAACGGTTGAAACAAATGTCAATGGTAATTACTAGTACTATTGCAAAATATCATTATTATAAAAATTCCCACAAAAAATCTTCATGTCCTAATAAAATACGAAATAAAATAATAATGAAATATCTGTGTACTATATTTGAGTGTCTCACTGACGTCGCAAAAAATGCCCCTCGTCTTTCCCATTCCATCCGTACTTCATATGAAAGGTGTTCTCGCCTTTACGACGTCCGAAAGGTAAATAGGAAAAAAACAATAGGAATGATCATAAATAGCACCTACCTCTCGTTAGATTAACATCGCGATGATCATGCCCTTGTTTCGTGTCAATGAGCGCAACGCATTTTCTTTTAATGCGTGTAACGCATTCAATCCATGTTTCCTGCTGACTCCCCTCCAACGGCTGTATCCTTGGAAATGGTTTGCCGGAGCCCGCACAAAATGTCGTGGAGCGAGGTTTTAATGACCACCCTCTCTTTTGCTTCAATTGAGTCCATCACGTGAGACGATATTGTCATGTGTTCTGATTTCTTTCTTCGGAACGCCGTGTATCGATCCATGATCACTTGGCCTTTATCAAAAATAACGACATGACTTGTTCACTGTTCATGTGACGACTCATTCGCTACTCGAAGGAATTGATAAATTAATCAGGGTGTGCCATGAACACATTACTAAACAGCGCACGGCGTCAATATGAGAAATATTCCAGCACCGTGGACAGCGTATAACCGACCAGTTAATTTTAGTGGGGCAGAAACGATCCGAACTTGTCCGGAAACATCCGATTTATTATTTATGTATGTCTGAATGCTTTAAGGATGTAACCAGAAGTATATAACGTATCACCCTCAAAATATCATGTGTCACACATGGTATAAC
The DNA here is from genome assembly GCF_963514075.1 of Conger conger. NCBI lineage: Eukaryota > Metazoa > Chordata > Actinopteri > Anguilliformes > Congridae > Conger > Conger conger. Next base: position 10,634,394 of record NC_083778.1, on the reverse strand, counting down.
TGTAGATTTGAGACAGAGTATCCACTTTTCTTAAAGGTCATTTAAATACATGTTGGTTTGACCATCTAGACATGACATATTACATGACATATAACCCTCCAGCTATGCTGTGAAAAACTAAAATCCAGTGAGCAACAGTTCTGCGGGCAGAAACAAGTTAATGAGAGAGGTCAGAGGAGAAGGGCCAGACTGGTCGAAGCTGACAGGAAGGTGACAGTGACGGAAATAACCACACATTACAACTGTAGTGTGCAGAAGAGCATCTACGTAATAAGTAATAAATACCTAATAAAGTGCTCACTGAGTGTATATACACATTTGTGTTTGCATGTATGTATGTGCATGTGTGTACATTATGGTTGATATAAATAGACTCGCTAGCACCATCAATTACTGAGTGCTGACATCGTGTGTTGGCATAGCAACCCAAGTCGCCATGGGGGGGGGCATTTTATATTTATATTTAACCATTTCATATTTTTCACTTGCTATGCTATTCCACAAGAATAATGTACGATAGTATAATTCTTAATTAATAATGTTAAATAGTATGATATTGTATCAAATTGTATCATTTTTCTTGGGATTAGAAATCTCATCCTGTGATGCAGGTGAAGACAGATGTCATCAGCGTGAAACAGGTAGTCACCAACAGTCACAAGAAAACTTTCTTATTAGACAATTTACTGCGATATATTATAAGACAATACGCAGAATACAATAATAAACTGGCATTTTATCTCAGAAACGTCAAAAGCAAAAGAGTCAGACTAAGATAGGAGAACAGCCTCTGTCAAGGAACAAAAGGGAGATGACAGCTTTCGAGAGCCAATATACCGTTATTTTCAGCTTCATATTTTTCAGCGCTAATACTTGGAACAATGAATAACACACTGCGTTTTTAAGACTACCCATTATCGTTTTATTGGTTGTGAATTCAATGTAAAAAAAAAAAGCAACTGTTATCTATATTTGGCGAACCAAATTGCACGATATCCTATCCTTTTCTATAGGTCTTTTTCTTGTAGGTGTATTCCTATATGAATGCTATTAAATACAAGTCACATAGTGGAAAATATTCTTGCGAATTAGGGACATTCCCTGGACATTTGACAGTTGAAAATTGTGCCCACTACTGTGGTATCTAAAGTGCATTCTGCCATTTAAAGTATTTAGCTATGTCTACCGACAGATTAAACGAATCGGTGCAGACAATGCATTGAATTTACGGGGATTGACGTAGCACCGTAGGAAAAAAAAGAAGCTTAAGACCACGGCCACGTTCGGACTCTGCCCCTACGTATCTCAGTGAAGCTTGGACCTATAACGATAATTGATCTTTGGGTTCGCCGCTAACACACAATCTTTCGGAGAAATACACGAGAAAGGACTGCGTGGCTACGTGTATGCACTGCATGTATTTGCTTGCCTCCCAATGTACAGGCGGTAGGGGGCGTTATCACCCAACTCTGCGTACTGGGGAGGCGGCTCGTAGGGCAGGACGAACGCAAGGAAGGAGTCGACGTTACGGAGGAATCTCGCACGGCGATAGTCCAGTTTGTCAGTGACCAGTTTTTATGCCTTCCAAGATAGTTTGTATTTTTTTTGCTGTGCGTTAGCTCTTTGTGGATTTGGATTTGTGTGGTCAACTTTGTTACCGTTCAACTCAATGAAAAATACAGTTGTTAGCATGCGTTAGCTAGCACTTGGTGGACAGGGAAAGTGCATCTGTCTTTGCAGCAGCAGGTAAGTGTTTTCTCCTCCACGCACTTTATACTCCTTTTGAATCGTCTTGCTAAATTAGCCGTTTACTCGATGAGAAGTGTAGCTACATTATAAGTAAAACAAACGCAGACGCCAATGATTATGCTGTTTTTCCGCTGAGGTTGACATATAACTTACAAAACACTGGTCAATATATCACCGTCTCGCTAAATTAAGCTTAAAATGCGAAGAAATCGTAAACCTATATGCTGGTGTTCGTATGTTTAAAAATAATCATGCACAAGTTTTACAGCTTGTAATTTTACGGCTGTTATTTTTCCTGTTAAACATTACGGTTTCGACTGATGTTTGCTGGCAGCGTTCAGTCGATGTCGTGTGCCCGACCTCTCCATGATACCGACCGAACATGCAATTGTTGCTGCGGTCTGGTAAGAAGTTGATTTTAAAAATTGATTAAACGCACCGTATGATTAACACTGGAAAGCGGAGAATGGAGTTTTGCATAATGCTTATGTCGCGGTAGGGAACCGCTACACCTGTACGCGGACTCCTGTTTGTGTTTTGTGGTTGCCATAACACAGAGACAGCTACGGCGCCCTTGTTCAGTCACAGCGTGTCACCCAAAACCGGTTAGCGAAAGCCGGGGCCACGAAAACAGCTGTTAAGCTATGGAAATGTAAATCTCTCCGAGAGTGCATTATATAAAATTAAATACTGTGAAAGGGGGTTGAAGGTGGGTGATGGAGAAAGTTTGTAGCAGAGAAGCAAGATTATAGCAGTTGTCTATTGACAAGCATAATTATATTGGTTAATATTTTGAAAGCATAGCAAATATTTACGAATATGCTATCGATAAAAAGTATTTAATCGTAGAAAATACGAAAATACGCTGCTCATGATTGTACAATAGCCAGCGGCGTGCTTAGTGTCACAGTAATGAGTGGTTGCCAACGCGGTGGTCCTTTGTTTTGGTCAATATGAACCTGGATCCCTGTAGTCTCTTGAAAATTAAGGATGTTCTCTATTTTTTGCCGGGTTCATGGAAGGGTCGATCTGCGTATTGTCATGTCATAATTGTGATATGTTGCAAAGGGACGCAAATAAGACGCTTTGCCGGTATTTGCTGTATAAATAGACGCAACCCTATTGCGTTAATGTGATTACATTTGAGAAATTCCACTTATGCGAAGACCGAAATTGCGCGGTTACGTCGTGTACCAAACGCCCTGTGCCAATTAAGAGCATTGTGGTTCCGAAAAAAGCAGCCCGATATCATGTCAAACAAAGCACTGGGAACGGTCCGTGCACACAAACTAGCGCAACTTTAGTGATTGTGCATTAAATAAGCGACTGGTTTCTTATTCTGAGGGATACGTGTGCAAAATGCAACACCCTGTTGGCTATTTCTTTGTTGCAGAAGACTTGTAATGGCGTTTTCCACGGACGTTAAATGCAGTTGTGTGATTGGGTTCGGCGGGGTACGTGTGAAATTGCCGTCTCGACGACGCAAATTGGCAAATTGGAAATATAAAACCTACATCGCCGTCCGAATGTCTTGTTAGTTGTCTGCAGATTGCCTTCTTCTGCTAAAAACCAAACCCGTGCTCCCGTGTAATGGTTTACTTTGGATTCACGTGCATGGTACCACCCATCTCTGAAAAATTCCAATGTGACATTAGGAATTGCAGTGCCAGTCTCCAGTATGCGGCATCGCGTGCAGTTTCTGTGCGGTTCAATGGGAATTATTGTTTTCTCATGATATTTCTGACAATTTTCTTTATTCTTCTGCATAATATTCTTATAAATCTGGATTCAAAACAATGGACACTAATCATATTTCGGTTTAACTATTCTCAGAACATTTGTACGTCCGGTAACATTTTGTTTCATTTTGGTGATGACACTTTGAGCTCAAATTATTTTACTCTGATATTAAAAGGTTTCATATGTGCACATCTTTATATATGAATGCGTCTTGTTATCAACGAATACATTATGAAAACATGACATCAACAAATTGAATCTGAATATTGAGAATGTGTGGGCTATCCAGCTAAAATCTAGCCACAGTACCCCAGAAAATGTTTGGTAACACTTTCTTTGAAGGGTCCAACATAAAAGCGATATATTTCTTTCATAAGCATTGCATAGCAAATTCATAAGCATTCATAAGTGCTTATGTCTATAACCGCAAATATGGCATAACCAGTGACATGATATTATGGTAATATCATCACTTGCTTCAACATATGACATAGACGTAACACATATGGTTATTGATAAAAACGCTTATGAATGCTTATGTAGTGTTTATGAATGTGCTATGTACTGCTCATGAAGGAGTTATATAGCTCTTCTATAGGACCTTCAAGGTGTTCTCACAATGTTACTGGTATATTTTGTGAATGTTGTTACATTGGCACGACATGGCTAGGAACATTGTGACTCTTGTTTCTCTGCTCTCTCTGTCTGCAGCTGTTTCTCTGCTCTCTCTGTCTGTAACTGTTTCTTTGCTCTCTGTATGTGTTTCTCTGCTCTCTCTCTGTAGCTGTTTCTCTGCTCTCTGTCTGTAGCTGTTTCTCTGGTCTCTCTGTCTGTAGCCGTTTCTCTGCTCTCTCTGTCTGTAGCTGTTTCTCTGCTCTCTGTCTGTAGCGGTTTCTCTGCTCTCTGTCTGTAGCCGTTTCTCTGCTCTCTCTGTCTGTAGCCGTTTCTCTGCTCTCTCTGTCTGTAGCTGTTTCTCTGCTCTCTCTGTCTGTAGCTGTTTCTCTGCTCTCTGTCTGTTACTGTTTCTCTGCTCTCTGTCTGTAGCTGTTTCTCTGCTCTCTCTGTCTGGAGCAGACTACTATACCCACTACTTTTCACTCTGCAGTGTAATGCGGCACTACAGTGGGCTGGCATGTTGCACAGCTGGGCGATGACCTGCAGTATTTATACAGGGGCAATCATTAATTTAAAATATTAAGATAACTTTCCCACAAAACACACTTAAGTGCTTTTAGTGCTGCATATAACATTGTAACCTTAAACTGCTTAGCCATTCAAGTTTTTGTTTTCATGGACTCTTTGTACAAATACACCCCCTCCATCAGATTTGTCCAAGGATATTGGAATTGTGCCTGTTTAGTGCCTTAAAGGTGATAAAAGATTTGAACGCTTTTGGGAAACCATCGTAGAACAGTGCTGCAAAGCGCTTGGCTTTTGAGAAAATCTTAAAGCTTATTAACTGAGAACTATACAGTACTTTTCGTACAATCCTGTAATTAAAAATTCATTAAGTAGGATTTTTACCCAGATACCTTCGCAGGGACTAAACTGAAATAAAGAGATCTCAGAGCTCAGTAAACAAAACAGCCGTGCTTTCTGTTGACTCTGAGGGAGACGTTCCAGAGGTCAAACCATCATTTACCCTGTTTTATTAAAGGCATTTATTTCTAGAGCTTCTTGTTTTCCCTTAGTCCCTGTGTACGGACCTTTTCTTCATGCGCTTTGGACTGTCCTGACCGGGGAGCACTTTATAAGTCCTCTTTTATTAGCTGGCCTGAAAGTTGTGGTGTTGTTTTTTGCACAACCCTGGAAATATTAGGCCGTGATAAAGCTGAAATTTGAGTTATTTTTGAGGAAATCTGTTTGATAATGGCTGTAGGGATTGTGACATCGTGTGGTGCCCCTGTCACCACGTGATTTAAGGAGAGCCTCCAGTCTTTTGACACCTAATGAGATGGAATTTGACACTTGTTGAAAGTGCGGCATCACGGTCTGCTCGACAGTACAGTACGTTAGAAAATGCCAACGCGGGGCAATCCGGTTTTGAATAAACATCTCGACCCGGCAGACCTTGTCTCAGGTCACCTCTCTCTGTAATTGATTTTGTTTGCGGAGATATGGTCCCTCAGATATGGAGTCGGTGTTATTTCACCGTGCCTCTTATCTGCCCGTTTGTTTCTGCAACAAGCAAGCGAGTCCATTAGAGGCTATTTTTAGGTTAAGGACAAAAACCCAGCGTGAAAGACACGGCCTCCGCCGTGGTTTGCCAAGAGTGAATTCCGAACCAGAAGATACCGGCCAGATGTTTTCTTCGGGGATTCGGTGGGGGGGGACCGCGGCTCCGATGTGAAAGTTGTCCTGGCAGCCGGCCCTGTTGTGCGCAGGCCAGCCGGGCCTCTCTGGGAGTCGCCCGGCTGTGGAGGACCCAGGGGAGGGGATGAGGACGCTGTGTTGGAGCAGCTGGTTTTGGATGTTGACAGCGGGGGGGGGGGGGGGAGGTGCGTGACATGCCTGTGGTTTCCCATGAGCGCTCTGCAGCGAGGGGACGCAACGCGCTCAAGGAAGGGCCTCGTTTAACAAAGAGGCGTCTCGCCGTGGGAACAGTAAAGAGGAGTGTGCTGTAGATCCACTGTAGATGTACTGTAGATTTATTGTAAATGTAACATTGATGTACTGTTGATACACTGTAGATGCACTGTAGATTTATTGTAAATTTAATCTTGATGTACTGTAGATTTACTGTAGATGTACTGTAGATTTATTGGAGGTTTATTGTTGATGTACTGTAGATTTATGGCAAATTTACAGTTGATGTACTGTAGATTTATTGTAAATGTACGGTTGATATACTGTAGATGCACTGTAAATTTACTGTAGATGTACTGTAGATGTGCTGTAGATTTACTGTTGATGTGCCGTAGATTTACAGTAGATGTACTGTAGATGTGCTGTAGATTTACAGTAGATGAAATGGGGCTTCCATGGCTTGGCCGCTCCAGCAGGCCCCGCCAGCAACAGGGCCGTATGAAATACACAACCCGCCTCTAGACTTTGCCCTGATTGGCCCGCGTCAGGGCGTGTTCCTGGTGCTGCAAATTACAATACAAGTAGATAATGTGTGAAAGATAATGCTTAAAGATGATAAGAACACACACAGACACAGACCTGCACACACACACATGCACACACTCAGACATACACACACACATATATACATACACCCGTACACACACATGCACACACACACAGCTATACATACCCATGCAAGCATCCCAGAATGCATTCTCCTTCCTGAAAAGTTATTTTCATTGCCTCAGAGCATGACATCATAACCGAAGCCACACCCATGAAAGCCATTTGCTGTTCATGGTGGTTTCACTGTGAAGTTGGTTGTCGAGATCAGAAATATCATCATAACTATCATATAATTTCAAGCTGTGAGACGAACCACGCAAATCTTCTCTTCCGCGTCAGCATATGCGAGCTGACAGGCCCTGAAGCTTGAGGCCTGAGGCCCAGAGCAGGCAGCGTGTTAATCGTGGTGTGTTGTCCATGCTGGGTGGTAATCCCCGAGAGCGTTGGGTCTTGTAAGAAGAGTACGTTTTGTAAGAGAGCTGGAGAAAGGGTCTGACCTTTTGGCGGAGTGCAGAGGAGCACTGCGATTGCTACCGACTTCTGTGAATTAATTAAGCGCTTCGGCCCGACAAGCCCTGGGCACAATTAACCCAGGAGCGGGGCATCGTGGGTATTAGCATGGGAGTTATACGCGCTAATCCAGTGTTGCTTTACAGGAGCAGATGGTGACAGTTATGGAGTGTGGTTTGGTTACGGCGGGTCGGTTGGGAAAACGTCATGGGAGCAGTGTGCCTGCGTGTATAGACATACAAAGCCTCGCTACTGGTTAAACCACATTTTTAAACCTGAAAATGATTAAACTATAAATACTGAAATGGATTAAACTGTATTTCGTATCTACTGTAAATCCAGCGGCTGTTGTATGAAGTGAATTTTTCATTTTGGATATTGTTGAGATTTATTTATGTATTTTGTGGATGCTGTGACTCTTGAGATACTGTGCATGTGTAATGAGCTTATCAGATTTTTGTATGAACACTCAGAAATAATGTCACAGTGACAGTGGAGGTACATTTTTGTTCTTCAAGGATCAGATGTACACTGGAATGTACAAATTAGTACATTTTCCGAGCAAAAAAGGTACATATTAATCATATATCGCTGGCTAGGGGGACAATTGTATGCCCCCCTACCCTAGCGACAAGCATTTGTACCTTTCTAGCCATACCTTTCTTTTCATACCTTTATTTCTGAGTGTACTTCGTATGTTTCAGTTTGTTTCTGCCTGAAATCTGATTAGAAAGCACCCCCACAGTACGTGTTGCCGCACGCATTCCAAATTTAGACTCATTTAGAATCATCCTCATTTTATCACCTTAATTCCCTCATCTGCGCTCTTATTTTGTGCCATACGTAAGAGTAAATGCTGCACTCAGACTGGGGTATTTCAGTCTGCACTGAGAGCCAGTCAGCATGATGTAACCCGCCCTCAAAGTGGGACTAGGGCAGAGGAGCACAACAAGGGCCGATCCGTTTCAGGATTTCGTGCCAATTTCTGCTCTTAATTATTTAATTGACTCAGTCATATCTTATCTGACGTGTGAATGAGTGCTGGCTACAGCTGCTAGACTGAAAGTGTATCCTAATGATTTTACTGTGCTCAAGTACAGGCCTGAATCAGGGAAATTTATAGAGCTGTCAGCAAATTTAAAACAATGCAATCGGTCGGAAACAAAAAGCAGTACGCAGACCGGCCCTCGGGGACCGGAGTTGCGCGCCCCTGGTCTTGAGCGGGTTCGTTAGGTTTAGTGTTGCAGCCAGACCCGGGGGAAGGCGGGCAGAGTTTTTGGTCCCGTGGTTGACAGCAGTACAGTACAGTGGCAGCCCCAGGGCCAGACTGCGTGTCCTCCCGGGACAGAGGGGTTAATGCTGCCAAAGTTGCTAATCCTGCCGCAAGGCTCAAGCGGGATCAAGATTTCATTTTCTTGTACGACGGCGATTAAAAACCCACTTGGATCTCATGACGCTCCGCGGGGCAAATTCGACCGCAGTTTTTTCAGTTCGAACACCGGACGAGAAGCGCCCTACCTCGCAAGCGCGATTCAGTTCGGACGCTGCAGCCCGGGCAGAGGGTTCCAGCAGCAGCTTGCCGTCGGTGAGCCCGAGTATTAAGCAGAGAAACCCCGACCGGCGGCCGAGTTAGTTTCACTATCAAACATAACAACCTCGTGGAAACAATGCGAGGAACTCGCGGCCGCGCAAAAAACAACCGTCGGCGTTCTCTGTGTGCGCGTTCCCCTCTTCTGATACCCGACACCGGCGGCGGACAAAGCGCGCGGCGGCGCTAATCCCGGGGGAACCGGGCTGGCTGAGTGCGGCCCCATTGAAGACGTTTCCTCCGCGCTTATCTCTTAAGTGTTGTTGCGCCGCGGTATTGTTTTCTATTCATAGCCCTCGCCGTTTCCAGCGGGGGCGGGGGGGGGGGGGGGGAGCGTACGCTTTCTCCTCCCGTAGGCCGTGGGCCGACGGCCTTCGCCCGCTCGCGGGGAGGGAGAAGGCCGCGTCCTTTTCGGGAACGCGCCCGGCTCGCCGGCTGACTTCGGTTACGGGACAGGCTGCGGAGGCTTCCGACCCCCGCGGCCGCCCGTGTAAACCGATCTGCGCGCATTTCCTTTTTCGAGGCCTACCTGTCGGGGCGTGGGTGGGTGTATTCGGCCTCGCCCTATTGGCCGGGGTGATGAAGGGAGCCGGCCGTCGCGGGGCATTGTCGAAGCGAATGAAAGCGTTTCGCGTTTGTCATCGCTGGGCTTGCCATTGTACTGCGCGGACATAATGGGAAGCGATTACGCCACGTTAAATGACTTCAGACAGAGAGGCTCCCCGTGTATTTGCGCCGGTGTTCCCCTGAAGCTAGCGCGCTGCCTTTAATGTGGTTCGAGCGATGCCTCTCTTTGTGTGAAGCTTTGATATCTGCGGTTGTTTTGTTTCCGCTGTAAACCTGAGGCTTTGTCAGTTCTCGTTCCCGCATCAAGGCATTGTTAAACTGGGCGGAATGCGGAGGTGGCGACGTCGGATGAAAATAATCGCTTTTATTCGCTCCCGAGCTCAAAATGGCGCTGAAATGTGAGGTCAGCGATCTCTGGAGGGCGACCCGTGTCCTTGGAGATCGCCCGGCACGGCGTGATGGGGTCTCTCGATTTCTGGTTTAGTTTCGATGAGCGTGTCGTCTTGTTGAAAGGTGACAGGAGACTTCTTTAGGAGAAGGAAAGGAAATAAGTAATATGCTATCGTGGCCTTGTTTATACTTGTGGGACCAGTCAGGCTTATTGTTCCCCATTCGTAATTTCCCTGAAAACAGTATTGCTGTTCCTCTTTTTGCTGTCTGCTTTGTGTCTCTATGTCACTCACACAGTGAAATTAATATGGCTTTCTGTGTACACCAGACATTGAGATCTTTATGTAATGCGTAGCTGTACTGAAAGCAGAGCAGACAGGTCAGGCAGGGGTCAAGATTATGGTTAACCGATCGGAAGCCAGAGTGAGCCAGTCTGGGTCCGGCTCTATAGTGAAGAAGTGGTAGGATGGGATGGGGCTGCCTGGTTTCAGCCCTGCATTGGGAGTGACGATTATGAGGGGGTTCCGCAGGAAAGAAATGGTAGCAGGAGGCCTCTGAGGACTGTGAGTTATAATGAAGGCTGGGGCCGCACAGAGTGCAGGGATGTCCCTAAATGAGCTTCAGTTTTCGAGTTTGTGCTCGTTCAGTGAGAGGCTGCGCTGGTCTCTCCTGAGCCCAGAACACTGCAGTGGCACGTGCTGACCTCCTATCTGATGGGAGGGAAACCCAACTGCTGTTCGTTTCTCATTTCACACACACACACACACCCAAAAAAACACATGCGCACGCACACACATACACACGTGCACACACATACACGCACATACACACACACACAAACACATCTGCACACACATACACACACGCACACCCACACATATATACACACACACACACACACACACACACACACACAAACACATGCGCACGCACACTCATACACACATGTGCACACACATACCCACACACACATATACGCATACATACACACACACACACCCACACACACACACACACACACATATACACACACACACGCACACACACAGACACACACCCACACACGCACACACACATACGCACACATATACACACACCCACGCGCACACACCCACACACAGACACACACACATGCACACACACCCACACACACACGCACACACACATATACACACACCCACACACGCACACACACATACGCACACATATACACACACCCACGCGCACACACCCACACACAGACACACACACATGCACACACACACACACACACCCTCGCTCTCACGTTCTCTCTCACGCTCACTTACTCTGGGGCATCTGGACTGATGGATGGACTCAGTCACATTGTGGTGTCACGTCAAACAGAAGAACAGAGAAGCTCGCTGCACGAGTAGTTCCTGTGAAGCGGGCCAGTCCTGCTGAAGGTGGTCTGTGAGGTTGATAGGGTAATGACTGAAATTATAGTCTCACTGATAATAATAACTTGTATCAGCCTTGAACTTCCAATTGTGCTCACAGAAGAGAACTAGAACGGGTACAGTCATCTACATCTGAGAAACTGCGTTTGCTGGTATCTGAAACAATGTTAATGACAAAGTAGGGAACCTTTGGGACGTGATCCAGTGAAAACAGTCTTAAAATAGGAGCTGGCTCCGCAGTGAGACTTCTCGTTTAACACTTTAATTATAACACTAGGAATTTCAGGGACACTTATCTGCAGCATATCAGGCTCATTAACTTGACAGGAGCTCTAATCAGAAACGTCATTGTTCTTAATAAAAATCTGCTGTGAATGGATTCATGCCAAATAACAATTGCGCTTGTGCTCTGATAAAACCTTTCCCGTTTTGCCCTGTTATTATTGTAAATAATCGCCATCATCCAGATGAATCATTCTTACCTTTTGGATATGTACTGATTGATACAGCAACTGAGAAGTTGCTGTATCAATTCAAACAATATCCTGTTCTCTGTATCATTTATTAATTTCCCCACCCAGACTAAACAAACAAACTTCTGGTGTGTTATTCCAGCAAACTGCAATGCCTGTACTACAAACTGCCACCTTATGTGAAAGCTGATAGAGTAGTATACATTTCAGTTTTATTTGGTTTGATGGGACTTTTTGAATTTTCCTGCGAAACGCAGCGTGATAGCATTTTATATTGGATAATGTCATCCTCTAGGCTCAGAGCTGGGGTCGCGCGCCTGTCTCAGGTTCCTCTGGGTTCACAGGTCAGAGGCTTTTGGTTCCACCCTGGCTCATTATTATTTAATCAAACTTTGTCCTTGCCTTTATGTTTACAACTCATGTGAGTTCTTCCTAACCTCCTCTCTACTGTGTGAACCAGCCGGCTCTGTGCTGGCATGGCAGTTCATTCATTCCTGTGGCCTGGCTTGGATTTTTGGTGCGAAATCAGCTTCAGCTAGCTGAATAAATATAGCCTGGTGTCTATGGCGAAGGCAAACTGGAAGTCTGTCATCTAAGTCAACTGGTTATTGTCTTACACTCTGGAATAAATTAGGTCTGGTTTACATAGCCTGAATTGCTTTGAATTATGGGTAAATCCAGACAATGAACAAACGTTCTGATAATTTCCATTTTAAAATATTGAAAGTCGTTAGAACGTGGCATCTTTCCTGATGCGGAAATTCATCTCACTGATGAATTTGTTGAACAATTCCGTGTTATTTTATAAAATATTCTCCTTGCCAGGGAGAGCTAATTTGAGAAACAGAACTAAAAATGAAAGTCTCAGATTAGATGGGATTATTTCGGAGTATCCCGAAATATGCCAGTCAAACGAGGTGTAAGTCAAACATGGAGAAACTTTTTCTACTTAAACTGCCAACACCGTGCTACTAAATCTGATGCAACGCAGCACATAAATCCATAATACTACTTATGAAATATTAATCAGGGCACAATATGGCTTAATTAAAAATGGCTTTAATAGCCTTTACCCAACTGCTACCCAGGGAATGGAATTTCTCCAGCTTGATGAAGAACATTTTCTTCAGTGAAGCACTTATAGTCCTAAGCCTTATTTTATTAGCGGTTCTGGCCAGTGTTCGGATGGCATAAATATGCATTAATGTCACGGTAAATCAAAAGTACGTTTCGCGCCGTGGCCTGTCGGGGGTTTGTGTCCCCTCGCCCTTTGTCGAGATGGAGTTAGTCGGTCGTGAGTCACTGTTACGAAACGTGGGTAGAGTCCGCGCCTGATGAGGGGCGGTATATCTTAAGAAAACAGAATTTATCGAGTGAACTCTTCACTGTTTACCTATCCTTGGGCTGGAAATGCCAAGTGTGCATGATAAAGTGGAATTCCCTGCTCTCTCTTGCTCACTCTTTCTTTCCGTCTCACTCACTCACTCACTCACTCTCTCACTCTCTCTCTCACTCACTCACTCTCTCTCACTCACTCACTTACTCTCTCTCTTTCTCACTCACTCACTCACTCTTTCTTACTCACTCACTCTCTCTTTCTCTGTACGTCTCCTTCTGTTTTTGTGTTTCAGCTATTGTGAAACTGGAAGTCATCCTCAGATTTGATCTTTCTATGGTAGTAGTTGAATATGTTTTGCACTGACTTTAGTGTTCAGTGTGTAGTGTGTGAGCGAGAGTGTGTGAGTGTAGTATGTAGTGTGTAGTGTGTGAGTGTGTAGTATGTAGTGTGAGACTATAGTGTGTGAGCGAGAGCGTGAGTGTGTAGTGTGTGAGTGTGTGTGAAAATGGTGCTCTTTTTTGTAGATTTTTGTGTTAAAACATTTTGACAAGACCATTGTAAAGCATTGAAAAAGGCTGACTGACATGCTGACTCACCCTCTGCCTCTGTTTATAGTCCTTAAATTCAGGTTTCAAAATATACGGTTGACGGACCGACACTCTGTACCAAAACATTGTACAGCCGTACAATAATCAAAGCTCATTGGTTGAAAATTGGTTCTAATTGCAACAGCCAATGGCGTTTCAACGCCAGCGCGTTCACAGAGAAGGGGGAGGGATAAACAGTGTTGTGGTTTGAGGATGCACGTAGCTGCCGTTAGTCGCCCAAAATGACCTATTGTACCTTTAAACCCCCTGGCCCCTCTCTCTGTGTCGCTGTCGATCTGTTCTCCAGGTGTCAGCGAGTCACCACGCGCGCCCCTGTACCTCACGCTTGTAGTCATAGTTTTTGACCCCACGGGTCACGCCCCGCGGCACCCATTGTGTTCCCTCAGCACCGCGTGACAAGCCACGTGCCCTTCAGACGTTCGCCATCAATTATTAACGCCCAACAGGTGCGTGTCACGCTTAGGTAAACCCAGTTTGTACGGTAGTTATGGTGTTTCGCACACAAGTCAGTAATATATCATATCATATCATATCATCGTTTCAGATAATTTGCTCTTTCCTCATGTTTGAGACACACGTTTTTGACAAGGTCCCTGGCCACACCCTCCGCTCCCCGATCCGTTGAGCGTTCCCCTCCTTCCTTAAACACCGCCTCGGGGTTTACTTTGAATCATTCCTTGAATCAATATTGGCAATAAGTATCTTTAAGACCTTCCGGAACAGTCTTCGTTTCATGCAGCTTCCACGCTGGCAGGTCTTGTGAACGCACTTCTGAAAGAACACCAAGATTGTAACCCTTGCTTCTCTGCGGTATCAGACACCTTGCAGGAACTGGGGGCAGACCAAGGGTGGTTTGACCACCCGAGCACCCTCCATTACATTACATTACGGTTATTCAGCTGACGCTTTTATCCAAAGCAGCTTACAGTTGAGGAGACTTCGGACAATTTATTAATATGTGTCATGTTCCAATAAACAGTTATAAGTGCAGTCCGTACAGAGGTATGTGGCTCACGTTGTCTTCTAGTATGTTCTGTCTGGTCAATGGGTTCCCCAGACCTATAAGCTGTGGGCTTAGGGGATTTATCCATACGGTGATATAAGTCTGTAAGTCTGCTCTACACAATCGCGTTTAAACAGTTGTTAGAGTCTGTGGGTGTTTTCTCCACACTATCACAGCAGGTGTTTACCGAGTCCTTTGGAAAGTCCACGAACGCACACCTTATCGAAGTAGCAGCGACCGTCCGACTGGGCGATTTCCCCCAGTGGTACGCGCTGATCTGCATCAGCGCTAATGGTCTTAAGTATTTTCAGCACAAAGAGACCGAGGGACTGTTCTCCCTCTCTCCGTGTTCTCCCTCTCTCTCCGCCCGCGCCCACGCAGAACCGAGAGCTCAAGTGCTTGCCTGGAAAAGGCGCTTCTATCGACTGGTCTTAAGAGCTCCGTCTCCCCGCTGACACTTCACTGGCCAGACGTGCTAAAGAAAGCCCGCGGCTCACACGCCCGCAGTTCACCGGCACGTTTTCCTGAAGTCGTCGCGTACGTGCGGTCGTGCGTCTTAACCTTTTCCGTAAATATGATTCATGTTTATTGCCAGGTGCCAGATCGGCGGTGGCCTCAGGCCTGAAACTGTCCGTGCTGCTCTTTTGTACTGCGCTGGTTCTCCTCGTCCTCCGCGTGGCCTGAACGAGCTCCTGAAGGCTGTTCCGGAAACTTCCGGCGGGGGGGACGGGGACCAACCCGGGCCAGGCAATTCCACTGCCAGAAAATGAATCCATCTTTGTTGTCGTGGGTTGCCATGGCGAGGGGCTGACTGCTGGGGGGGGGGGGGTGCATCTCAGAGGCGCCCCCCACCCCCCGGTCGCCCATCCCAGGCTAATCTCACATCACAGTGACCACGCGAGCCAAGCCCCAGTCCCTAACGAGGCGGTAATTACAGGCTTAAGCTCCCTCTTCTTAGAACCACAATAGACGCGAATCCTACGGCCACCTCCCCCCTGAGAGATCCAGGCCGGGAGCCCGGGCCACGTGAGCTGCCTCTCCCTGCCCTCTCAGGGCCGTTTAGGAACCCCACCCTTCTGCACCGCGTATGGCAACGTGAAGCCATCCTACGCCGAGATCCGCGCCTTCCGCCGCGCCCCTGGTTTTGGTGGGGACGGCTGTGTCCCATCCTCCGGTGTCCCGTCTCGGACCTACGACTGTGTCCAGGTAGGGTTCGTAGGTGCGGTAGTTGAAGGAATACTTTGACGTGGTTGCGTGATTGAACGTCCGTTCAAAGTTGTATCGGCGGCAGAGAGGATTTCGAGTGAGGTTTCGCTCCTTTGCTTTTGAAAGTGTCTTTGCTGCTGTGTAAAAGGTCCCATTTTGCGACACAGTCCTAATTCCGCTTTTAAGTGTGAAACAACGCAGCTAGGTCACCCCAGCCTTGGCGTTCCACAGGCCTGTATTCACACTTCTTTGCCGTGGAACTGATCTAGGATCAGCCTGCCCTTGTCCACATCTCGCCCTCCATCCATTTTGAGCAACAAGGCTGAACTGATCCTAGATCAGGTCTTGTACTCTGCAACTGTATGTGAATATGGGCCTCAGAGTTTCTGGCTGTAAACTTGGTTGGATTCAAGCTCTCCATGTCTGGGGTGCCTAGCAACCTTCTGTGGCCTTCACCAACTGCCTTACTCACATGTTAGATTTGTCCTTGGTTGCTTTCCCACTTTTTCCAACCTCACAAAGATTATTTGTGTACTTCTTCTTTATTCCTCTCTGAATGCTTTCTCGACACACAGAGAGCTCTTTCAAATGCCCTGCTTCGGTGCACACTGGTTTGCTGTGCGTTACACGTTTTCATGTATGTTTTGTGCTGCCGTGGCTAATGCTACCTGTTTTAAATGCGTATGGCATTTACAGAAAGCAAACTGGCTTCAACCAGTTTGAGAGTGTAGTGTGTGAGCGAGAGTGTGAGTGTTGTAGTGTGAGTGTGAGAGTATGTGAGAGTGTGTGAGAGTGTGTAGTGTGAGAGTGTAGTATATGGTGTGTAGTGTGTGAGTGAGAGCGTGTGAGTGTGTAGTGTGTGAGTGAGAGCGTGTGAGTGTGTAGTGTGAGAGTGTAGTATATGGTGTGTAGTGTGTGAGTGAGAGCGTGTGAGTGTGTAGTGTTAGAGTGTAGTATATGGTGTGTAGTGTGTGAGTGAGAGTGCGTGAGTGTGTAGTGTAGTGTGTGATTGAGTTTTTTGAGTGTGTAGTGTGTAGTATGAGAGTGTACTGTGTGAGCGACAGTGTTTGAGGGTGCGAGTGTGTAGTGGGATAGTGTGTGAGTGTGTAGTGTGTGAGACAGTGTGTGAGTGTGTAGTGTGCGAGTGTGAGTGTGTAGTGTGTGAGTGTGAGAGTGTGTGAGGGCTTGACTGGGCTCAGTGGTCCATGCAGACTGCAGTGGGAGGGGAGAGTGCAGAGGCTGCTGTGCTTCACCCTGGCAGATGGCCTGCTGGGCTGTCCTCCTCAGTGGGGTTAATCAGGGGGTTAAACAACGTGAGTGTGTGTGTGTGTGTGTGTGGGCATGTGCATGCGTGTCTGAGTGTGTGTATATCCACATCTGCATGTGTTTTCACTACAGGCTGTTGTTTTGCATGGGCACACGTGTGTGTGTGTGTGTGTGTGTGTGTGTTTGTTTGTGTATATCTCTGACTCTAAAGCATACCAGCTGCAAAACATTCCTCAAGTCCTCATGAAGGAACTATCCATAAACATCCATAAGCCTGTGGGAACTGTCTATTTTCCAAGCTTTCTATGGAAGTGCTTTGAAATAGAGGCACTTACCATTTAGTAGCTAACAGACATCAGATTAACTGCTTCATTGAACATGGTAGATATTGTGAAGTTAAACTGTATCATGCACCAACTACATTTGCCAACTAGCTAGCTTAGGTGTATCTTGATATTAGGTATGAAAAGAAACGCGGAACCACAGTGAACTGTGCAGTATCCATTCCAACAAAACATTTACCCAGCATTCTCTGTGTCTGTGGCATCGAAATAGCATTTCAGTGGTCCTCTTTTTTTCTGCTTATATACTTTCTTACTTATTTACTGTTATTTCTCTTCTTACTGCATGACCTGAAGAAATCTGTCCCTCCACCATCTCACTGTACATATTTGGATGAGCTTGTGACAAATATAGCCTCTTGAATCTTGAATCCTTTTGAGTTTTTTAAAGCCATTTAAGTGCCTTTTTTTCACCACCTGCTTAAGGCCCAATTAGCAGCTGTTACTGGCACATATTAGCCATACAGTAATACTCAGTCTGCAGATTAAATGCAGTTATTTTAAGGGGGCACTAGAACTAAGGTGGTAATAATTATAAGGTTGAATGCGTCTGTGTGTGTGTGTGTGTGTGCGGTGTGTGTGTGTGGGGTGTGTGTGTGTGTGGGGTGCATGCATGCATGGCTGTGTGTGTGTGTGTCTCTGTGGGGTGCGTGCATACATAGGTGTGCGTGTGTGTGTATGCATGTGTGTGCATGCGTGTGTGTGTGTGCGTGTGTGTGTGTGTGGGGGGTGCATGGAGACATAGGTGTGTGTGTGGTGTGTGTGTGTGTGGGGGGGTATGCATGCTGCATGCCTATATGCCTGTTTGGCTCTGGTTTCCTGTATTCATGAGGTCTGTCTGTCTCCCTTTAGCTTTTCTAAAGTCCCCCACTGCTCCTTGTGAGGAGACTACCAATGTTCCCTATTCAGAGTATCCAGGGTCCCATCGAAAGTTTCACGGTTTTCCTGAGAAGAAGAAAAAAAACTGTGAGAGACAGCTATTCTTTTTTGCAAGCTCCCCGACCTCCTCAGCACCAGCGTAGAGCCAAAAAAAAGTCCACTAAAGCATTTATTTCTGTGCACTTAATGAGCCAAGCAACTTTTATGACCTCTTTCAAATGCCGTCTTCCCATTGGGTGAAACGGATCAGGTGACAAGACTGCTTGAAGTGACAACGATGGGGTTTTTTTTTTTTTTTCGGGGCAAAACATTAACGACCGAGCGCCTTCGCGATGACACCCCCCTGACATCACGGCAGTCGCTTCAATATTTAATTGCCCTCAGCCTACACGTTGTCACCCGATAAGTACGTCCTGACACAGATTTCTGCGTATATTTAATTAAAGCTTGCGGCGCAGCCGTGAGGGGAAAGGTGCCCCGGCCCACGATGTGTGCATTCCGGGATTAGCCTTGATTTACATGGCCGCCCGGTGCCGTGTCTCAGTAAGCGTTTGCACTTTCACGTGTTTTGTCAGGTCTGCTGGAGTGTGGAGAGGACCCTGTGGAGTCTGCTCTCTCACGGGCGGTCAGACATTTAAAGACAGTTTGAACTCTGCCGCAGAGTTAACCGGCTGTGTCCCAGGGCACTCTTTTATTTACTGATTTATCCGCTATTTAGCTTTTCTGCAATCTAAGCAGTAGGTACATTGGTCGGAAGAAGCGAACGTTGCTTGGCTGAATGGCCTGTTCTCGGCATTATGGGCGGCCTGTAGCGTAGTGGTTAAGGTAAAGGACTGGGACCCGCAAGGTCGGTGGTTCTAATCCCTGGTGTAGCCACAATAAGATCCGCACAGCCGTCGGGCCCTTGAGCAAGGCCCTTAACCCTGCATCGCTCCAGGGGAGGATTGTCTCCTGCTTACGTCGCTCTGGATAAGAGCGTCTGCCAAATGCCAATAATGCAATGTTATGGTATGTGTATAGAAGTAAGGCTTTTTTGACTGAAAAAGATAAGCTACTCATTAAAGTATTCTAGACTACAGAGACATTATTTATATTTATATTGTCGACGAGATTCAGTGTACCACAATGCTTTGCGGTTAATAACCAATTGTTTCTCTCGTACGCATCACTCTATGAATTGACTTCCAGGTCATCTTTAACTCTCAAGAGATATGAACATTGTTATCTTTTTATTCACAAAGCCATTTTGGGTGAAATCCCCTCATGTTTGTCCAGCCTCCTGTCACCCTCCACCAACTGTTGAGTCTCGTTCTGGAAGATGGCTGCTCCGACAGATACCCAGGGTCTGGTCAGAGTTTGGTAAAACAGCCATCTCTTATTTTGAACCCTGGGCATGGAATAACATTCAGAAAACTCTCAATTATAGTAATCTTGTGACTTTGGGCAAGTTCAACATTAGGAAAGATGACCGTGTACAGTAGCTGAAGCTTTTTCTTAGTTGGATCTGTATTGTCCGATGAACAGTGTGTATTCCTCATTGCATTATTATTGCATTATTGGCATTTGGCAGACGCTCTTATCCAGAGCGACATACAGTTGATTAGACTAAGCAGGAGACAATCCTCCCCTGGAGCAATGCAGGGTTAAGGGCCTTGCTCAAGGGCTCAACGGCTGTGCAGATGTTATTGTGGCTACACTGGGGATCGAACCACCGACCTTGCATGTCCTAGTCATTTACCTTAACCACTACGCTAAAGGCCGCGCCTTATAGTTTATAGTGTGTTTTTTTCTTTGTAATGGTGTGCCGTCTAAGATTAATTTCAAGGGACTTCCCTGGTTAAATAAAGGTTTAAAAAAAAAAAAAAAAAAAGAATAATAACAGCACTTCCTCCTTTAAGTCAAACCAGTTCAGCATATTCAGCTGTATTTGTGTTCCCTGTGGATTATGTGGATGTTGCATTCAAATCTACAGCTTCTGCATACAGTATATACAGTATGAGTTCCTGCTGACTGAAAAGACTATACTGTACAATCTGTACTGATCAATGGGGTGACATGGCTCAGGCAGTAAGAGCAGTCGTCTGGCAGTCGGAGGGTTGCCGGTTTGATCCCCCGCCCAGGCTGTGTCAAAATGTCCCTGAGCAAGACACCTAACCCCCAAATGCTCCTGATGAGCTGGTTGGGGCCTTGCATGGCAGCCAATCGCCATTGGTGTGTGAGTGTGTGTATGAATGGGTGAATGGAGAAGCATCAATTGTACAGTGCTTTGGATAAAGGCGCTATATAAATGCCTGCCATTTACCATTTACAATCTACACTAAGATATTGTACCTTTTAGTTTCCCTGCATAATTCACAAAGTTAAAAGAAAAGGATATCAATACCAAAGTGCTAAATGTGTGAGGCTAACAGTCGGTTAGGCTAACAGCAGGGAGCTGTTGACCCATTACAGGAGAGGGGAACATTGTGTGTAGTGTGTGAGTGTGAGTTTCATCAGAAATGTGTCTCATAAGACTGAAATGAGAAGGATAATTCTCACTGTTCAGTGTAATAAACAGTAAACAGCCGGTAATGTATTTTGATGCGTCCGAATCGGTGCCTTGTAATCAGTGTTAATGCGATGCAGTCTCGTTAGGTTGGAGTCTGGAGTGTGGCTTCAGTTTCGGTGCTATTTTGGTCTCTGAGCAGATTGATGTGCTGTTTAAAGGAATGCGATCAGTTGTGCTGCGATGCTTGGCTTCAGCAAGGGAAAGGCCCCTCTACAAACTAAGTTTTGTACATATAAACGATCAACTCTTGAAAAATGCCCATAAAGAATGTTAATTAAATAGATTGTTTTCAGCATCGACCAATTCTGGCCCAAAAACTGAATTGAGTTCTGTTTTTTTTCTTCATATGATAAGTGCGTCTGAGGCAAGAGTCGGGTAACCTGATGTTGGACCTTCTGCAAAATACACGTAGTGCAGTATTAAGTGCAGTTTCTAGTTTCGATGTTGCAGCTATAGCCTTTATAAGCTGATGTGGTGTCCAGTTTCAGCAGAATCAATGACAGGGTTTCAGTGTAAATACTGTGGCTTGTTGATCTAATTGGGTGAGGTTTAAACCATAAACGCACCCGTGAGGGCATTGCAATGCCCTGACTGGCCTTCTCCCACAAACGCACCACTGAAAATGGCGGCTATTCGTATTATTTGGAGTGTCAGGCTACACTTGTTAACGGATTGCAGTAATCTAACCTCTAAATCGTGTCCATTTAATTAATGTTAGCCTAAATATATCAGTGTCTGTTAATTAAGGGCACTATCAGCGCAGCGTTGAATTCTGTATTTTCTCCACTAATCCGATTCTTACACTAAGGCGTAACAAGCGAATGTTTTATACTCTCTTAGGCAGTTGATCGCTCACATACGTATTTAAGTGTGTGTGTTCTGCATTTAGTTGATTAGCCTCTGGCCTAATTAGTCTCACTTTTGGCCCGGCAGTCCCACTGGGCGATGCATAGTTCATGCCAGCACCGTTCAAAGCCAACGCTTCCAGTTGGCCAGGATGTACCGCCCCACTGGTTGATGGGATGCCTGGAGGTTTGCTTGTGGACCTGCATTAAAGGGTCCTCCTCTGACTCATGTCTGTGTGAGCCCCACTTGTGGAGTGTGGTGTGATTTATAAGAGATGGGTGACATCACTTGCTGCAGAGGAGAGCACACACTGGTTTACACTCTCCTGAACCCAACACTGGGGACTGTACAGATCAGAGAAGAAGGGCCAAAGCACGAAGCACCCCACACAAGCAATTTTCTTGAGTGCTAGGTAGCTAACCAGTCACCTATTCAGCTTACTAACATGGGGAATTTGAATATGAGGTTCGAATAGATAATCTGTCTGGCATACTTGTGATTATTATGACGTTTAAAAAAAACGTGTGCAGTCCGTAAGTATTTGGACAGTGGTACAATTTCTGTTCTTTTTGGCGCTGTGTTCCACCACGTTGGGGTTGAAATGAAATAATGAATATCAAGTTAAAGTGCTACCTTAAATTTCTACCTTTAATTTGAGGGCATTTACATCCACATTGGGTGATCCATGTTGGAATTCCCTTTCTATACA
>NC_083778.1:10447079-10609579 GCF_963514075.1 Conger conger | reverse complement strand
ACCAATGATAGAGGGTTTCCATCAAGAAATAAAATGGATTCCTCTATGGAGACAAGCCAAAGAACCCGGTGTGGTGTCATACCATGGACATTAAACGGCGCAGTGTTGTGTTTTGTGATGGTGTACATTCTGTTACTGGGAAACCTGTGGGAAATGGTGTGTTTGCCAAGATACAGTGTAAGCTGATGTACTAAACGCTAGCCATAAAGATAAGCTCTGACACCTTTGAGATAGTAATCCGCTGATTGCACTGAATCAGGGTATTGCATAGTTTGTGGTTTCTCCCTGCAATTATTACTTCATTTTATGTCCACTAATGGGTTGTGACATAATGTAATATATGGCTTTGGATCGGTTTCAGACCTCATAGAGCTCCATTTCTATGTTTTGGAAAATTAATATTTGGGCTGGAGCATGCGGACTGTGTGTGTAAAGTAAAAATCTGAAATTCAATGAAATGTTTATAATGGATTCTAATACAATTCCAAATTCATTGAACTGCATAACGTACATATACTCTTATATGCTTTGGTATTTACGCGCCTTGTAAACCAAAGTGCTCAACAGGCTGACTCGATGACAGCGCTACGCTTTATCGCGTTACGATGTTGCGTTTTAAAGCGGAACAGCACGCCTGTGGCAGGGAGCAAAGTACGAGCCCGTTTTGTGGATTGATGGACCCGTCCTGGACTGGTAAAGCCACACTCGGCCCCCGTGACCCACATAGCAACACCGGGGCATCAATCATTCATGGACGTCACTCAGCGCGACAGCGGGGGGGGGTCTGTTTACCGTTCCGTCATTAGCGCCCGTCCGTTCCGCTTCCTCCCGGCCCTGATTGGTCGGTCAGCGCTGCGTCGTGCGTCTGATTGGCCCCTACGCGCTTCGGCCGTCCCTGTCCCGGTCCATGTTTTGCATTCGGCCTTTGAGAAGTTGGCTGATGATTAACTGAGGGAAGTAAAACCTTTGCTCATGCAAAATTCTTTCCGTGATTTATTGAAATGTTGCGAGGCTGTTAGAAGGTGGATTAAAAAATAAATCGACGGCAATCATTGTCTACTGCTTGCTTATGAAAATGACCAGGACTCTGGTGGTGTTGGCCGTGACTTTGCTTCAGATAAAGTTCCCTTTCCGTGTTTTGCAAATTAGGGAATGATCAGATCATCGGTGACATTAATTTCTCACAACTGCTTCACAACGCTATTGACTAATTACACAATTTGTATCAGAGTATTTCCCACGCTAATTAATGATGCGTTAACTTCTGCTCATTGTCTTATTTCCCCCTGAAACGTGGCCGGCCTACCCTCCCTGCTTTGCCTATCCATTCATCTCCCAAAACACAGACTGTAGGAACAGCTTACGGGCATCGTGACCTTCTCCAGTGGTAGTCATCCATTTCCACGGTGCATTCCCAGAAGCCAGGGCCAATCAGCCAAACACACACACACTGTGCTGGAGAGGTACCAGCTGATCCTCTCAAACACACACACACTGCTGGAGAGGTACCAGCTGATCCTCCCAAACACACACACACTGTGTTGGAGAGGTACCAGCTGATCCTCCCAAACACACACACACTGTGTTGGAGAGGTACCAGCTGATCCTCCCAAACACACACACACTGTGTTGGAGAGGTACCAGCTGATCCTCCCAAACACACACACACTGTGCTGGAGAGGTACCAGCTGATCCTCCCAAACACACACACACTGTGCTGGAGAGGTACCAGCTGATCCTCCCAAACACACACACACTGTGCTGGAGAGGTACCAGCTGATCCTCCCAAACACACACACACTGTGCTGGAGAGGTACCAGCTGATCCTCCCAAACACACACACACTGTGCTGGAGAGGTACCAGCTGACCCTCCCAAACACACACACACTGTGTTGGAGAGGTACCAGCTGATCCTCCCAAACACACACACACTGTGCTGGAGAGGTACCAGCTGATCCTCCCAAACACACACACACTGTGCTGGAGAGGTACCAGCTGATCCTCCCAAACACACACACACTGTGCTGGAGAGGTACCAGCTGATCCTCCCAAACACACACACACTGTGCTGGAGAGGTACCCGCTGATCCTCCCAAACACACACACACTGTGCTGGAGAGGTACCCGCTGATCCTCCCAAACACACACACACTGTGCTGGAGAGGTACCCGCCCCCCCCCAAACACTCTGCTGGAGGGGTGTAGAGCTGACCCCCCCCCAAACACACACACTCTGCTGGAGGGGTGTAGAGCTGACCCCCCCCCCCCCCCCCCAAACACACACACACTGTGCTGGAGAGGTACCAGCTGATCCTCCCAAACACACACACACACTGTGCTGGAGAGGTACCAGCTGATCCTCCCAAACACACACACACACTGTGCTGGAGAGGTACCAGCTGATCCTCCCAAACACACACACACTGTGTTGGAGAGGTACCAGCTGATCCTCCCAAACACACACACACTGTGCTGGAGAGGTACCAGTTGATCCTCCCAAACACACACACACTGTGCTGGAGAGGTACCAGCTGATCCTCCCAAACACACACACACTGTGCTGGAGAGGTACCAGCTGATCCTCCCAAACACACACACTGTGCTGGAGAGGTACCCGCCCCCCCCCAAACACTCTGCTGGAGGGGTGTAGAGCTGACCCCCCCCTAAACACACACACTCTGCTGGAGGGGTGTAGAGCTGACCCCCCCCCCCAAACACGCAACTCTGTTGGAGGGGTGTAGAGCTGACCCCCCCCCAAACACGCAACTCTGTTGGAGGGGTGCCAGCTGGCCCCACACCAGACCCCATTGGCCCAGAACGCCCAAAGCCTGCGGTGGCTCCGCCCACTCACCTATGGCAACCGCTCGGCTGCCCGCCACGCCCGTGTCATCGTAAATCTCCCCCTGAACTTCTAGAAACTTCCACCTGGCTCACGGAGTATACTGTATCATCTGTGCGGGACATTCACAATTCACATGTGTTTATTTAGCGGTGGTTTGTACCCAGAGCGGCCGGTCGATACAACACGTAACGCCGGATCAAAGAGGAACATGCCTTTCCAGTAAGCTGGGCATGAAGGGCACATGCAGTATAATCACTAAATACTTTTTCCGAGGTTGAAGAAAAAGTAGTCTGGGATAAAACGGCAAGCCAGAGACACATCATGCTCAATGATTAATTAATGAGCCCATTCCAAAACGAGCAGTGTATCTCCATGGTGACTGGCAGTAGTAGGTGACGGAGGTGAAACTCCAGGACCTGGTTTTCCCCATGGAGTCTCCGGTTCCTGAAGGCAAGGGGGGTAGAGGTAATTGAACATGGCATTACGAAGGCGAGACCCCCCCCCCCCCTTGCTTCCCCCAGACCTTCTCAGAACCTTCTAGTACAAATCACCTGAGCGCTCCGCTAACACCCGGACGTGTGGAGTGTGAACACACGAAGACCTCCTGGGCCCGCTCATTACCTGCCTGTTGAGTAACAAGCCCTGGCCACTCTATCTCAGGCACTAGTCTTTTATTTAAGCTTTTAAAATGTGTTTAAAAAGGACGTGTATTTGTGGAATGTTACATTAACACATCATTGGATTGGCTTAATATAGATTTAGATTAAAGTCCTCGATACCTTTGCTACTTTGGGATGTCCGTATTTCTTGAATGAATCTCGCCGAGTACCGCAACCTGCTTAATATTCCTTTTTGACTGTGAAGGAATTTAATGATGGAATCTTGACCTGTTTGGGTTTTTAGGACATAAGTTATTGTGTAAGTGTAGAACAAAATAAATATAATCTAAAGCTTGGATAAACATTTGGCATATGGGTATTAAAGGGATTCAGTTACAGTGGTTGATTCAAATTCAACTTTAATGCCATTGTACTTTAGAGTAACATTAAGGATCAACAAATTAGTTTTCAATAACAGTGTAAATATCACTGCTTAAATGCTGTCGGGCATTGGCTGGGTTTGAATCGTTAAAAGCACGTCCGTTTCTGGCTGCCGCCACGCCGTCAAAATGAATTTGCTTCCGGAAATGGCAACTTCCCAAAGACTTTTCATCCTGCTGGGCGCTGCACATTACAATAATATCTGCACTCAATCTACAGTAAGGCTTTGAGCAGCCAGAACTGAGCCACGCTACAGGGGTCAGTACACTGCTGAGGCCTGCCAGTCCCGCCGTATTTTATCCTTCCCTTATTTCACATTTCCCGTCATGCTTTACGCCACCAGTATTCACACCGGCCCAAATGCCAGCAGGAAGTCTCAGCCGGTTGATTTGCATATACTTCCGGGTCACGGGTTCCCGCCCGCCTCTAGTTACAGTGTCCCAGCTCAGAGCAGGCGTAGGTGAAGGACAGTGAATTCGGGGCAGCAATGATCTCATCCAATCAGATATCAGGGGGGAAGTCAGCTGCACAGGTAGAGGAGTGATACCGTGACCAGGCCTGAACCTGTCGCTCTGGTATCTCACAGTGCCGGGCTTATCGCCGCTGCTATGAATAATAAAAACACTCAAGGTCTGGAAAATGCCAGACCGTTTGCCATGTTGGATTGTGCGTTTCTTTGTGCGCAGGCGAGAGAGAGAGAGAGAGAGAGAGAGAGAGAGAGAGAGAGCGGAATGCACTTGTTAAGAACGAGGACGTAGCCTCAAGGTTATTTTTTTTCCGCTCTGTATCTGGTAAAAATTTCATAAAGCGTGCTTTGTTAAAGGTTACACAGCTCTCACGCAAAAAAAAAGGGGGCATTTTCAATGTTCTGTGAAATGTGTTTCCTTTTTAGTAGTTTATGCGGCGTACCACATATGCCAACCGAACCCCCCTTTACAATACGCTGTCTCGCCCGTCTTATACCGCACCGGATTAGCCATTGTCCTGCCGAAAGATGGACCGAAGTGATGCATTGTGGGTAAATGAAGCCGTGCAAGTGTAGCGTGGGAAAAGTAATCACTTGGCCGTACTGTATAAATGGTAGTGCCAATGCCGCAGACTAGTTTCATATCCCTGAGAAACACAGCCTTCTGCTGCCAGGGCTGCCTGCCTCAGAATGCTGTCGGGTCCTTATAAATTACCTCAGAGAGTGCCTTTGTGCCTCCGGGGCTTTTAATTTCGCAAACCTCCTCCAAGATTGTTTTAGGCATTCCCCCGTGGATCGCCGGGCTGGTTTTAATCATCTTTTAATGGCTGCCGGAGCCGTAATGACCTGCCGTTACTGTGGGACCGCGGGAAGGGGGTCTCCTGTGGAAACCGGGCTCAGAAGGGGGGGGCCTACGCCAGTTTCACACGCACGGGGGGGGCTGCCTCCTCGTTCACCTCCTCTTTCGCCTTATTGGCTGGCCTGTCTTTTGGGGAGGAGTAAGAACACTTATGGAAGGGGCCGATTGGCCGGTGAAGGTAGCTCCTTGACAGACCAGGGTTCTGCTGCCAGAGTTGTATCCGGTTGACAAAATGGAGCCTCTAAACTGCCATCGGTGATTCAATGAAAGGACTGCGACCATGTTCGTTCCCGTAGCTCTCAGAGATCCGGGGTCAAGTGTCTCCATGTGTTGTGGATTAATGTCATAATAATGTTGAGGACCTCAAGACTATTGGTGGTCTGGTTGGTAAAATCCAGACACTGTTTAGCCACAGTGAATCCGAGTTCAACTCGTTCAAACTGTAGCCTGCGACACTCTACTGGAATACGGCCTGAACACCACGGCTGACTGCTGCAGCACAGAAAAACAAAATGGCCGCCGTCTCAGGCTGAAAGCATAGAGTACACTGCCGTTTCCTGATCGATGCAAAGTGGCAAAAGGTTGCTTTGATGCCGACTCTTATCGTGGACTTCAGCGCAATATGTCACACTGACAGAGTGCAGAGCCCTTGTTGAGGGGCAGGTGTGAGAAAAGTGAGAAAAACTGTTTCACACTGTGACACCCTCGTGATTGTGACACCCTGTTCTTCAAATCACTGTCCTCAAGGGCCGAGAACTGCTGGTTTTTCCACCCTCCCTTTACCTGGGAGTCGGCTGTCAAGACAGTCTGGGCCAATTAGTAACACTAATTGAATTACCTGGGAGGAAAGAAAACCAGGGCTGGATTTGGATTTGTTAGCCAGATTTGCCAATATCCAGAATTTTGTCAATATGTATTATGTATTCAACCCAAATTAAGCACAGCAAAGCAATATTTAAGCATTAGCTTGTATTTATATATTATTTATTATAACCATAAAAAGAGGGGACATAGGGCGCAGGGTGCAGTATGGATGAGAAACAGACTGACAGACCTGTTGACGGCCGGCCTGGAGTCTGCTGTCTCCTGGCTCCCAGGCTCCTCCGTATAAGGTCCCCACAGCCCGACTCAATCAACACGGCGAGGAGCCAGGGCGTCATTAACACCGTGGCAGCAGGGCGTAACGACGAGCCCTCACGCGCTTCCACAAGGACAGCCAAGGTCAGGAGGCTCTCTGCCAGAGCTTATCTGGAGCACAGAGGCGCATCCCTGCTCCACATTCAGCG
Source organism: Conger conger (assembly GCF_963514075.1). NCBI lineage: Eukaryota > Metazoa > Chordata > Actinopteri > Anguilliformes > Congridae > Conger > Conger conger. The sequence continues at coordinate 10,603,086 of NC_083778.1, read as the reverse complement.
AGAGAATCGTGGGGGGGGGGGGGGGGGGAATCAAAATGGCAGAGCGAAAGGGGAACGCTCTCCGTATCGACGGCGGCATCAGCACCTCGCAGCGCGTCCTGTGCCGCGCTTTTAATTTGTGTTTTTTTTCCCCCCCTGCCAGAAGCGGAGTGGAACAAAATGTGCTCCGACTTTTGGCTGCTGTAATTAGGGACGCGTGGAGACGTCTTTCAGGTCCCTGTCAGAGCTAATTTATCTTAATTTCTGTCGAAAGGGGAACTCTGCAGGCCTGCAGGAGAGATATGAGCTCTGCGGAGACTGCGTTTTTTCCTAAGCCCTGAAGCGGATACGCCGTTGATGCTCGCCGGATTGACCTTTACCCGGAAGTGTTTGTTCAGATTAGGGTGTGATTGGACGTTGATATGCGAGCCCCCGGTTTACATTGCAGGACTCCATCTCCCAGAATGCTGCAGGGCATACTGGTGTTCTCCCATAATGCCTGAGGAACCACACACTTTGTTCCTCGGTAGCTGAGGTGGAGGTAATCGGGTACATGCAGGGCCCTTTCCAATCGCTTATTTTTCTCCTCTTTTTATCTTTTCCTTACTCCTTTTCCTGCTCTTGGCTCCATCCATCAGGAGAGGCTAGAATAAGCAGCGAGAAAAATAAATGAACACAGGAAAACCAAGAACACATGAATGAGGCAAATGGAATCTCCTTGACCTTTCACACGTCAGTTTGAAGCCACGTCACTAACAGACGTGGCAGATGGGGGAGACGTGGATCCACAGGTCAATCAATGCTACCCCCCGCTTTCCCAAGAAAATACTTCCGCAAAGGCTGAAAGGGCAAGATTAGGAGTTCCTAACTTGTACTCCTAGAAGGAACATTTTAACAGGTCGGAATGTCCTTAAAGATGGCAGAACTTCGCTTTATTTTGGGGTCGGGAGCGAGGAAAGGATAAAGAGGAGAAAAATAAACGACTGGAATGAGCTCACATTCTCCCAACTGGCCTGGGGTACTCAGCAGAGGCCCGGTAACTTGAATCACTTAATTTTGAGTCCTGCCCTTTGCTCTCGGGAAGTGAGTCAATCAGCAGATGTCCTTTTGAGACTGCCGTACCTCTGTCTACCTTCCGTTTCCCACGCCGTCTCTTCTCAGCCTTCCAGGTGAGTAATTCTCACTTATTCGTCTGCACCGTCAGGCTTGGCCTGGACTTGGAGGGTTTGGCGAGCTGCAGAGAGAGGTGCCCTGGGAGGCCGGGGAAATGTGAGGAGGTGTAAAAGCGGGCTGTCGAATGAGCCGGGCGCTCTGGAGGCTTCAGCTGCGGCTGTCTCCGGCTGGACGCAGGAGTTTGAGTGGGTTCAAAGGTCGGAGTGGTGATGTCCTTATGAATGACCTCAGAGACTCTTTTAATTTCAGGTGACAATGTCACCAGTGACAAATGGCTTCTCTCGCTGTTTGTGCTCATTGGCTGGCAGTAGATGTCCTTTCTTTCCACCACACTGTTCATTATTACAATATATTGCATTCCTTTTGTTTTTTTCGGAGGAGAACATCATTATTTTTTCATTTTGAGTGCAAATACGGTACATTAGGTGAAGCCGCTCCGTTTATTTGCTTGGAATATTTACACATTTTGCCCAAAGAGAACATTCAAACTTTCAGGGAACAGTACATTTGGGGAATGTGACCCTTGAAGAACAAAAATGTACCTCCACTGTCACTTTATTTCTGAGAGTGTATGACATATGGATATATGTCATCTGTTGTTAAACTTTATTGAACAAAGTTAATTTAGGCCATGCATTTGAGGAGGGCTCACTGCTGTATGGCAGTGAATGGCAGCCGTTAACCGTGATGGCAGGTCGTAAACTATACGACAGCGTTTTTCAGTTCAGGAGGCACTTAAATAGATTTACACACAGGGCGTATCTGAGGGACTGCGGCAGATTCTGAGGTTGCAGTTCAAGGCAAATCTTTACCGTTTTTGAGCTTTTTATATAATTATTTCGAGCCTTCGGTTTTGTTTCACACTTCCAAATTGTAATTTATATATATTCAATCCCTTATCAAGACCAATACACCAACAAGACCCCTCCGTTCTGCCACATCGTGCCGTCTGGCGCCTCCCCCCTCGCCACACCTGCACTTCACGTTCACGACTGCTGTCTGTCCTGGTCCCACGGTGGTGGAATGACCTCCCGGTGGATGTCAGTACTGTATTGTTGTATTCAGGGTATTCTAGCTGCCAACTGTGGTATGCTAGTTTGGAAGTTGATTGTACTCTTCAAGGGTTCTGATTATCTGGGCGGCCTGTAGCGTAGTGGTTAAGGTAAATGACTGGGACACCCAAGGTTGATGGTTCTAATCCCGGTGTAGCCACAATAAGATCCGCACAGCCGTTGGGCCCTTGAGCAAGGCCCTTAACCCTGCATTGCTCCAGGGGAGGATTGTCTCCTGCTTAGTCTAATCAACTGTACGTCGCTCTGGATAAGAGCGTCTGCCAAATGCCAATAATGTAATGTAATGTAATCTGTATGTTTACACTAGGACTCGGAACTGTGCTGTCCTCTCAGGTCCTCTTAGCGCTCGTACTTGTGTTAAAACTCAGGGGAGAGCGCTGATGCGTGTGGGCCTTTAAATGGTGAATGTTGTCTCGTGCCGTTTCCTGTGCCTTCCATAAGCTCCCCAGGCTTTTTCCACTCAGCGACGGGCAGGGTGTGGAGCTACAGAGACACAAAGCCCAGCATCTGTGCTCAAGTGTTCTGTCTGTTGTAGACAATTCGTTTAAAGAGGCCCGGCTCTGTAGCAAGGGAAGAGTTTCATTAAAAATGTGCCTTTTTGGTTGTTGTGGTGGGGGAACATTTGCAGGAAAACAAGCGGTAATTTAAGTTGCGGTGTTTTTTTTTTTTCTTAAAGTTGGTGCAGTGCTCTGTACATTTGGGACCGTGCAGTATATCATAGTACTTGTAATATAATATAATATAATATAATAATCTAAAAGCCCAGACTGAACCCCTCTACTCTTGAATTTCCACAGACAATTTACCAACCAGTTGGTTAACCAGTAGGGAGCCTTTGCTGAAATCGCATTGATAGTCTTGGCTGTGTGTAGCAGTGTGGTGTTCACAGTAGAACTGTAAGAATGAGATAGGCGTGCAACGGGGACTTCTTATGAAGCTGCTGGAGTTGCATCATAGCCGTTGCACTCTTGGGGTTTCGTGGAGCCAGCCATGTACCTGGAATGTTCCAGGTGTAAATCCCAGAGCCTGTTAGTCATGAGAAAAACACTGGCTGATTATCCCTGCGGTACTCTTAAGGACTGAAGCTCCAGTGCTGTGGAGCTTCCCGTTTCCTGGTTCTTCTCCTTCCTCATCATCATCATCACCACCAACATGACATTGTGTATGTGTCTATGTGCCTGTTTCTTGTACTCAAACATGAAGGTCCACACACATACGTACAGTGTATGGCCCATACCAGTTTCTTGTTGTGGGGAAAAACAGGAAAAAAAGCTAAGCAGGGATGCTCAAATCTGGCCCTGGTTTTCTTTCCTCTCAGATAATGAACTGAACCTGACTCCTGGGGAAAGGGAGGGCGGATCACAGTCCTCAGCCCTTGAGGACCGTGGTTTGCCCAACGGAATCACAACTCATTGCTTTTCATTGGTATTCGGATGAAGGTTCTGTTCACGTTTTAGCAGCGTTGCGTGCGGTGGGTCAGGGGTCAGGGGTCAGGGGTCAGCCGGCCTTCATGACGTTTGTTTCCTTCCAGGTGGACTCTCCTCTGCGAGCCTGAAAATGAACGGATACGCTCCTCCCACCTACCCCTCGGGGGGTTTCGGGGCGTACCCCTCCCAGCTAAAGTGAGTGTCCCGTTCTGCGGAGAACACGACGTACTACAGCCGAAAATAAAACCGTTTGTTAGAGGGAAAGCACAGTGGACAGACGTGGTGCTGCTCTGCTTTTAAATGTCAGCCAACTCATCCCTGGTGTAAAATCCAGCTTGGTCAGCATGAAATGACCAGCTACCAGCTGTTTCAAAACATAGCTTGAGCTGTTTTTTTCAGCAGGGATAGCAATACAGAAGCTTACTTGTTTACTAGCATGTGTTCTGTCCTGTTCTGAAACACTTGAGTTAATTAGTTTAGAATTAGAAAATGCTCTTCCATGTGTTTGTTATTTTTTAATCTAAATGAATTAATAAAAAAAAAATTGAAGTACTCTTTTATGGGGAGGCCACTCAAGCACACTGTACCCGTTCATAACAGTCAAACAGCTACTCATTCTGCTAAAGACATGCTGCTTTTAATTAACCTTTTTTTATTTAACCAATGAAAATACACCACAGAACATCAGGTTGCAAACCGCTCTTTAACGTGATTGGCTCAGAGGCACAGCGCTGAGGAACGCTTAAAGGCTTTCAACTTAAAGAATGTCAAACGATGAGGAACACCATGACCAGGGATCATCTAACTGTCCTCAAACTTCTGTCTTCTGTACAGTGGACACAGTTCCCAGCCCGATCTTCCAGACAACAAGCCACAATCCAGTGCTAAAGCTTTGTACGGTACGTAGAGCAACCCCCTTCTTAGTATCATTGGTACCCCCTGAAGAACCCATCTGATGAGAAGCATTGACCGTGATGGAAATGTAATCAATTCAAGCCACCATCCGCATCTACAGTTTGCCTGACATGCAAATTATAGGGAGCATTTAACTTTGCTCTAATCACGAGCTGCATCATTAAGCCTGGGCCTACAGCTGCGGGCTGTAGCAGGCTTGATAAGCAACATTTGTTTTGGATGGCGTGCGTGTAATGGCGTCTCTCTATTCCAAAATGGAGTCTGCTGCCAGAGAGAGAGCCCCAGGCTAAGGTTTGCGGGAGATTGTTTGTCTGTGCCATGAATTGTGTGCCTTCAAAATACCAATGAAGGCGACGAACATCAAGAGACTTTCAGCAATGCAGTGTTCGCCCAGCAGAGGCCAGTTCTGTTTAAAACCAGCACATCTCACACATTTTGGTCTGTAGAGGCAAACCCCCATGGCTAACGCCGTCACCTCCCCTCACCGAGCGGAGGGGGTGTGGCCACGGTCTCCACGTCCAATGGGAGGAAACCCTGACTGTGATTGACAGGGCAGAAGATCCTGGCTATGTCAGTGGTCGCCATGTCGGGACTCCGCCCACACCCATTTACCTCCCTTGGTTCCTGTTGCATCCCCTGCGGTGTTTTTCTGTTTGGGGGAGCAGGGCACCATGGCTGAGGTCCAGTTCTGTGCTAATTGTCTCTGGGATTATGTCAGCAAAGCATTCTGGCTAAAGTGCGAGACTCCCGATTCTTCTCCTGTTTAGTGTGTAATTTGAAATGTCTGCACAATATTAAAGCAGTGCTTCCTCATTCTTTTAATGCACTTAACCTCTTCTCTAACTTCACGTTGTCTGTTACACAGTGCAGAAAACAATGTTTTTCATGTAACAAAGAAATATTACAAATGGTAAATGTTATTTTTCGGGCTAATCTCTTTTCAGAGAGCCTTTTAGCCACCCACATTTCTTTTTAAATGTGACATATATTGCATTATACTATCTTACTCCTCAGTCTGGAGCTATTTATGTGTAATTTATCATTGCGTAGACTGATTTTCGGATTATTTTATTTTAATTTAGCTATAATTGTACTGTGCTTAGCGCAATAGTGTTGCTTTTTCTCATTGTATTAAAGTCAGTTCAGAGCGAGCTTAAAGTGGGGGAATGTGACCTTAACGAAATGCATCAAAAGCTACTGTGCTGCAATCGCTGCACACCAGTGGCACAACTAAATCCCTCCTGCAAGTTCCCTCAGGATTTTACACAAATCCGGCCCCAGATCACTTCTCATAGTCATCAAACTAGAGTAAAAATAACATTAATTTACAAAATAATTCCCTCAGATTTCCCCTGCACTGCTACAGTTGGCTAATTAATGTCAAGCACTGTGTTTCTGTCCTATGTTGCTAGCCTATAGCATATTCCTACATCCAGGCCTGTTGCTAGCCTACAGCATAGTCCTACATACAGGCCTGTTGCTAGCCTATAGCATAGTCCTACATCCAGGCCTGTTGCTAGCCTATAGCATATTCCTACATCCAGGCCTGTTGCTAGCCTATAGCTTAGTCTTATATTCTGGCCCCTCTTGCATTGCATCAGTAGTCTAATCCACATAGCCTCAGTTGGGGTGCAGTGGTGAATTCCCGCTCAGTGAAGTGTCCTCTCACATGTGGGGGTCACATGCCTGCTCCCCCATGCGGTTTTTGAGGTACTCCCTTTTGTTCTTATCTCCGTTTTGCGCTCAGGAACCGACGGAATTTATTTCCTCCAATCTTCTGCCAAACACAAAAAGAAAGGTGACCCTGAGACTGAAGTTCTGTTTGCTGTTGCCTTCAAACTTTCCAGAGTATCTGCAGAGCCCAAGAACTGCCGTTTTAAAGTGCTGCAAGCGTGCAATGGTCTGCTGGGAGTGTGCCCTCCCTGACAATCACAAACTGAATCTGAGTAGAGTCTTTGGCTCTGCAGAAACTGGTAGTTTCAATCAGTTTTCGCCTTTTCTCCTGAAAAATGACGTTTATCTCTCTCGAGAGAAAGCTGACCCACATCCCAACACCTTGCCTACCCTTTTCCAGTGTGAGTGCAGTGATTTTTGTGTGCGTGTGTTACTAAATTAGCACTGTAGTATCAGCTGTCTATTAGTGTATAACTGTGTGTCCTATGTCGGCACAAAAGCACCATAGCCAAGGATTTAATAGCAGTATTCCTTTGGGAATTTTAGCCAGCGTCCCTATGTTCAGTAACCAAACTCTTACATACAGTAGCCACACCGCCCTGCCCTTAGGCATACCTTTTATGTGAAAATAAAATTTGACAAAATGAAAACAGTCAGGAGATTTAATTGCAATTTTACAGTAAGTTATTTGGAATATTGACGTAGTATTCTGGATTGTTTCAATGCCTGTTGGTTTTTGGGTAGAATGACTATTGGGGAGACACAGACGTGCTTCCAAACGTACAGTCGTACAGTGGAGTGAAAAGGCTTTGCCTAATCTGCTTCTGTAATCCTGTGAGCTCCCCTGTTCACATAACACCGAGCAGAAAGGTCCCAGATTACTGACTGGTGTGATCTCACGCAGGGTGGCGTGTAATTGGCCGTCCAGTTTGGACACTCTGTACTAGAAGCTCCTCTGGCCAATCAGGGAGCTGCATTCGGCCTGCAGCAGCTGCGCAGGCAGGCCACTGCAGCGTAATGACTGCGCAGCTGAGGTGCAGAGTGAACAGCAGGCTAGTCTGCGCTGTCCTGAAGCGATGGTAGACATTGCAGGAATATGGAACAGGCTTTGAAACACCCCAATAGGCTTATTCACTGGCTTCACTAAGAACATCCATTTAGGGACACTGAAGGTGAATTGTGTGTAAAGTATTTGAACTCGTTTGAAAACTCAATGAACGCCTTGTGTTAAGTGAGGGATTGGCGAGTATCTCATGACCAACATCCCGTTAAATACACAAATAAATAATGAGCAGGGCAGAAATAAGCGCACTTTTGTGGCTCATTTGTGTGTGTCTGCCTCCCTCAGAGCAAAGGAAGAACTACGCGAAGAACAGCATCAACAGCATGACCGACACGTCACAGTACCGCGTAGAGGTGAGAGGCAGCGAGAGCCAGAACAGCGTGTTCACCGGCGGTTCCACTGAGAGGCTCCTGTGCTGTTGCGCTGACTGAGATTTTATTTATTGTCTTGGTTCGGGGTCCACAGCTGTCCCGTTTTGTTTATGAAGCAAAACTTGATGGATAGAAAATGTGCTGTAACAGGAATGGCGATAATTAATGTTCTGTCACGCCAGTGTTGAAAGATATACCATAAAGTGACATATCCAAAAGCATTTTTCAAGATTCAGATAATGCTGAACTCATGGAAGAAATAACAGAAAGTTCCAGAACAATCGGAACAATACTCACACTTCTTGAAATTTCTAATCGAAATTCAATCAGAGGATTAAGAAGTTGTCTCAATTACGCTTTTTTGGTACGCCAGCGTCTTACACGTCGGGCGTGTATTAGGATTGCGTGAGGGATGATTGACGGCAGAAATGATCGGATGGAATCTCGAGTGGCGACCGCTAACCCCGCCTCCTCTGCCCCCCGCCCCTGCCCCTCCCCCAGCACCTGACCACGTTCGTGATGGACCGCAAGGAGGCGGTGATCACCATCGAGGACGGCGTCCGCAAACTGCGCCTGCTGGATGCCAAGGGCAAGGTGTGGACCCAGGACATGCTGCTGCAGGTGGACGAGCGGGCCGTCAGCCTCGTCGATGCCGAGACCAAGGTCAGGCCAAGGTCACCCGGCCGCACGCCCTTCCTCCTGCCCTCCTCTTTCACAGTGACCAAGGTCGGGCCAAGGTCACCCGGCCGCACGCCCTTCCTCCTGCTCTTCTCTTTCACAGTGCCGTGTCCGTATGCTGGCCTTAGCCCCTTAATACCCCTCTGTCAGTCCAAGACAAGCACACCGCCTCCAACTGCAAAAACAAACCAAAAAAATCTTACTTACTTGGATTACTGTTTAGACTTAAAAAATGTTCCACTATTACTTTTTTTGCTAAGTAACACACATTGCCTATGTGGTGAGATGGTTTGACTCATTTCAAGACTTGCCAAAGGGGTAAGATAACAGTAGCTTAAAATAAGGTCATATTTTCTACTTGAGACTAAAAAAATGACAGTCGGAAGTGTCATTACAAGGCTAAAACACAGCCTTTTTTAGAGTGAAAACACACCTTTGTTGAAACCTCAGAGCTATCGAGACAAGATCATTTGTACAGGTTCGGTGGTTAATAAGAAGTACTGAGACTTCGCCATGGCAACAGGCTTGGCTTCGGAAAAGGGTGTGAAAGCCGGCCTCAGCGTGTCTATAGGAGGTCCCAGGCTGGTCCACTCTGCACTGGCCCTATCACATGAGCTCGACACTGCTATATGGGAATGCAGTAGTAGCAGCTATTCACAGATGAAGTAAGTTCACAATGTGTTTTCAGTGCAGCGGAACAGAACCTCGGCCTCGAGTGGTGTGCTTTGCTGGTTGTTCTGTAAGAGGCTTATCTTCAGCCTTCACAAGGGAATGTGATTTGACTTGCAGGGTTTACTCGTGTTTGCGGCAAATACTGCCCTTGAGACGTCCAGTGGTTCTTTTCATTTCTCACAATGCCGAAACAATATTATGAATTCCTCATTGTGGTTTAATTTGCGTGATTGACGGCGCCCGCAAATTCCCACTGGTCCGCCGGAGGGAATTTAACAGGAATTTAGGCACAACTGGCTGGACACAATTGCAGTGATCTGAAAGAGAGAACAGAATGTTTGGTGTCTGACGTTAAAATGCCCAACCATACACTGTACCTGAGTTTGGTTTGGCTCTGATGGTGGATCTCCACTGAGTGAGTTTGGTTTGGCTGTGGTGGTGGATCTCCACTGAGTGAGTTTGGTTTGGCTCTGATGGTGGATCTCCACTGAGTGAGTTTGTTTGAGATGGTGGATCTCCACTGAGTGAGTTTGTTTGAGATGGTGGATCTCCACTGAGTGAGTTTGTTTGAGATGGTGGATCTCCACTGAGTGAGTTTGTTTGAGATGGTGGATCTCCACTGAGTGAGTTTGTTTGAGATGGTGGATCTCCACTGAGTGAGTTTGTTTGAGATGGTGGATCTCCACTGAGTGAGTTTGTTTGAGATGGTGGATCTCCACTGAGTGAGTTTGTTTGAGATGGCGGATCTCCACTGAGTGAGTTTGTTTGAGATGGCGGATCTCCACTGAGTGAGTTTGTTTGAGATGGTGGATCTCCACTGAGTGAGTTTGTTTGAGATGGTGGATCTCCACTGAGTGAGTTTGTTTGCGATGGTGGATCTCCACTGAGTGAGTTTGTTTGAGATGGTGGATCTCCACTGAGTGAGTTTGTTTGAGATGGTGGATCTCCACTGAGTGAGTTTGTTTGAGATGGTGGATCTCCACTGAGTGAGTTTGGCTGTGATGGTGGCTCTCCACTGAGTGAGTTTGGCTGTGATGGTGGATCTCCACTGAGTGAGTTTGTTTGAGATGGTGGATCTCCACTGAGTGAGTTTGTTTGAGATGGCGGATCTCCACTGAGTGAGTTTGTTTGAGATGGTGGATCTCCACTGAGTGAGTTTGTTTGAGATGGTGGATCTCCACTGAGTGAGTTTGTTTGAGATGGTGGATCTCCACCGAGTGAGTTTGTTTGAGATGGCGGATCTCCACTGAGTGAGTTTGTTTGAGATGGCGGATCTCCACTGAGTGAGTTTGTTTGAGATGGTGGATCTCCACTGAATGAGTTTGTTTGAGATGGTGGATCTCCACTGAGTGAGTTTGTTTGAGATGGTGGATCTCCACTGAGTGAGTTTGGTTTGAGATGGTGGATCTCCACTGAGTGAGTTTGGTTTGAGATGGTGGATCTCCACTGAGTGAGTTTGTTTGAGATGGTGGATTTCCACTGAGTGAGTTTGTTTGAGATGGCGGATCTCCACTGAGTGAGTTTGTTTGAGATGGTGGATCTCCACTGAGTGAGTTTGTTTGAGATGGTGGATCTCCACTGAGTGAGTTTGTTTGAGATGGTGGCTCTCCACTGAGTGAGTTTGTTTGAGATGGTGGATCTCCACCGAGTGAGTTTGTTTGAGATGGTGGATCTCCACTGAGTGAGTTTGTTTGAGATGGCGGATCTCCACTGAGTGAGTTTGTTTGAGATGGTGGATCTCCACTGAGTGAGTTTGTTTGAGATGGTGGATCTCCACTGAGTGAGTTTGTTTGAGATGGTGGCTCTCCACTGAGTGAGTTTGTTTGAGATGGTGGACCTCCACTGAGTGAGTTTGGCTGTGATGGTGGCTCTCCACTGAGTGAGTTTGTTTGAGATGGTGGACCTCCTGTGTGGGTTTTGGTTGTAATGGCGGACCTGGGCTGGGTTTCAGAACGAGCTGGAGAACTTCCCCCTCAGCACCATCCAGCACTGCCAGGCGGTGATGAACGCCTGCAGCTACGACTCCATCTTGGCTCTGGTGTGTAAGGAGTCGGGCCAGGGCAAGGCCGACCTGCACCTCTTCCAGTGCGACGAGGTCAAGGTGAGCGCCCATCGAGAGCAGGTTCAGCTCAGCTCAGCTCACACTGATCATGAGAGCTCAAATATTCCACAGGCCGTTCAGATTTAAAAAGTATGTCTGTGTCTGTATATGTATGTGTGTGTCTGAGTGTGTGTGTGTGAGAGTGTGTGTGTGTGTGTGTGTGTGTGTTTGAGGGTTCATGCCACTTCATTTTCACGGCAAACGCTGCCGCTGAATTTCAGCTCTTTGTAGTTCCTGTGCTTGGTTGATCCTGAAGGTTATCTTGAAAAGACTGGTGGGAACGTCTCTGTGGGAATTGAGCCGGGAAGGGGTTAATACTGCAGTAATCCTCTCCCTCTGAAACTGAGCACGAGGAGCTTTGGCACATCTGCATATCAGACAGATTACACCGTCTCATCACAGCTCTCTGCCTGCTTAAGATCGCACACTCCATCCAAAAGACTTACTGCCGTGTCCCTTGCATTCATTCATCATTGCTGTTTCGTGTTAATGTTTGTATGAGGTGATAGTGATAGCCTTTTGATTAATTTTCCCCCTCCGAGCGAACATTGTGCCATGTGATGTCACTGAGACGTTTAGGAGACCTGACATGGCAGACTGTAGTGTAGCGATACATGACTGGGACCCGGGAGGTTGGTGGTTCAGTCCACGATGTAGCCTCGATAAGATCCGCACAACTGTTGGGCCCTTGTCCCCTGCTTAGTCTAATCAACTGTCAGTGGCTTTAGATAAAAGTGAGCTAAATGAGCTGTAATGTAATGTAAAATGGCTGACCTGTTGCTTGTCTTCTTGAAGGCGAACCTGATCCACACGGATATAGACAGTGCCATCAGCGACCACAAAGGTGGCAAGGTGAAGAAACGTCCGGAAGCACTGAGGTACGACGCCGTCCCTCCCTCCCCCTCCTCAAACCAGTCACATGCTTTAATAAGATGGAAATGGTTAAAGTAAGTGCAAGATTAAGGCGTGTCCTGTTCTCATCCTCCTCCTCTTCCGATAGGACGATCCTGAAGAGTGACAGCGTCATCCCACCGCCCCCCTCGGCCCCGGCCCCCGCCCCCCCGGCAACCCTCGCCCCAATAGACGTGAAGAGCAGGGTGGCGGCCTGGTCCGCCTGGGCAGCCAATGAGCAGATGGACTGTGAGTGTCCCATGATGCACTGCCTCGGTCACACTCCTGCCAAACATACACACCCCCAGCCTGAGTCAGCGATGGCATGGATACTATAGGGCAGGGCTATCCAACCCTGTTCCTGGAGATCAACCATCCTGTAGGTTTTCACTCCAACCCTAACAAAGCACACCTCATTCAACAGCTCTTGATCTTGTTGGCTGCTAATTAGCAGAACTCAGTACCAAATTAGAGTTGAAATGAAAACCTACGGGATGGTAGATCTCCAGGACCGGGGCTGGGTAGCCTTCCCACAGGGCAAACCAGGAGACCACCTTACTTTCACTCTAGTTCTACAATTATTAAAGGACAGAGTCTTGTGGAATAGATGACTGCCACAGAAGTTCTCACACAATTCAATAAAATATGAGTCAAAGCCTCAGTGTTATTTAAAAGCAAAGGGAACTGTTAATACCTGAAAGCAGGGTATCAGGGGTGTTGTGTTGGCTGGGGGCTCAGTTTCCCTCTGGTGTCCCCTCTGTTAGACGACAGTCTCGGGCCTTATTCGGCGCAGGGCGAGCCCCCGGAGATGACCGTGGCCAGGGTGGACCGTGACGTGGTGAGTGACCCCCGCGTCCTCTCCCCCCGGCTGGAAACAGCGGGGCTTCCATCCAGCCGTTTTCATGCCAATTTTTCATTTGCGCTTAAATAAACCTTAGGTCAGGGGTGCGCAGCAAGGGCCGACCTGTTTCAGGTAATTTCTGCTCTTAGCTATTTCATGAGCTCAATCATGTCTAAATCTGATATGTGTATAAGCACCAGCTACTTACCAGCTGTTAAGGGATCTGGTTGGAACAAAAACCAGTGCCTTAGAGGAAATGCCTGAAATGAGAAAAAACAGGAAACGTTTTTAACGCTTGGCCGAGGTGGAAAATTTGGCGTATCGATGGAGAGACGACGCGACCAAGGGTGATGGATACAGACTTTGATGAAAGAAATGATATGATGGAGACCGGAGTCACGTGCTTCCACTCCAAAAAGCCAGAGGAAGGCTTGCATCCGCTTTGTAAATTCGTAAAACAGTAGTTGATGGATTCCCCGTTCGACAGCTGGAGCAGGGCTGGCTCAACCCTGGTCCTGGAGGACAATGATTTGCATTTTCTTTTGTCAGATTTTGGGAAATTTGCTGAACAGTTGCGAAAGATTTGGATGGAAGCGTGTGAAACTAGTGACGATGCTACCTCCCCCAGTTACAGTGAGCGTAGAGCTTAGACAGATATGATATGATATCAGATATGAACTGCAACATTGCGACCAAGGTCAATCTCACCTTTCCCAACGTACACCTGTGCATGCCGTCTGATTGGCCAGGCTGTTTCCGCGGCGTAATGGCCTCTGCGTTTCCCTTTTTAATTTTAAAGCTTTATCTTCGGAACGTAACTGTACGGGCTCAAGATAAAGGAAACAGTTCAGAAGGAGTCGGCGATCGGTCGTGCGGTGATCGTCTACTCTTGACTTGAGTGTGGCACAATTTCATTCGCCGGAGCAACTAAATCCACTGCACTGGAGGGTTATGGAGCTCAATGACCTGTGCATGTTAATGCAGGATTACAAGCGGTCTGTTAAGTCTGTGGGACTCTTACAGCATTTTTCCTTAATTTTCAACAACTAAAATAGGCAACTTCACTTTTTCATCATTTCACATTGATGACGGTTTAGTTTTGGCAAACTCATAAATAGTTGCGAACTCACAAATGCCTTAGGCAAAGACCGCAAATATAAATAAAATGTGTGACCCTGACGAAGAAGCTAGTCTAAGAAATGCGTTAGTTTGTTGCTTTTCCTTGATTTAATAAATATCTCCTCAGAAGAGTGTTGTCCTTGAGTTTAGTCAGGAAGCATTTTTTTTTAATAAATAAAATGAATCGATATCTATACAACATTTCTTACTAAGAGTAACATTAAAATGTTTAATTATGACGTGGTGTGTATGATTATGCATATTATTGAGGGTTTTTTTTGTTTGTTTGTTCGTTCGTTTATTTATTTATTTATTTATTTATTTTCATTTTAGCAAATCCTGAACCACATCCTGGATGATATCGAATATTTTGTCACCAAGCTTCAAAAAGCAGCCGAGGCGTTTAACGAGCTTTCGAAGAGGAAGAAGTCGAAGAAGAGCAAAAAGAAGGGTCCAGGAGGTAGTAATTAATTCGTTGTGCAATCGTCAGTTATTACATTGTTCGTTTTATAGGTTAAGTGTTTGTGACCCCGATGCTGTTTTTACACAACCTACATTTATTAAATGTAGTTAAAGTTAGTTTTACCGACATAGAACGTCCTCACCTGAACCTTTTCAGGACCTCCGGAACGTTCTGTGATTAACCGAGTGTAGTTTTTGATTGTCCTGTTTGGTCCTGGAACTCATCACCATGTCCCTCTTGTTCATATTGTGTCCACTAGAGGGCGTGCTGACACTACGATCCAAGCCACCTTCTCAGGAGGAGTTTGTCGATTGTTTCCAGAAGTTCAAACACGCGTTCAACTTACTGGTAAAAATCTGTCTGGTCATTTTCACCAATTGTTTGTATTTCAACTGCATGCATGCATTTATTGTATGTTCCGTATATTGTTTTAATAGGACTGATAATGGCAAGAACATCTGTTTATTTTTAAAATATTTCCGTTATATATAAAATACAATTATGTGTAACAAAGTATCCCTATGATCTGTATTAAAGGATGTCTATTTTTGTCCATTTTATCCCGTCGCTGTGTAACACTCCCCGCTGTCTATCTTGATTGTGTCCGTCGTTCGGCTCAGTGGCTAACCGCTAATGTTTGCAGGGGAAGCTCCGAGCGCACATTCAGAACCCGAGCGCTGTCGACCTGGTCCACTTCCTGTTCACGCCGCTTAACATGGTAGGTGACAGCGCCGTCGACCTGGTCCACTTCTTGTACCCCTAGCCAGCAATAATGTAGTTCATTTGGACCGTTTTTGCTTGTAAAACGTGCTCATTTGTACCCAAAGAGAACATTACTATATTTTCAGGGTACATTTGGGAAATGTGCTCCTTGAAGAACCAGAGTGTACTGTCTACTGTCCCTTTATCTCTGAGTGTGTGTATTTCGACTCTCTGGTTCTGGTCACTCGATGCAGTTTATTGCCCTCAACAGGGGAAGACTGCTTTCTTTTTCATTATTTTTTTTCCAAAGCACTTGGGAGAGAGAGCAGAACGTGAAATGACCCTATTGACACGGCCGTCTGCCCTCAGGGTGCTGTGTACAGCTGACCGCTCTGGCCCTGTCTCTCCCAGGTGGTGCAGACGTCCGGGGGGGTGGATCTGGCCAAGAGCGTCATCAGCCCCCTGCTCACGCGGGAGGCCATCGACTTCCTGCACTCCTCCGGCACGGCCGACGAGAGGCACCTGTGGGTGTCGCTAGGCGACGGCTGGACCAAGTGCAGGTGGGCGTGCCTGGCCCGGGGTTGCCTGGGAAACCGACTCCGTGTTACACTTACAACTTTGTCATTTAGCAGTGTTCCAATGTCAAAATAAAAGTCTGTCTTTATAAGTGTTTTAGTCTCGTAATGACACTTCAAATCTTATTTTCTGCTCTGAAGTAGAAAATATTAGCTTGTTTTCAGTTACTGTTTGCTTGACAATTGAAATTTTTGGAAAATTTGCACAAAAAAATATAAATAAGATTTTAAGAGTAAATATGAGCCTAAAATATATAATTTTTTTTTTGCTCTGTGGAGCTAAGCAATGCTGTGTCATGCTAGCATATTATGTTAACGCCCAGCACTTGATTGTTACCTTTGTGTTCATCTCCATGGTGATTGGTATTGTCTTCTGTCAGTTGATTTGCTCCTGTCAAAAGTAAAACCAGACCATCAGACCCGTGTTAAAAGCACAAAGATCCCCATGTAATTTCCATTTTTTGAAATACTCTGGTGTTCGTCTGCCGTTAGCCTTAGCGACGTTAGCCTGGTTTTGAGTGGCACTGCTATTGCCCACTGTGTGTGAGCCTGCACTGTGTTTACCCCACTCAGCAGTATTAAGAAAATGGGACTTCAACTGATTATGGGTCATTTGTAGCAAATACTTAATCAGTCGAATATACACATATACCTAAAATTGCAATAGGCAATTTCGGACTTCTAACTGTCAAAAGAGGAATTGCAGCAACAAACACCTTCAAACCACAACACTCTTTATCTGTGAGCACGCTGACGTTGAAACGCCATTGGCTGTGGCAGTGAGAACCCATTTTTCGACCAATGAGCTTGAACTATTGTGCAGTTATGTGATGTTTGGGTGCCCCTCCCTGCCCAGGCTGGAGTGGCCGAAGGAGCAGCACTTCCCTCCGTACTCTCCCCGTTTCCGGGGCGGCTGGGAGCCCCCGGTCCTGGCCTACATGGGCCCGCCGCGGGAGACAGAGCTCACACAGCTGGCCCAGTCCCTGGCCCACGCGGAGGTGCTGCGGCAGGAGGAGGCGCACCACAGGCTGTCCATGGAGGTGAGGGGGAGGCAGGGGAGGAGGGGGTGGGGACGGGGCTGAGGAGGGGTGGGGAAACAGGAGGAGGCGCACCACAGACTGTCCATGGAGGTGAGGAGGAGGCAGGGGAGGAGGGGGTGTGGACGGGGCTGAGGAGGGGTGGGGAAACAGGAGGAGGCGCACCACAGGCTGTCCATGGAGGGAAGGGGGAGCGCAGGGAGGGGACTGAGGGGAGGTGGGGTAACAGCAGAAACAGGAAGAGGGAGAGTCTGCAAAAAAACAAAATATTTTAATCTCATTTTGAGACTTAAACTCTTTATTTCTTAAATTTTTTTGCTAAAAAAATAAAATAAAATAAATATTGCCAATGAGGTGAGACAGTTTTACGCATTTCAAGATTCACCAATGAAATGAGAAAATTTCACTCATCAGGTAAACATTAACTTACAAGAGCTAATATTTTCTACTTGAGAGAAAAGTCTATGACAAGAGACTAAAACGCTTTGTAGGACGGACACTTTTTGCAGTGTAGGAGACAACTGGCAGAGGTGGAAAGAGTGACTGTTGCCAGGGTTACCAGGAGGTGGGGGGGGTCATCAGTGTCCAAGGAGAGAAATGGTTAATGGTTGGCATTTATATAGCGCCTTTATCCAAAGCGCTGTACAATTGATGCTTCTCATTCACCCATTCATTCACACACTCACACACCGACGGCGATTGGCTGCCATGCAAGGTACCAACCAGAGAGAGAGAGAATGATGTTTACAAAACAAACCGTAATAACCGTTTGTACGATGCACCTTGTTGCAGAGGTTTTCACATATTGCATTTCGGGTTGTCAACAAACTGCCATTAGCTTGTCCTTGTGGACTAATGGCGCAATGAATCATCCGAATTCAAGTCAGAACGGCAGATGAAAAACGGCCGCTGTCTCGGCTGATGAATTGGCCGTGGCCAGCAGGCTAACTCCACGCTTGTCGTTGTTTTTGTTTCTGTTCCAGCAACCCGGCGTGCAGGCCTTCCCCCCGGCGGACGGGTACGCGTTCGGTAACACCGCGTACAAGCGAAAACAGCTCCTGGACCAGGACACGGCCGTGGCGGCCTTTAAACAGGCGGTCAGCCGCCATGTAGATAGGTAACGCCGGTCACGTGACTGTGCGACAGGCCATGGAGAACTGTCGGGCTTCGCTGATGTAAACCCCGAACCCTCCAACTCCCCCCCCCCTCCCCTTATTATTGTGTGATTTATATTTCTATACCCATCCTGCTTCTGTCCTCTATTTGGTTCTAGTATCTTCAAAAAAAAACGAAAACCTCTTTGCCGGAAGATTCTTGAATCTATTTCACCCGGACTTTAGATGGCTTCATATTCCCTTGGTGGTGGTGCTCTAAACTCGACCTTTGGTGGACGGTTCCTTTTCTTTCTGCGTCCTTTCAATTCTTGCTTCTGTCTTGAAACCAGGACACTTCTCCATGGCTGTGACAGTCTGTAAATATAGCTGTTAGGCAGTTATTAACTCCATGTCAGTGTTCACCCATCTGAACCTCCAGCATCTATCTGTAGCTGAGAGCTTGTGCACAACATTGATTTATTGTGGGCTGCAGGTGATTGATTTGTGTGGAGGTAAATTGAGAAATTGAGGATTGAGATTCTGGACATGTTTCTCA
Organism: Conger conger; assembly: GCF_963514075.1. Lineage (NCBI taxonomy): Eukaryota > Metazoa > Chordata > Actinopteri > Anguilliformes > Congridae > Conger > Conger conger. Next base: position 10,584,682 of record NC_083778.1, on the reverse strand, counting down.
CTAATGTACTCCATGTAGTCAGGGTTAATGCTTAGTCACATCATTGTTATGATTGCTTAGCATTGTTGTTAATTAAAAGTACTTAAGCTTAAAAGTATGTGCTTTTAAAAGTATGTTTGCGTGAGCTCCATAACGTTTGGGACAAAGACGGTTTATTCGGCTCAATTCACGATTCACGTGGTTGACGTGCACATTCTCAGCTTTTATTTAGGGGTATGTTTTTAGACACTTTGGTTTCCACCGTGTAGAAATGACAGCAGTTTTTGCACGTAATGTGCGAGGCTCACATTGTGTGGAGCTCACTCTCACCGTAAGTGTAAACGAAGCGCGGCGTCTGCACGTTGGTTTGGCCGTGTGAAACGGAGGCTCCAGTGCAGGTTCGGAGACCGCTGTGGCTCTCCGCCGGTCGGTCCCCGCGCTGAGTGCTTGTGCCTTGCAGGAACTACGAGGCCCACGGCCGGACCCAACCAAAGACCTACGCCAAATCCAAGTACGACTTCGTGGCTCGCAACAACACAGAGCTGTCGGTGGTGAAGGACGAGATTGTGGAGGTACTGAGGACACAAGTCCAGGCCAAACACCATGTCCACCTCCAGCGGCCTCTAGCATAGTGGTTAAGGTGAACGACTGGGACACCCAAGGTCGGTGGTTCTAATCCCGGTGTAGCCACAATAAGATCTGCACAGCCGTTGGGCCCTTGAGCAAGGCCCTTAACCCTGCATTGCTCCAGGGGAGAATTGTCTCCTGCTTAGTCTAATCAACTGTATGTCGCTCTGGATAAGAGCGTCTGCCAAATGCCAATAATGTGATGTAATGTACACACCGCGGGGAAAACAAAAGGCATTTTTGTCAACGTCACCCAGCAATAACCCAATGGGAGACTGCTTTAGAAATATGATTTCATTTATATATCATTTATATTCTAAACCTGAAAGCTTACTATTTTTTATAGTTTTTATTATTACTGTTATATGATTTACGATTTGCTATTTTTTTAAATTTTATTCTTCTGTTAGAATGAAGTTGTAAAAATACATAATGATTTATTTTCTAACCGTATAGTGGATTCATACGTATATTTTGCAATACAGTGTACATTTCACAGTGATAAATAGACCCTTATTTCCTTAAACACAAGCTGAAATCAAAATCCACTTTTTCCTCCATTTAGTCAATTATTCATAACCACACCAAGTAAAGTCTTAAAGTCCACTCAGTGAGCACTTTTTTAGGTACAGTCAGGACCATAAATATTTGGACATTGACAAATTGTAAAGGGTCCTAGGTTTCATTAGTCTCAAGCAGATATTGATGGATCACTTCAAGGCTTTGTTTCTCCTGAATATTTTTTCCCTTGGGTACAGTTATTTCGGAGAAACGACCCGTGTATTGAACCCTCGCGCTCTCCCCGCAGGTTCTGGACGACAGGAAGCAGTGGTGGAAGGTGAAGAACGCCAGCGGGGAGGCCGGGTACGTGCCAAACAACATCCTGGAGATCACGCGATCCCTGAACATGAGCTCCGGCCAGGCAGAGCCCGTCTACAGCCACACCATCCAGGTGGGTCGCCGCGGAGACCCAGCGGCCATTTTAAATGTCGGTGTGTCATTCCGAAATTATTACGAGAGTATTCATTTTGTTCAGACCTCAAATACGTAATTGTTTTGAAGTTATCTTCGCTTTACTGAGCTTTTATGGTGTTTCAGAACCTATTAAATGCTCCCGCCTTCTTGGTTGGCTCAGTTGCACCAGGCAAGATCAATCGAGCACAGAAAAGTATTTAAATCCAAAACAATTGCGCATTTGACCTAGGTCTGGTTTTGTTGCTGATATACATTTGCCCTCTTTTCAAGTGCCCTCCAACATTTCTTTTGTTTTATTTTCTTTGTAATTAAAAGCTAATGATGCCAAAGAAGGAGTTTGAGTTGTTTAAGGTATGGGGTGTGACTGCTGTGTGCTGTGTGTAAGGTAGGAGCGTGTAGCTTTTTTTGCTTCTAGTTCTACTTCCTGTTTGGCCTTCCTCTGTGATTAAGTGCCATTCTATAGACTCAAAATACCATGGAGTGCTGACCCACTGGTGTATCTTGATAGACTGGGTAACTGAATCATGGAATTGCTCCTTTGTTTGAGTTTTTCTGCTTCGGTAGTTACACGGCATGTAACAGTGTTTAGCATTAGATATTAGTTAATGGCATGTTGATGATGTAGGAACTATGGTCATGGGTATCTAGAAGAGCGTTCCCTTCATTTCACATGAAATGGGAATTTAAAGGTTGAATTTAAAGGTTGACTGCAGTTGGAAACTAGACTGTTGGCTAACACTGGCACATTTACAGTAATGATGATTAGTGTCTGCTGTAACAATAAGAATTGGCCAACTGGACACTTGAATGCTGCAAACTGCTGATGTGTAGCTATCTCCTGTGTTTACTCAGTGCCTCTGTGAATGATAGATCTTTCTAATCACAAATGCTTGCTGGAAATGTTCTCAGAGTATTCCTGTGTGTGCTTTTCCCGATAGACCCACATGTAGGTGCCGAATTAGCCTTAACCGATGCAGGCTCCTGGTAGCATTCATGACTAGTCTATGCTGGTAGCTTAGTTAGTAGTTTACACACCTGGAAAGCCTGGTGGCTTGTCTTCCATAATCCTTGCAGTGGTTAATCTCTTTTGGTTGGACAAGTTTGCTGTGGAAATTTGACTCTTGTAAAATACTCTTGTGGTTGCTGTGGTTGCCCTTGGTTTTGGCTCCTGCCTGAGTGTGTTTGCAGTGCTGAGAAGCTCTTGTGTGTCAGTCACGCCATCTTTTTTATCTTCCCTTCAAGCAATTACTGGGAGAGTTAAACGAGGTAACTAAGACACTACAGTGTAGAATGATGTGTTGTATAATGTTGTCATAGCAACGCCTACCCATGTACTTTACGTAGGCCTTAGACTACCGTGTATGAATACACATTATATGTGTTCGGTTGCTGAGGTTTACTCTCAGAAATGTAGCAGCCTATTAAATACCATTTTGATGAAAAAAAAATATATATTATTTTTTCAAAGCTGAACATTGTGTCATAGTACAGTGAGGTTAAATTGCTTGGTGGACTTGTATTTGGTTTCGTAGCATGAATATCATTTAAGAACTTTCATTAAAGAAAGAAATTTGCTGGAATATTTTTTGTTTGCTGGATATCCTTTAGTGTCTACTGTATATTCGCATTGTAAGTATGAAGTGTGAAGTCACTCACTCTGGAACGTACCTTTGAAACCTGGGTCGTGACTAGATAAAGTTCATGGAGACGTGAGACCAGTATTTTCATTCGGTCTGCGCGTTCTCCAACTTTAAGCTATTATTTCTGTTATTGACTACACTTCCCAGCATGTATTTGACTACATTTCCCAGAGGACTTTTGGGAGGGAGTTCTGAGGCTGTCTCTCCCCTGACCCACAGAAGCAGCGCTCGGACTACGTGCCCAAACCGGCGGCCATGCCCCCCGCCCCCATTCCCCCGCCCGCCCCCGCCCCTGCGGCCGCGCCCACCCGGCTCCCCACCCCGCCCCTGCCCCCGGCCGCCACGCCCCCCGCCGCGTCCCCCGCCAGCGTCAGCCGCCAGAACAGCAGCACCTCCAGCGAGGCGGGCAGCGTGACCATGAGGGACCAGAGGGAGCGAGCCGCGCCCGCCAACCGTGAGTCCACCGCGTCCGGACCCGCTCCGGGAGAACGCTGCTCAACCGGCCTTTTCCTTTCACACGGCACTGTTTCAATCGTTAACATGTAACATTGCGGTGTCGTTTTGACATAAAATGTTAAAAAAAGGATGTGTTTAGATACAACATGCGTTTCTGGGTTACCGCTTTGTGTTACTTTCAACACATTGTTTGCCAAAGTTACTCATTTTATGTTACAAATGTACAATTACAAAGGGAGACCTTTTAAGACAAACTGTTGAAAGTAATATATGTATTGTCGTTAACTAGACAAAATATACACTCTCTCAAAAACAGTTAAAAAATGACACATTATGTGAACACGTTAGTGCTAGAGTGTATTTATGAGCTTTAATGAATGAGTTCCACGTGTACGGTAATCACAGTAACGTTCCGGCCTTCTGTAGGCCCTGTTTGATATTGTGTTGGTTGTAGTTGTGTTGGTTGGTTGTGTGTTCTCCACTGAAAGTCACTCTGGGAGCTGGTGTGTGCGGTGATTGGTCGGGGCAGAGTCCGTGTGGCAGACAGCGGTGTGTTCGGGGGGGGTAGCGTGACCTCATTTCCTGTGTGCGGCCCGCAGGCAGGAAGTCCAACATGGAGGAGGTGCACGACGAGCTGCAGCAGAGGCTGACGCTCGGGCGCAGCGCGCAGAAGAAGTTCCAGGTCCCGCCGCGGACCGCCGGCTCGCTGTCCGTCAACATCACGTACGACTCCGCGCCCGAGGAGGTCCGCGCCTGGCTGCAGACCAAGGGCTTCAGCTCAGTGTGAGTCAGGCCTGCTCCTTTTCACCATTTCCTGTCTCTGCCACCGCCCGTCTCCCACCCAGTGCATGCTGGGATAGGCTCCAGCTCTCTCTAGCCCCTGTGACACTGACCAGGAATAGGCAGGTTAGATAATGGGCGATGGACTATTTCTTCAACGTCCTCCACGGGTACCGTGGTGATACTTTGGCCAATCATGTGGGTCCTCCATGGGTACCGTGGTGACACTTTGGCCAATCATGGTCCACCCTGCGGCCCTCCATGGGTACCGTGGTGACACTTTGGCCAATCATGGTCTACCCTGCCGTGACCACAGAAGAATCTATCCCAGACTGCATTGAGAGCCTTGCTTTAGCTTAGCGTCATCAGCCAAGAACTCCTGTTCCCTTTGTTAGTATCGTGGCTTGGTGGCAGCAGGTAGGTCATGAGGGCCCTTGAGGCTTTTTGAGGGAACATCAGGGATCTTGAGGGACCTTGAGGGATCTTGAGGGACCTTGAGCCTTCTTGAGGGACCTCTGTCTCACAGCAGCTTGTGTTTGTGTGGCTCCACAGCACCATTAACAGCCTGGGGGTCCTGACGGGCGCCCAGCTCTTCTCCCTCAACAAGGATGAGCTGAAGACCGTGTGTCCGGACGATGGGGCACGGGTGTACAGCCAGGTCACTGTGCAGAAGGCCGCCCTGGAGGTAGGAGGCTGCATTACACCCACTGAAGAGCGTTACAGCCACTGAGCAGCATTACAGCCACTGAGCAGTGTTACAGCACTGAGCAGCGTTACAGCCACTGAACAGCGTTACAGCCACTGAACAGTGTTACAGCACTGAGCAGCGTTACAGCCACTGAACAGTGTTACAGCCACTGAACAGTGTTACAGCACTGAGCAGCGTTACAGCCACTGAACAGTGTTACAGCCACTGAACAGTGTTACAGCACTGAGCAGCATTACAGCCACTGAACAGTGTTACAGCACTGAGCAGCATTACAGCCACTGAACAGTGTTACAGCACTGAGCAGCGTTACAGCCACTGAACAGTGTTACAGCCACTGAACAGTGTTACAGCCACTGAACAGTGTTACAGCCACTGAGCAGCATTACAGCCACTGAACAGTGTTACAGCCACTGAAACACATTCTGAACGGCAGCCACTTACAACTTGGAAACTGCTCCTAGCTGAGCACCTGAATCCACACAGTCATGTTTCTGAGCTACATTTCACACACACATTTCCACTTTTAATTTAGCTCCCACCAGTGATTCACTAAATAGGGTCAGTTGTGCTCAGAGCCTGCTGCATTTCTTGAAAGCCCCTTTGAAAAGAGTTTGATGGGGCACAGCGCTTTAAATATTGTTGTTCACAGTTTTTGCGTATTTATCATATCCGGAGTGGAGGAATATGCCAGAGTGGTGAGGACAGCTGTGCTGTGGCCAGAGCAGATGTCAGATTGTCAGTGTCGATTTGTCATGTTCACAAGTCAAGCTAATGCTCCCCAGCTCTGGCAAAATGGTTGCCTTTGGTTTTCCTGTCTATTTCCGCCCACAGGTGTTCTTCTGACTCCCCCCCCCAAATCTACCTCTCCTGAATTTTGAGCGCAGTCTCGTAAAGGTATTTCTTGTTAAAAAGCCAGGTAGCCGGTCTTTGTTGGCCAGGTTTCATGGAGACGATGTAGTCCCGAAAATGTACCTTATGGACAGGCTGTGATCGCTCATAATCCGACTGTTTACTAGTGCGTTCCTCAGGGGCCTGACCTCGGGCCAGTGGAAATAGAATTGAAACGGTTTCAGTTTGGAAGTCTGCCATTTTACTTTGGCCTGGACGTTGAAATTTATGATTTATATTCTCAAGAGAGATTTTTAAAATAGCTTTTGAATCGGCAGTCATTTTCCTGTCCAAACCAAAGCAACATTAATAAAGCGTATGAATTCTTTAACACTATATATACACCAACTTTCCAATATTGCATAACTGTGACTTCCCTATATGTACAGATATAGGGTCCTCCAGTTACTGGAATGCGTGATTTAGGTATCTACTTGTCTAAATGAATCTGGCAAACAGAGATCCATTTAATGTACTTCATATAAGATAGTATGTTTATAGTGTCTCCCATTAGATGACTGGCATTGCATGCCTTTGTACAGCATCACCAAAGGCCTCGAAGCCCTTTTCCTCTTTAGTCCCCATACTAATCCAGCCCTGCTTATTCCTCCCTGCGTATAGTACACCGCTGACTGGGTCTATGGGCCCGTTTTAGCTCGGTGAGAAACCCTAGTTTAGGTAGTAACGTTTTCTTCTGCTTCTTCACCTTTGAGGAGAAAAGGTTTGTCATTTTCTTTCTTTTCCACCTCCCGAGATATCGAGTCACAAAATGGCTGCTCACATCCCTGCTTTCTTTTCGACCGCTCTCCGTAGCGCACGCCTCCATGTTCATCTCGATAGCCGCAGCGTGTTGAGGCCACGTTTCTGGGTCCTTGCCCTTTGCGTGTCCGCGTAGTGGCATCGTGGTGTTAACTGGGGAACCGGTGATAATGAGTCCCTGAACATTAGTATTCTTCCACTCAGCCGTGACTCAGGTTCATCTCTGCACTTGTGATGATTCCCTGGCCTGTAGAGTACGGCTTCCCAGTCCAGTCCCACTGGCCGCTGCCCAGCCTGGTTTTCCAAGCAGCTTGGAGCACAAACCTCTTATAAATGCCCCTGTGAGCAGAGAACAGAGGAGTGGTACATTCTGCTGTTTGAGATGGGTAGAAAGAGGCAGAGAGGGTCAGAGATAGAGAAGGGGCCATAGCTCTGGTTGACAGTAGGAGGACTGTGGAAGACTCTGGGCAGTGGCCGTTCCCTTAGCAATGTCAGTGCCCCCCTGGTGTGGAGTATGTAGATCACAAACCCCACCCAGGCCCCTATAAGGTACAGGGGCCCACACACCCATTCTGACTTATTTCTTTCTCTCTCACCCTCTTGCCCCCCCTCCCTCCCTCTTTCTACTCCCCTTACCTCCCCTCCCTCCCTCTTTCTACTCCCCTTACCTTCATCTGTCTCTCCCCCCTCCCTCTCTCCCTCTCTCTCCCTCCCTATCTTTCTCCTCTCCCCCTTCCCTGTCTCTCCCTCCCTCCCCCTCCCTCCCCTGTCTCTCCCTCCCTCCCTCTCCCTCCCCCCCCTCTCTCTCTCTCCCTCCCCCCCCCCCCTCTCTCTCTCTCTCCCTCCCCCCCCCCCTCTCTCTCTCCCTCCCCCCCCCCCCCCCCCTCCCCTCTCTCTCTCTCTCTCTCTCTCCAGCGGGCCTCTGGCTCAGAGCTGCAGGAGATCATGCGCCGGAGGCAGGAGAAGCTCACGGCCGCGGCCAGCGACTCGGGGGTGGAGTCCTTCGACGAGGGCAGCAGCCACTGAGTGTCTCGCTCGCCCGCTAAACCCCGCCCCTCTCCCTGTCGCGTTGTGTTTCCAGGACGCGTCCGAGCAGGCCCGCTTCGCCGAGATCATGCGCCGGCGTCAGGAACTGGCCGAGCAGTGACGCCGTCCAACGAACCGCACGCGCCGGCCCCAGCTCAATGCTCACGGGAAATAAACGCCTCAGTTCAGATTTCGTGTATATTTCAAGAATATGGCTACAATGGATAAAATTATGATTGGAATAATCGTCAAAATTTGCAACAAACACACATTTTGCCCAGGTTCAAAGGCAAAAGCAGCATGTTATAGATGTGTAGGCTTCTTCCATAGTGAGACATAAATGCTTGAAGTTTATGAAATGAATCAGTGGTACTTGTGTTATTGCAGATACCATCAGTTCAATATCTTCCCAAACGAAACGGGTTGTGTTTAGTCAGCCTGTCTGTACAGAACAGAGGAAGCACAAAGACACAGTTTTGAAGAGTACTAAAAAGAGATGGACAATTGCTGTAAAATACTAAAAGTATTGTGAATAACTGTTTTTTTTTTTTTTTTGCAAAGGTAACAATACAATATTTATACTTTTTATTTAATTGTAATGCCAAAAGAATAGAAAGAATAACACACAAAAAACGGATGGAGGCATTTTATTCTGTTTCTTAATTTTATGTCAGGACTATTTACCTTTAATTTGGATTCTTAATTTGTGTTTGTTAATGTAGACTTTTTTTTAGAAGACAGCTGTCTGACTAGTAGGTGCCTGTGGCAGTCTCTGTTGGACGCAGAGGTGCAGTGTAGTTAGCGTTGCTGGCAAGCGTTCCCTGCACACAATTAATTTTTGATTACGTTCCATTTTCCGTTGGCGGTTTGATTGCGAGCTAAAATTAGGAAGCGTTTTGCTCACGCTGTCAGCGCCGTTTTTGCAAAACAGTAACCCGGTGAATGAAGTTGCTTGTTGATTCGTGCATGCGCATTTCAAGCTCAAAGAGCTATGAAGATCAGTGAAAATAAACGTTGACATTCCGAGCTTTTTCAGTCCACGTTTTAATGAACAATGAAGACATTTTAGTGTGGAAAAACATGACCTTGTATACAAACACCAGGATGTGAATACTGTCCAGTTTCCTTTACAGATATAGCCAAAACAATTTGTTATTTTTAGTCTTCCTTGGGACATTTAATGCCTCAGACTACCTATGACACGGAGATACTGCCGACTTGAACTTTCTCTAACAGAAAGCAAGGAAGCTTGTGATTCGCTGTCTTTATACGCAGATCTTTCCTCCCGTATCTCAATGTGCATTAGAGCGTCAGAGGGAATCTTTGATACAGAAGTGCATGCGTCTTCTCCTCTCAAGGCCTTGGCTTGTGGAGATAAATCATGTTGGATGTTGTCTCAAGTGCAGAATAGTAATGGGTCAATACTGTTCTCCCTGAGTTCGCAAGCTCAAACCGCGACGTGTTGACTGACGATTCCTCGTATTTGGCAAACAGGCAGCAGCTGGTGAATGTAGTTAAAACAGGGGAAGTCGCGGGGTTCCACACAGGGTAATCACCACAAGACTTTTCTACCTAATTGTACGTCTCTTCTTGTAGCCATTTACTGCGGTGTTACCGAGATTTAACATCTTTAAAACAAAAAGAAGGTTCTGGGCGAGACGCAGAGACCGTTCGTTGCGGTTGGACAATGGTGAAGAGGCCAAAGGGTGTGTGTGTGCACTTGACAGCACTGTAAAAGGTCGAACAAGCTAACTCCAGGGACTGTGTTGATACAGGTCGGTAATGCCATTTAGCAAAGCTAATCTAAGCACTACTGTAGTTTAGCAACAGCCAAAGATAGCTGAAGGTTGAGTCCACCTGAGAGAATGTAATGTAGGCTACACAACCGTAAGATGGCATGGCTGAATTTCCTAAATAGTACACAAATGAAGCACATAAAAGTGTATATTTATAAATACATTTGTGGCTTATTGCGAGTGCATTTTCATAGAGCAAAACATTTTTGGCTTATAAATGTTTGTAGCTTATGTGTGCAAAAGGTCCGATTTAAGAATGAAGCGCTCATCACTTTTATATTTTTCTGACATGCATAAAGAATGTAGCAAATTAAATGTCCTTTCATGGAATAGATGGTTTTATTTTATGTTTTGAAAAAGATGTGCAATTGCTGATTAATTGTTCTCTATGTGGGGGGCAGGGGGAGATGCATTTAGTTGATTCATAATTGTACGTGAATAGTTTTCATGGTGCCTTTTTCACATGAATCTGCTGAAATTCTGCAATAAACAGTATTCTAAAAAAAAACAAAAAAACAAGTCTTATTCTTTTGGTTTTACCAATTCGTCATTTTCTATGACCTTGCTTGCAAAATTCTCGCTGGTAAATTTGAGTATGTACTGTGTGGTTATCTGCCCACATCTTCAGAGCGGCAACCAGAAACCGAGTTAGCTGGATAACTACACTGAGTAAAACCCAGAACAGGGCCCTATTTCACACAGCAGGATTACTGAGTTAGCTGGATAACTGCACTGAGTAAAACCCAGAACAGGGCCCTGTTTCACACAGCAGGATTACTGAGTTACATTACATTATTGGCATTTGGCAAACGCTCTTATCCAGAGCAACGTACAGTTGATTAGAATAAGCAAGAGACAATCCTCCCCTGGAGCAATGCAGGGTTAAGGGCCTTGCTCAAGGGCCAAATGGCTGTGCGGATCATATTGTGGCTACACCAGGATTAAAACCACCAACCTTGCATGTTCCAGTCATTTACCTGAACCACTATGGTACAGGCCACCCGTTACCTGGATAACTGCACTGAGTAAAACCCTGAACAGGGCCCTGTTTCACAAAGCAGGGTTACGGAGTTAGCTGGATGAGTGCACTGAGTAAAACCCAGAACAGGGCCCTGTTTCACACAGAAGGATTACTGAGTTAGCTGGATAACTGCACTGAGTAAAAATAACCCTCCCAAATCTGGAACAGGGACTGAAGTAAAAAGAGCAGTTCCGTTTTTTTCCACTCGGTGCAGTTATCCAGCTAACTGGCATCATCTTGCTTTGTGAGTTGACTGAATTTGAATCGACTGCTTTAAAATATAAAGGGGCTGAGCAGGCAGTCCAAATACCCTTTCTTTTTTGTTGTCCTGCTTCATTCTGACAGGTAGGAAGCAGAGAGGATAACAGATAGAGAAGGTTTCACACCTCAGTAGGTGGGGAGGGGACCAAACCCCAACCAGCGTGAGAACCGGCCACCCTGTGTACTTTGTCCACATCTCGCCGACACCCACTGCTCTGATCCATTAGTTAATGAGTACAAACAAGACGCAAAGGGCAATTAAAACTACCTTACTAAGCTAAGTTCCGGTAGCCCTGTCGTTTGATTTTAATGTATTTTTCACAATACAAACCGTTGTTATTTGTAATCGCTTAATGGGGAAATGTGTCAGTAGATGGTTTCCCTTTCGTCTTCAGAGTGCCCTCTTTTTGGGGGTGGGGAGTTGGTAGTTCGTGGATAGTGGTTTTTAATGGTTGTTCAAATAAATGAATTAAATTATTTTCAGACTGTGGCGTTTTTTTATGCAGGAAGTCATTAGTAATTGATCCAAAAGTACAACAAGGCTACGCTCAATCAAAAGTTTGTTTAAATTGAGTCCTTTGGACAAGTTAATAGACATTTTCAGGTGCCCAATAACATATTTGATGTATTAATTAAGACTATTAATTTTTGGTTCAATACGAAAGCGTAAATTCTATCTTATTGTGAAATGTCCCACTCCGGAAGTCACCGGAAGTCACGTTTTCAATGTGGTTACACCCCTGTCCGTCCGTGCACCGATTCCGATAGTACCGTCAACAAACCAAACGAAATGTGTGTCGTCCGTAGTTGTGGGTTACACCGTTTCCGACGAAAGAAACGAGGTCATGTCGTGTAACTGTGTTGTTCCTGGTTGTGATACCATGAATAAAATGAGAAGTAACCTACTATTCCACGGTTTTCCTACTGGTAATTCTAGGCTCTGCAAACTATGGCTTGTCGCCATGGGTTATATGCCGACTGACAAGCAAATGATGAGAAAAGTATGCAGTGATCATTTCTTGAAATGTGATTACAAACATACTCGACGTACGAAGGGAGTCAAGCTAAAGCAGACTGCAGTCCCATCAATTTCCCCACAGATTACGGTTCCTTCGAGTCGAACGGGCGCTGTGGTGAGTCATCCAAACTTTTTTGCATGTATTTTTTTTTTTTTTAATCAATTCCAGTTCTGTTGCAGACGATGCAGTGCACAATTCAGATGGAATTTGATATTTTTTTCTGTGCAAATGGTGCTAACATTTAAATCATCACGGGTCACAGGCAATTTAGAGACCACTCCCTGTTTCGATCTCGGATCAACAAACACGAAACATTTAGTCTTTCCTAGGTTGTATTCGCGAATGCAGTTTGAATTTGTACTTTAAGTTAATATCTTCCAAGTCATGCAAACCTTAAACCATATAGCTAAAACTCTTCATTCAAGTTGGAAAATATCGACGTGATTATTTACTGCAATGTGATTGCAAACATACTCGGGTTTTGAAGGGAGTTAAAGGCTAAAGCTGATCAATTTTTCCACAGGCACCGAATCCATCAGTTCCAGCCAGTGCTTTGGTGAGCCATACAAACTTTATTAAAAATATTGCTTTGTTTGTTTGATTTGCACTTCTGCCGTTAAAGATATGGTGCCCATTTCAGATGCTATTTAATATTCTGTGTTCTTGATGGTGCTAACCTATGCAGTAAGTGTTGTTGGTCACGCAACTGAGACCCCACCTGCTCTTTATACGTACCACAAGTACGGATGATGCTCCAAAACCCCTCCCCATTTTAAGAGCCAATATCTATTGAATGACAAATCCAAATCTTGTTCTCTACTGAATTTGTAAATAATATTTACACAAAGTTTGACCGAAATTTGAGCGGTCACCCCCCACACCTCTTGTTGATTTTTTACGGAATGACCCTATGGCTTGGGTTTTACAGCAATTTAATCAGCAAATGTGTATTTGAAGGGCCAGCAGCCTTCGGAAACGGGTAAAGCCGCAAAAAGACCAAGTGGTAAGTATTCATTGCCGTAATCGGGGAGCGTGAAATGATAATTCAGGTTTTATTTAGCATTATTTTACATCTATTCAGGTTGTAAAGTTGTTTACCATGTCTGTGTTTCCCAGATATAGTGGGGAAAGAAAACACCAGCTGTGGAACTGAACAGAGTTCTTCATCGGCGGAGGGAGACCAGTTAAGCTTGCGCCTTCATGCAAAAGCTCTTATAATACAGCGTTATATCAACTACTGCCTACATTTGCCAAACAGGATTTGACCTCAGTGTTTATAAGAATTAGTATTTTGAAATTAGGTTCATGCCACCTTAACTGTCATTAACCGTCTGTTCTTAAGGACACCGGTAGAAGACATTGCCAGTCCATCAGCCAGTAACGTATCCGCTCTGCCGGTCCTTGTGGAACGGACCACGTTGCATCCCAGCCGCCTGCATGAGAATTACTGTCGGTCTGGGGTACGTTCCGAACGAGCGCTTCATTCAAACGCGCGTGTTCAACTCTAAACGATGGCAGTGTCATTTCAGAATTTCTCATTTGAAATGTTATTGTGTGTACATTTTACAGAGCATTCAGTGGGCTGAGGATGCTTGGAAAAAGGTATGTTGTGTGAGAGATGGGAGCTCCCTATGCAGGATTTCAACAATTTAAAAAGGCCCCTGAAATATTCACTGTGAGGCTTTTGCCGTTTGGGCTTTGAATCTGACTTGCTGAATTATTTTGTGCTCTTCAATTCACCAAAGGCGAGCAGTGAGAATTTGTTGGATGGTCCATCGATGGACAACGAGGTAAGTGCTCTGAATACAATCAATCGATCAGTCAATCAATTAATAAATCAGATCAATCAATCAATACAAATACAAGTCTGAAGGTGGCTGCTGTCAGAAAATTATGCAATGCGATTACAAATGTACTCAAGTTTTATGGGGGGGAGAAGTTAAAGGAGACTTCAGTCCCATCATTTTCCCACAGATTTTATCATTTGCAGTTCTTCTGTGTAACATAGGCTGTCCATTTCAGAGGCAATTAATATTCTTCTGTGCATGTAGTACATTTCGGACATAACCGCAACATTTAGTATTTCCCAGCTTATATTCTTGAGTGTTTTTTTTTTTCCCTCAACTTTTACTTCTTAAACGTATCATCTTAAGTTAATACCTTCCAAGACATGTAAACCTTAAACAACCCTCAAATTCAAGTGTGAAAAAAAATTAAGTGGTATTGTGGTATTCAGATTAAGCTTTCCAAATTTAGATATTCAAAACCTCAGGGAAAGTAGTTGAACCCAAAGCGGATTTAACGACAGTGGAGCTGAAGGCTGCTGGCAGGTAACAGCCATGTTATCCACACTTCAGAAGTTATTTGCTCAGTCTGGCATTAAGTTATTATCTTAACTCGTGCGAGTGAATAGTTTGGCCTGATGTAAACTGAAAGCTCAAGTTAACCAGAGTAATTAGGATAATGGACAGCTCCTGAAATTAATGCAGTCTGCGAACAGCATGCCCACTGCAGTGGTTATAAATACCCAAGGTCTGCTTTAGACTGTGTATATCTCCTAAAATTCACCATGGATTCGGTTTTACAATAATGTATTCAAAGTTTTCTTCTTCTTTTTTTTTTTGTCTTAAGGAGCAGCAGCCACCAGAAATAATTAAACAGACGGCAGGTCTTAATGGTAAGTATTCTTTGCTGTGTTTCGTATTGGCAACATAATTCAGGTTTTATTCATCATTATTCTACATTTACTCAGGTTGTAAAGTTCTTTTCCCATGTCTTCCTTGGTGTAGCAGGAAATGAAAACGCCGGCTGTGGAACTGAAGAGAGTTCTTCTGCGGAGGGAAAACAGTTAAGCTTGCGCCTTCATGAGACATAACACTTATAATAGTGTTATGTCAACTACTGTGGACATATGCCAACCAACATGTGACTATTTCCTTGAAGTAGTATTTTTAATGAGATTCATGCAGCCATAATTGGTGAGTTATGATTGGTTTTAGATGTAATTTAATGCAGTAAAATGTTTGCATGCCTGAGCAAAAGGCAAATGTTAAAAACACACTTTCTACTAAATTCTGTTTAGATTTGAGCTCTTCTGTGAGTTAAAAAAATAGGCTGAGGGAACATTTACCTAGTTTTCCTATTTTGTGACTGCATGTTGTTGTGCAGTTAGCTGAAATATTTCTACTTGTATGTCCCACTGTTCCTGTGGGTATCATCAGCGTATGCCACAGGTGCAGGAAGGCACAATATGCCGGAAAGTACTATTTTCAAAGTTTTAACCCAACTGAAGATAATAAGTTGATCATTTGTAATTGTATGCAGTTGGTGGCTTCTTCCTGCAGAAACTGAAGGCAATGGAAACTTAGTTATCATTACCTTAGAGTCTTGGTGAAAGTAAGGATCTGAAACAGATCAGCCAGTCTGAGAGATTTGGCTGTAACCATGGTTTTAGTGTATGGGAGTGTGCTTTAACTTTCTCATTTGAATCATGTCATTGTTTCTGCGCATGTTGAATGAAAACTACATTGCCGATGTGCCTTTTCGTTTGAGTTTTGGTGCATATATGCGTCCATATTCATGGTCTTAGTAGCACATAGCACTCCTCGCAGTGGCTGGGATAACCAGTTTACTCTTTTACTGGTTGACTGTTCACCTGTACAAAACCTTGTGATACTTACTTTAACTGTCTGTTTTGAAGGATACCAGTAATGCACGTTCCCAGTCCGTCAGCCTGTGATGTCACGGATGTGCCAGTCCTCGTGGACGGGACCCCGTGCCACCCCAGCCGCCTCCACGAACATTACTGTCTGTCGGGGGTACGTTTTCAAAATAAAAGCCCTTTATTAAAGCTTGCGTGCTCAACTCTAAAAGACTGTAGTGTCATCTAATTCTTTCCAAAATGTCTGAATTTATTCATTATTTTTACAGAGCATCCAATGGGCTGAAGGCACTTGGGAAAAGGTAATGTTGAGTGACCAATGGGAGCCTCCGATGGGGTATCTTAAAAAAGGCACGACATATTCACTGTGAGCCTTTTAAAGGTGGGGTAATCTTGTCCCCTCAGATGAACAGTGATGACATGAAGAAGGGTCCATCTCCGCCCATCCAGGTAAGTGCTCTGAATATGAGACCATGGACTCAGGACTGCTCTCTACTCATTAACTGCTCATCTTGTGTTAATTGACACTGAACGTGGGAGTCTGCCGCTGAATGCGGATGGGGAAAGATGTACATTGCAAGATGCATTTCACATCTTGCAAGCATTGTACTGTTCACACAGTCCCATTCAAGTTCATTTGTGAAAGAAAATAGGCTAATGTTGTGATTAAGAAACGGCCACCCCATCCCCGTGCTCCAGGTGGACTAGGTCAGAGACATAGGCGATAGGTCGGTAACCGTCTGTTAATGATGGTGAAAGACGGGTGCACAACTTCGGTTCAAATAAATTATCTTCATGTATTTTTCTGACAGCTCTAGAAATTATGTTACCGTACTTGAGCACAGTGAAATCTTTAGGACACACTAGCAGTCTGCAGCTGTAGCTGGTGCACATACAAATGTCTGATCAAGATTTAATTGAGCTGATTTAATAATTAAGAGCAGAAGTTGGCACTAAATCCTGAAGCGGATTAGCCCTTGCTGTGCATTCCTCCCTGGTGTAAGAACATTGAGATTGACAGCCCTGTAATAAAAGGTTGAAGCTGACATGACATTATATTACATTACATTATTGGCATTTGGCAGAAGCTCTTATCCAGAGCGACATACAGTTGATTAGACTAAGCAGGAGACAATCCTCCCCTGGAGCAATGCAGGGTTAAGGGCCTTGCTTATTGATCTTATTGTGGCTACACCGGGGATTGAACCGCCGACCTTGCATGTCCCAGTCACGCACCTTAAACACTACGCTACAGGCCGCCCTGACATTGTTGCTGCCGGTCCTCAGATGGGCTTGAGGTGGCAGTGGCTCTGTCTGGACGTGAAGGGGCCATTGCCGCTCACCCACGACGGGCACACGCACATCCTGACCGTGATGGACCTCTACTCCAAATGGGTGGAGGCCTACCCCATGAGGTCACTCACCGCCCGGGAGGTGGCCCTCAACATCCACGCCCTCATCTGCCAGCTGGGCTTCCCTCACCAGATCCTGTCCAGGTTGAATCCGGCGTTTCTCAGAGAGGTGGGTGAAACTGCTGAACGCTGGGTGTTCGAACAGCACCCAGAGGACACACGGCCTTGAATGACCCTTTTAGCAAACGATATAGGGCCGGATTCACGGACTCAGATTAGGCGTATTCACAGACTAAATTGGGTTAAATGGCTGGCATTTATATAGTGCTTTTATCCAAAGCGCTGTACAATTGATGCTTCTCATTCACCCATTCATACACACTCACACACTGACGGCGATTGGCTGCCATGCGAGGCGCCGACCAGCTCGTCAGGAGCATTTGGGGGTTTGGTGTCTTGCTCAGGGACACTTCGACACAGCCCGGGCGGGGGATCGAACGGGCAACCCTCCGACTGCCAGACGACTGCTCTTACTGCCTGAGCCATGTCGCCCCCATGGTTAGGCGTATTCCAGACTAAATTTAATATTGTACGGATGATCTTCATTCAGAATTGAGATGAGTCCTAGACTAGGCTTAATCCGTGTCTGTGAAACAGGCCCGTATACGTGCTGCACTTTCTATACACTGTATAGTGAGGGATTGTGGATAGGCCTCGTGTGTTGTATGCGGAGTTTCTGTGTGTGCGTGAGCAGGTGGCTGTGTGGTGGTGATGTTGAGGATGTTACAGGTGAATCGGGCCCTGAAAACACACCTGGCTGTGGAGGCCTGCTCTCTGGTGGTGTACCGCCCTGACACCTGCACCCTGGACCTGCTCACTCAGTCCTACATTGACAGGTGTGTGTGTGTGTGTGTGTGTGTCTACGTGCTGCAGAGTGACTGTGTAGCAGTGTGTGTGCTGCATTTGGTTCTGTATGGGTGTGTGTAGCATGGCCTCTCTCTCTGTGCTGGGTGAGTGTAAAATGGCCGCTCTCTCTGTGCTGGTTGAGTGTAAAATGGCCGCTCTCTCTGTGCTGGGTGAGTGTAACATGGCCGCTCTCTCTGTGCTGGGTGAGTGTAAAATGGCTGCTCTCTCTGTGCTGGGTGAGTGTAGCATGGCCTCTCTCTCTGTGCTGGGTGAGTGTAAAATGGCCCCGCTCTCTCTACGCTGGGTGAGTGTAACATGGCCGTTCTCTCTGTGCTGGGCAGCATGGTGGTGGAGCTGGTGAAGGTCCATCAGAAGAGCTGGGACGTTCAGCTGCCTGCGTCTCTGCTGTCTCTGCGCTGCCGGGAGCACCCCAGCACCCACTATAGCCCCTTCTACATGCTCTACTACAGAGAGCCCTGCACAGACCAGTCCGGCAGCAGACCGCAGCCCGTCAGTAACCCGTTAAATCACACTCCACTAGATTACATTACACTACATTTATATTACATTACACTACATTACATTACAGTTCATTACTTAACATTTACATTACATGTAGTGCATATTGTCATTATACCGACAGAACACAAGTCAGATAAGTTGCAGTTTGCATGAAGTCCACAGATATGAACATCAAGTCTAGTTCACATGGTAAAATATAGGCCAGGTCAGTATGTATGACATACCTGGTGTAAAATCCAGCTATGACCCGCTTGAGATGACCAGCTACCAGCCATTTCAAAACATAGTTTGAACTGGTCAAACCACGTTGAGTATGGAGCTGGTCTGACAGGTCAACCAGAGACCAGCCGTTTAAAATCCTAACTTCGACTGTTTTTTGAGCCAGGATATCAAACTAGAAGCGCGGCATGATACAATAGATATGGTAAACCAAAGCACCAAGATGGATACAAATGCAACAAGACGGTGCTAGATACAAAGTAAAACGAGATCCGAATACAACGAGATGGGTAGGACCCTTCACTAATGCTCCTGTAATCAGGCTCTGAGCTGTTTCCCGGACACTTTGTCTGACCCTTCTCTCCATATTCTACACGCAGCTTGTGGAGGATCAGCTCGACGAGGAACGCACTCCCACAAAATCCCCACGCAGAGCCCAGGGGCAGGGCTCCCAGCTTTCAGGTGAACCCAACTCACCGTGAGAGACGGCCAACGGTCAACAAAGTGACCGCGTTCTCTTTAACCCTTTCTGTCCCAGCAGTGCCATGTTGCACTGTCGACCATTAGCCAATCAAATTGACTGCTGTATTATTGTTTTGAGCCCCTACTAAAATTCTAACAAATTTCAACTCAACTTTTCTCAACCGAAGCCAAAAACCCCTTGGGATTTGGGTTTGGCCATTTCATATTGCGCTTGGAACAGAAAGGGTTGACCGACATTTTACAAATGTTTATTTTCATATCGTTTGATTCAAGAAGGACAGTGTGGAGACCGATGTTAACCAGGGCAAATACGCAGATTGTCTTAAAAGTCCATTTACTGTTCCGGTGCGTTGCAGTTCCTAGTTTTAAACGAAAGCTTCTTTTCAGGTGCACATACGGCTGAGCCCACGTCCGCGCTGGACCTGCAGGACGTGGAGGAGGTTCTGGTGGTGAGTAGTGAACAGCGAGTCCGTTTTTGGGGAAGGTCCTCCGGACCTTGCGGGAGAGGTCACCCTTGGCTCTCGGTCTGTTCCAGGTGCAGTGTGAGCGGTGCTCCGAGTGGGCCTGGGTCCCTCAGACAGAGGAGACCGCCGTCTACACCTGCGGAACCTGCCGGAAGGTGACCCAACGCAGGGGGGAGACACCGCCCAAACCGGAGGGGGCGAGGAGCCCCCCGCGGACCGGCCCCACGCGGGCGGTAAAGTGACGCGGAGCGCCGTCGCGTGGGGAAAAGACGGCCGCCGGCTTCGCGTGGTCCTGCCGGCTTAACTCGGGTTTAACGCCTTCGTCGGTGTCGCGGGGCGGGTGGTGTGATGTCACGGTGGGCGGAGCCAGCCGGTCGGGTTGACTGACTGGAAGGGCGTCGCTCTGTCACAGCGGACACTGGCTCTCTATTGGCTGAGAGCTGAGACAATCAGAAACATCCAAATGGATACGTGTTTAATAACACTAGTAGTCGGTTGAAGCGGTCTACTCGAGTGCGGATTCGGTGTCCGACAGAGCAGTACAGGGCCTGTTGCCTTGGTGACACTCGTAAGGAGCCATGAGTTGGTAGGCTTGGGGCATTTAGATCAGAAATCGTTGCCTGTTTGAAACATTGTACACATATCAATAGTGTATTATCCGTTGGGGAATAGTGAAATGATACATCTCCCTAAATCTACGACTGAATCTACGTCTGTTCAGCAATATTGATCACAATCCATCCAAGTTCCATTTCTTCTCCCAAAGGACATGATCATATATCCCATGTTTGCACCATTCTTTGCAGTGTAGTTCATAAACAAACTTCTTGGGACATTGCAAGCGTCCCCTGTGCTATTGATCACGTTGGGTTCATGTCAAATGCAAACTTGGGTATTTCTGTTTTTTAAATGTTTTATCCAAAAAACGATGGATTTGTTCTCATGTTTCTAATTGGTCAGTTATACTGAAGACTGAATATTTTATACAAACATTAAAACCTCAAAAAATCATATTTAAGACATTCCACTACCAGCCAATGAGCAAAACTAAATGCAGGCATTTTCTCAGTCAGTTGTGAAGTAGCCAGCATAAGTTGTAAAACAATACAGGGACATAAAACTCACAACTGCTGAATTAATTATACATTGTCCAGATAAATATCTTCCTCTTCACAAACATAGCATTTGCCTCCCCCAATAACAAGAGGTAAATTGTGTGTCAGTACCTACTCGACAGGATCTGTCTTTTGTACATTTGCCTTATTGAATTGAAGTGTCACTGTAATTTTTTCATATTAAAAAAATAACATATTTGATAACCTCTCACAATGGCATTTTTGGACTGATTCAATGCGCTTTATGCAAGAACCACTCGTACAAACCAATTTGTTCTTGAATCTCTATTTAAGAGAATTGAATTTTCGTACAAATCATTTAAACACCTGAATCACAGAGCTCGGGATCAAATGTGAATCTATGAATTCAGAAACTCCATTTCTTACTTCTCCCTTGTTTTCAGAAACATATTTTAGTGGACTGTTTAGGAGAAATGAGTTTATCAATGGTCCTTCTACAGGTCCGATTAGCCATCTATCCGAAAGGATATGTATTATAAAGGACATCTTCACTTTGGGCAGTTTTCCGAAGGTAGGAGCATCTACATTCCACCAAACTGAAAATTACAGACAGACATTTTAAAATGGATGGATTGATATGGATATGGTTATAGACCATAATCCTATTAGATAACTTGAAAAAGGGAAATGATGACTTCAGTGAACGGAGTTTTGAGTCGGTTTATTGATCCCTTTTTTCTGGTATTATGATAACATATCATGCAAAAAATCGTTCAAGAAATCTTATAAACATCAGGCATATGACTTCTAACAAAAAAAGGTGGCAAATTCAAATCCTTTAGTAGGCTAGTGTATTACTAAGAGATAAGAATGTTTTTCCGGGTTTATATTTGAAACGATACAAACAGAATATATAGAATGTGCAAATTAAAATATTATTTTTATATTTCGGTGAAAAAGAAAAGACTAGCTTATTTTGTGCTTGTTTCTACTTCCTTCGGGTGGATTGCAGTGCAGTCGACCCCCGCAATATCAAACATGCCAGGTGGTCTGAAACCACTCACACATGCACACACACACACATTATGTGGACATTAAAAGGCAAATGAGAAGGTTTACAGTTAGTTACGAAAAGTTAAAATGGAGAAAAGACAAAAATGTGGACAGATTTCACACCGACGTGTAATAACCGTAACAAAGACATGCATATTGGGTGTGTAAGTGCAGAGCGAGTGCAGAAAGTGGCCGCTCGGTGCTGAGCCCGGCGCGGGAGAGGCCCGGTCACTTCAGTTCGGGGATGAGGTGCGACCAGCTGATGTTGCAGACGTCCAGCTCCTCGTCCTCCAGGCCCGAGAAGCTGATGTCCACCAGGATCTTGCTGAGGCTGTCGTTGATGGTGTCCAGGACCAGGCCCTCTGCGAGGACGGCGGCGCCCCCCGCCTGGGGCTCCCCGGAGCCTGGGGAGGGCCGCGCGGGGCAGGTGAGGAGCTCCCGCGGGGAGCTGAACAGGGCCTGCTCCCTGCAGGGGGCGGCGTTCGGGTGCTGGGGGGTGAGGGGGAGCCCCAGGGGGCTGCGGATGGGGCTGAAGTCCAGCGCGCCGTGGCCCTGAGCGCCCCCAGGGCTCGGCGTCGTCGTCAGGGAGACGGGGGGCTTGCTGGGGGTGGAGGAGACGGGGCGGCTGCCTTTGACTGGCGTCTTGAAGGCGTACGCCCTCCCCGGGCTTTCCAGCCCCGTGTCCCGGGAGGCGGAGAGGTCGGAGGTCAGGTCGGAGGTCAGGCCCGAGTCGAAGAAGGTGCTGTCGGGAAAGAGCAGGACGGGCTCCTCCCTGGAGGGCGGGGCCAGGCGCTGTTTGCGGCGGGAGGCGCTGGAGCCTCCCAGGGCGTGGCAGGGCGGGGCCGCTGGGGCCACGCGGGGCAGGGAGACGCCCAGGGGGGCCCCCTTAAATTCCTCAACAGGGGGTGGAGCACACTGCAGGACCACACACACACACATTTTGTACATACATTACAATTACATAACATTTTTTAAAATTACAATTACATTTTGTAATTACAATAGCATTACAATTACATTTCCTTTTTATTTCAATTACATTACAGTACAATTGCATCTTACTAAATTTTAGTTTATGCTCATTTCAGGTTCAAATTTGACTTGTAGCAAAAGTAAATGGTTCCTACATAAATAGGTTTGGGAGTGTGATTGAGTTTTTATTCAGGGAAGCCTCACCTTGGGGGCGATTCGCACCCTTTTGCCTCCTCCTCCCTGGAAGTCAGCAGCGAAAGAGATGCAGTTCTGCTGGGGAGCAGCTAGGGGGAGCTGTGGCGAGGGCAGGAAGATGGAGGGGTTGAGGGAGAGTTGTATGGGGACGAGGTAGGAGTCGGCACGGGGAAGAAGAGGCTTCATCTTCCTCTCTGCGTCGGGAAAAGAGAGTTGGAGGAGCCAATGAAACCAAAAGCTCAATGTAAAAATAAGATCAGAGAATCTGTCCTGCACCCCTTGTCCTGTCACTTACCTGAGCTGAATGAAGCGGTCGCTTTCTTGATCTGTGGAACAGCTGGCTTTAGTTGCTGTGGGGCGGGGGTGGGGGGGAGATTTTGAATGTTAGTATTTCAGTTTAGGTGAGCTTTGACGGCTAAAGACTTTCCTCTCCGCTCAGACCGCAGTACTGACTGAACCTGAGCTACACCTGCATGGCGACAGAGGTCGCCGAGTTCAGCCCTGCTGCTGCAACACTGTGGCGGCCATCTTGTCTCACATAGCTGCTGAAAAAGCGCACAAAAGCAGGACCGCAAACACATTAGCTCTGCCCTCTGCTCTGTCCTGACTGTCCCGTACAGGTTTTTTGGGGGGGGTCGGGCAGGGAGAGAAGAAGCAGGGCTTACTTGTTGCTCACAGACCTGTGTGGGAGGGGGGGTACATGGATCCACCGTCGGCTGTGGGAGGGGGTAGTCAATACACCAGTCAGAGAAAAAAAAAAAAAGAATATGCCCAAGTGTTAGCTCTGTTCCCCTTCTGCTTTCCACAGCAGTGCTCCTCGAACAGTACAGAGACCTGACGTGCGTTCAAAATGGCTGACGCTAGCCAACAGATTCAAACTTTTTTTTTTCTGTTCGCAACAAACCTCAGCGAACGTTAGTTAACCGTTTGAAAAGGTAGTGCGCAGAGAACCGAAATGGCTTCTGATGGGGAAAACGCAGAAGGAACACAAATTGACAATTATTTGGCTGTTATCCCTGCTGAAAAAAACAGCTCATGCTTGGTTTAGAAAAACAGCTGGTGCTGGTTGACCAGTTCAGACCAGCTCCATACTCAACATGGTAACACCAGCTCAAGCTATGTTTTTGAAACAGCTGGTACCTGGATAATACACTTTAATCAATGTAATATCAGTTCTTACCTTTAAAAACGAATCGCTGGTAAGCAACGAATCAGCAAGTTAGCGTTTGTTCATTTCAAATTGTTCAACAGTAACTGCTTGCTGCAAACATAGTTCACCGCGAGCGTTCGCTGTCCTGAACGCAGATCTGGGTACACTTGAATCTTAGAATACAGACTCTGACCACAAGCGCGCGTTGTGCGACGCTCACCTTGTACACCTGGTCCAGGGTGAGGCAGCGGTTGGCCTCAGGCCGGATGGTCCAGAACGAGATCTTTCCATCCGGAGAGGTCTCCCGGGTGAACATGTCGTGCAGGGACAGGTTATGGCGAATGGAGTTCTGCAAGTGCCATAAAAAAACAAGAGGCCGGTCCGAAACGATGCCAAAACGGAGCTAAAAACACTTAGCAAACGGCCGAACAGTTCACACAGCAAATTCACACGAACATGTACAGCATCCATTTACGGAGCTGGAGATCAATGGAAGCTGTGTTGAAGGGTGTCCAACGATATTCCCCTTTCCAATTATATTTGACTTGGATTGTCTTAATAGTGTCTAGTCCCCCTGTCTACGAGGAGACCACTCGACAATCCCACCAAATCAAAATGCCAAACCTATACTCATTGCCCTAGCTATTGCCAAGAAAACCATCCTCTTAAACTGGAAAACGAGACACAAAATAAACATAACACACTGGTCTAATCTACTCAAAGAACACATATCCATGGAACTAATTCCACACCAGCGCCAAAGCTCACACATGGTAAACATTTGGGGTCCTTTCATAAAATCATTCAATTTGCCTGTGGACTAACCCCCCAACACCCAACCTATCCAACATATACTCACATACTCTAGAAACACTATCCATGCAATGCCATATCCTAATCCAACCCATCCATTTTTATTTTATTTTTTCCCCATCTTTTCCCCACTTTTATTACTATTACTTTTGCTCCTCTTCTCTCCCTTTTTCCATACTATCCATTCAAGGCTCCAATCAACAATCACCCACTTGTCCACCTGTCTGTTTGTCTGTTCATGTTCCTGTCTATCTGCCCGTTGGTCTGCGTGTTCATATGTATACGCAAGTCACTCTTTCCACACTCAGCCCAGGTCGGCTCTTGTCACCCCGCTTCTCATTGGCCTCCACTGGCTTCCTATTGCCGCACACATCCGTTTCAAGGCCCTAGTGTTGGCATTTCAGGCTGCTAAGGGGACTGCCCCACCTTACATACAATCCCTGATCACTCCCTACTCTCCAGCTAGACCACTCCGGTCTGCCAGCTCTGGTCGCCTTACGGTTCCCTCTCTACGTGCACCTGGCGGTCGAGCTGCACGTTCACGCCTGTTTTCTGTTCTGGTTCCTCAGTGGTGGAATGACTTGCCTACCACTGTCAGAACAGCAGAATCCCTCCCCCTATTTCGACGCAGACTCAAAACCCACCTTTTCAAACTCTACCTTAGTCCTCCCTCCTGATTTCCCCTGCCCCTCCTTTCTGATATCCCTATCCTTGTCTAACCCCCCCCCCCCCCCCCCCAAAAAAAAACAAAAAAAACAAAATATGCACTTATGATGACAACTATGTTTAGAACAGCATTTCATGTGTATTTTGCTAGTTTCTGGATGTGATGCTTTGACTTATGGTAGAACCTATGCACTTGTAAGTCGCTTTGGATTAAAAGCGTCTGCCAAATGACTAAAATGTAAAATGAAAATGTATAATTCTTTTTATTATTATTCTTTATTTCTTTTCTTTTTTCCATTTATTGTTATTTTTAGTGACTATCTGTTTTGTTTTACCCTCCCCTGAAAGGCTTCATACTGTTTTCTTCCCTCTCCCTCTCCCTCCCCCTCTCTCTCTCTCTGAAATTTACCAATGTATATATGTTTGTTTTTGTATTATTAAAAATAAAGTTGACCTCCCAAGAGGGGGGTGGTGGGAATATAATAATAAATAAAAATAATAATAAATAAATAAAAAATAGTGTCTAGTTAGCTATAGCATGTGCCTTTACCTTCCACCCGGGTTTGGCCACGTCTCTGAAATAAGGGAAGTGGTCCTCGATCCACGTGTAGATCTCCTTCAGGGTCATCCTCCTGTCCGGCTTGCTGTTGACGGCGAACTGGATCATGGCCATGTAGGAGTAAGGAGGCCTCTGTGCCCCGTCCAGATGCTGGGAGAGCTACGGGAGACACGGGTGTGACCACCGGGGTTAAGGTCAGCTCAAGGTCAATCTTTTTGTAAAACCTTTTTTCTTTCTTTTTTTTGTATAAAAAACAAAGACTGCACAAACGGATTTTCTGACACACTCCACATGGAAGTTTTGGGCCTTTCAGCAAAAATCTCTGCATTCTCTTTTCTTTTTTTAATTAACTGTTGATACTAATCTCAAACTCTAATGTTACCATAAGGGGCAGCCTGTAGCCTAGCGGCTAAGGTACATGACCGGGACCCGGAAGGTTGGCCGGTCAAGCCCCGGTGTAGCCACGATAAGATCAGTGGAGCTGTTGGGCTCTTGAGCAAGACCCTTAACCCCACATTGCCCCAGGGTGGATTGTCCCCTGCTTAGTCTAATCAACTGTAAGTCACTTGGATAAAAGAGTGAGCTACATAACCACATTATTATTACCATTGGTTCATTATTTAAAGTGAAGCTTAGTGTTCCTGATGTACATGTCACTCCAGTGAGGTTCATTTAATATGTTGTACCGTGACATCCTTGTGCATCTGGCAGTAACAATACCAGTTAAAAAAGGGATTCATTAGGCGAGTACTGTAAGTAGTGAGTAGAATGCATAACACAATGAGGCCTGTGTCAGTGTGCTGACCTGCAGTCTCTGGGCACAGGGTTCCTGGTTTTCCTTATTGGAAGCTCTCCTCCCGGCATCTGATCCCAGCCCGTCCGAGCACATCCCGCCCAGCCACTGGATGTTGGTCAGACTGTCATTCAGCGGGCTGCAGTCCCGATCCCTGTTCCCTAAGAAACGGGAATGTCCCTCCCATGTAAACCACTGGTAGTCTGCCCCTAGACCAGGGGCGCACAACTCCGGTCCTGGAGGGCCGGTCTGCGAGCTGGGTTTTTGTTCCAACCAATTACCTTAATTTATTTTTCTGACCGCTCTAGAAATTACGTTTGTTCACTCCTGTACTTGAGCACAGTACAATCTTTAGGAAACACTTGCAGTCTGCAGCTGGTGCGTACACAAATGTCTGATCAAGACATTATTTAGCTAATTAAATAATTAAGAGCAGAAGTTGCCACAAAATCGGCCCTTGCTTTGCACCCCTGACCCTAGACCATTTTTGCTTGAGAATCTGATGACTGATCAAATGTTAAAAGCTGGCAATCCGAACATGCTGAAACGGAAGGATGCTGCCAGTTTAGAGGGCTTAGGACTCACGGGGTGTGGCGGTGGCCAGGGGCTTTGGGTCCGCAGGGCAGGCCTCTCCGTCCCCGCTCACTGGCTTTGGGTTGAGAGTCGGCGGGATTCCGGATGCCCTTCCGGCACCTTCCTCTCCCGGAGAGGACCAGCACAGGGAGCTGGGCCAGTCCCCTGAGGCTCCGCTTCCCCCGCTGAGCAGGATGAATTTGTGGGGCCCCTTGGGGCCGCATTCCTTGCCCTGGGCGGAGAGGGTGTCGATGACGGTCTGGAGGTCTGCGGTCTTGGGGATAACCACCACCTGAGTGTCGGGCATGGACGGGTGGTCCACGAAGCGAAGGGTGTCCGGGAGCCCCTGGTCGCCCGGAGCCGCTGGTGCGGTCTTGCACTGGGCGCCATTGTGGGGGCGTTCCGGCTCATTTTTGGGAAAAGGAAGCTTCCTCCTCTTGAGAATTAGGGGCCTCCTGGGGCTTTGTCTCATCCTGGTCAAACGTCAGTCGAAGGGGCTGTGCACTTGGCTTATAGACTGAAAGTGACATAGATATATTTTTTAATGTATTTAAATAACCACCTTTTTGAGACTGTAACGTATGCACTTGTGTACAGAATGTTTGAACCTCCTCTGGATCAGCGTTTTACAGTGGCCTGCGTGTGGCAGTGTGCAAAATTGTGCAGCTGAAATCATGCGTGACCATAGCTAAATAAAAGTGACGAATTAAATCAGTGATCACAATATGGCACAATACTGAACCTAATGAACACTTGGCTAACCTATTTTTTCTTTCCTTCGTTATTGGCATTACTAAAATTCTAGCGAAAACACAAATGCAGCACCGCCAGAAAACGGTAAGAAGTGTTTCTTGTTACCTGAATTGATGTACTGCGAGCAGCCAATGTCAATAGTTCAAAAGCTATTTGTTCCAGTATCGCTCTGATTATGCATGCCAAAAACAGACGGGGATTCATATAAATGGCGTATGGAGCATCAGTTGGCTACAATACTAGAAATGCTACAATAATCTAACTTTTGAAAAATGCAACCATGTGGGTAACTAAGCAGACTATCTAACGATATTTTGCTTATGAATCGAAAGATATTTTTCAAACGTCCGGGCAAGTTGTGACGTAGCTATGCAGCTAACATAACAATCCGATGACAAACCATCTTCTAGAGTTATGTGAACTTCAACCGATTTCGGAAGTGAGACTTGTCAAGCCACATAAAACCAAATGCAGTGTCCTACAAAATAGAAACGTTAACTGAAACCTTAGCAGTGATTGTGTATTGGATGTGTACTGCCAGCTAGTCGCAACTACATGGGCATCTAACTCGCGAAAATGCATTGCAACAGGTAGCCAGTTAGATTTGTAACAGGTGGCTAGTTCAGGAACTATGCGAGTTATTAACATAGCTGTAACGTTACCATATGGTTACCTGGCTAACTAGCTTGCTGCATCAACAGCTATTTCAAACGAGCAATATTAATTTCAGCGCTAGCTAACGTTAGCTAGCTAGCTACGGCAGTGACAGACCAGTGACAGACCAGCTGGATAGAATTGCCATAAAAGTGAACATGAATAATCAGGCTAAATTTTACCCATTCATAACTATACCAGACCTTCATATTGGAAGAGTGTCCAGCCGATTGTCAATCCCTCATATTTTAGTATCAATTTCCAACTTTAATAAAAAATAATAATCTTGATCATATTTCTTTCCATTTCTGTTCACTTTGTTGCGGTGATTTGAATTTTGGCGCAGTCCAACTCGTTCCGGTCATGTGATTAGCAGAAGTCCTTGCCTCCCCAGCCCATCGTCTGCTCTTAACCAATCAGAGGGGAGGGGAGCGGCATGTTCAGAATTGAACTTTAGCTGGATGCTTGCTTTCTTGGGGTTGGGTAGGTTTGTGCGATATATAAATTCCGAAAAGTATTTAGTTCCATGGAAATGAAATGCCTTAACAGTAATGACCATTTTGGTACGTATGGTGTATTTTGCTTGCCTGATGGGTGAACGCTGAAACGACTTTTGTCGTCTTCTGTTGACACGAATGTCTACAAAGCAGCCAAGATTGCTTGTTAGCTGGATTAAGTGAACTATGACAACTTGCATGTCAAATGTTCCCTTTGTACTTGCAATGGCTAGTACGCTGACGTTATGTCGGCAGTTAACGTTAACAGTGGCTTTGACCTTCAGTGCACGGCTTCCACTCTACCGTGTAAAGACGATCAGTTAATAAAACCACTTGAACATTGTTGTACAGGTTACGTGATTCGCGTTTGTGTGTGCCCTAGAAGTAGCCATATTCGACCGCAGGGTGGCCGCTGGCTGCGCCTCATGCCCCGCAGAGCACCAAAGAGAAACCCGAAGCAACAGCTGCAATTCATCCAAGCGCCGCTAGATGGAGCCTCTCACCCGTACGGGCCAAAAGTGCGAGTTGCTCGCCACCCCAAAATCTATCTGTCAGAGGAACAGTGTCAGAGCAGCACTGCTCATTCTTGGGTAATGTCAAATATTTTATGTCTGTGTAACGTTTGAGTGCAATAATAAAGGTGACTTAGCGCTGTGATCTTTTTAAATAAAGTACGTGTTTGCAGAATTGTGATGATAGCTTTGACATCTGGTTTCACATCTCGGTAAGCCGTTTCTGGTCTTCCCCTCTCTCTCAGGTAACACCGCAGTTTGACCGCTGCATGATGAGCCAAACCCTGCGTCCGCACACACGCAGAGGGGTGAAGAGGAGCTGCTCGAACGGGAGTGACCTGGACAGCAGTTCGCTGCTCCGTTTGCCACGGCACAGGAAAGCCAGCGTCTGCAAGTTCCCCACCCTGTCCTTCCAGAAGCAGGCCACGGCCCCCGCTCGTCCTCCTGTCGCAAGAGGGAACGGAGGGAAGGCTAACCTGGGAGGTGTCCGCGAGGACAACCGCACCGCAGGTCCTGACGACCGAGGGCCTTCTTCGAATCGCAACGCGGAAACGCGAGCGAGTGTTCCCTCCCTCGGGAACGAGACTGTAGGGGACGCGTGCGAATTGTGCCCGGCCGCCGCCGCGTCTCTCACAGGGGGAGCGAACAACCCCCCGGACTCTACCATTAGTACCCCTGCTGGGGAGAAGCAGCCTCCCTTCACGGACGGTGGGTTCACCCCCCCGGATATAGAGACTCCGGACGCGGTGCATGCGAGCAGGACTTGCAGTGCTTCGCGGGAGACTCGTCTGTCCAAGCTCCGCCTCCTGTTCCCCAGTACTCCGTTGCAGGCCCCGCCCCCTCCGGTGCTGGTGAGTGACACTCCAGAAGAACACTATGGGAGGAACTGGGGGCGGAGCCAGCTCAGCTTCCTGTAGGACTACAGACGGCAGCATTATAACCATGCTGGTTGTAGTCCCTGGTTGTAAGAACAGAAGGAACAGGGGCGTTCTGTAGCGTAGTGGTTACCCGGTTGACTGGGCCTCGCAAGGTCGGTGGTTCGAATCCCCGGCGTAGCTACACTAAGATCCACACAGCCTTGAGCAAGGCCCTTAACCTTGCATTACTCCAGGGGAGGATTGTCTCCTGCTTAGTCTAATCAACTAAGTCACTATGGATAAAACATCAGCCAAATGACTTGTAATGTAATGAACTGCTGGTCAAAATAACCATGGGAATTCTGGGCTGCTCGTTATGTAAAGTGTGATCATTGGTGCTGGGAAGGGAAAGAATGAAAATGCTGTGCTGCAGTGAGCTACTGGTGCTAGCTGTGATGCATTCGTTGCCATTTGTGTATGGAATAACAAGGTTTTCTATTGCTACACATTTGCAGCAGCATTAGCATTTAGACTTAAGAAATTAAGTCTGTATTGTGAATAAAGACTAAAGAGCACGGTGTCGTGTTTATTTTTTCAATTATTGTAATTGACATTGACATTTTAACATCACTTGAACAGCTTGTGTGAATGCTCACGGACTGTAAATAATTCAATTATTTCACTATTATGAAAAGGAAACCTCTGGAAAGCATAATGATTACGATGATAAAACTTTATTGAGGATATAATTCAAATAAAATGCACAAATACCTTTGCTCTAAACCACAACATGGGTAAATAAAACCTTAAAACAGTTAAGCATAGTACAGTAGGCTTCCTAACACGATGACAATGCATTTGAAAACTAAAACTTTTCAAGTGCATTGTAGTGATTTTAACTATAAATCGAACCAAAAGAACCCTCCAATAATGTACACACAAAAACCTGAACACAAATAACCTTTCCGCAGGAAATAAGACCCATGTGAAAAGCAGTATACATGATATGAACGCATAAAATGTTTTGCCCAAACTGTTTTCTCTTAAATTATGGCCGGTGATTTGTGCTCATTTCCTTTAAGAACAAACCTTCTGTGTGTGAGTGCTGAGATTAAGCACTGTTCCTGTTCACTCAGAAGACTGCAATTAATGATTTTATGTCAAGTCACAGTTAATGTTAACTCAACCTTTTTCAGGTTTCTTATCCGTAACCACTTGCTTTACTTTCTTCTGCATGACTTTGATCTTGGCAGGCAAGATCTTCAGATTCAAGTAATTATTTATTTCAAAGAAGTAAAACAATGGAAAGAGTTTCCCTGTGAGAGTGTATCTACAATCAGTTTGGAAAGTTTTATTGCCGTAGACGTCAAAAAATGACAGAGTCTTTTCATCGCAGTCCAGGAGCACTCTTATCATAAGCATTCCCCTGCGTACAGATTTTTTGTCTATGTTGTCACAACCACCACAGTGACGTACTGTACAGACATGGTGTTTATCATTACTCCATCTCTCTTTTTGACACTCCTCGGCAATACCTATATCTACAAGAGCATATCGGTGGAATTCAACATCCCACTGGTGTTTCCCTGAGCTGAATCCTTGTGAGCCAAAAAGAGTATTGGCATCTGTGGAATATGCTTCGCTTGATGTGACACTGGTCAGATCCTTAGAGAATATAAGGACGGGTCCAGCTGTGTTGGGGTCCAGAATAACAGGAGCTGAGACAAGAGACATGTAGAAATAAAAGCTCAATTAACAGAACGATCTTGACTCTTTCCAGCTGGACATCAAAAACAATCTGTCCTTTATCATTAAATCGCCTCACACTTGCACACCACACTCACTGTGCTTCACCATTCCCGTCATTGTCTGCCAGACTTGGAACTTCAGGTTGCCCAGGTGTTTGGCCACATCGATTAGCACTCCCGAGACATCTGGGTCCTGCACTGTGCACTGAGTCCTGCAGTAATATTCAGGAGTCAGAGCTGCTGTTCGCTTTACATCAATGTGATGCATTGGAAGAATGGAAAGTAAAGGGTTTTGACTCACTGTTTCATTGTTGCATTGTAATTCTGAAATGAACACATGAAATAATTAGACCCTGATGCCAACCTTTATCAGAAAAACCTCAACAAAAATGGCAGGAAGATATAATTCTCCGACTACATTCTACAGCTCGAAGCGTGTGTGTACTTTGTGATTTCTCTTTCTATTGAATCATATTCCTAAGATTCTACCTGTACTCCGCCTCCTATATGCCAAGTGTGTAAAATAACATTTTGATTTGTATCTTGCTTTTTCTCTGACCTGCAGGAATGAAACATCATCTTTGCCCATCTCCTGCTCTATGGCTTTGACTGTGGTTAAAAGGGCCTTCATCTTTCTGACCACTTCCTCCATCTTCCTGCTCAGAGTCTGGCTCCTCTGTATCTCCTCCGCTCTGAGGGCTGCGATCCTGGCTGCCTCCTCTTGGCGCAAGAACTGGTGCAGCTCCTGAAACTCCTCTTTGATCTGCTTCTCTGTTTGCTGAACCTGGCTCTGAAACATTTTAACTTAATCGTTTTTCTCAGTTACTTGAAAACAGTTAGGAGAAGGGGGGGCAGCTTTTTTTCTTCAAAAAATTGAATTTGCTTTTGTAAATATAGTTATATGCTTTCAATTGTATGTTAGACTGAGTTATATTTAGTAGGAATAAATGAGTCCAATGTGCAAAACATATGCATTATTCTCAATCAGTAATAAAGAGAATATTGAATTAGATGAAGCATAAATATATTTTGGTGCTTTTAATTGATATTGCTACAGTTAATATATGTTTTGTGCATCTTATTGCATTTAGCTAATCGTGTGTTATTGAATGGAATGCAGTTTTCAAAAACTGCAATTAAGAAACTGAGAAGAAATATATATTTACAGGTACTCATTATTTTGTTTATACTTTAAAAAGCCACAACACTTTCACATACTGTACCTTGATGTGATGCAGTTTTTGATCTCTAGTTTCACTGATCTTTTTAAAGTTTTCCAGCTTCTCCTGTAAGGGCTTCAGGGCCGCCTGCATCCTCGTCTGTAATATCAACATTACAATTCACCAGCTAAATAGTGTGTCCAATCAGCCTAACCTGCATGTCTTTGGACTGTGGGAGGAAACCCACGCAAACACGGGGAGAACATGCAAACTCCACACAGGGAGGCCCCGGCCGACGGGGATTCGAACCCAGGACCTCCTTGCACACAGGGCTGGCCCCTTGCTGTGAGGCGGCAGTGCTACCCACTGCACCGTCCGTGCCGCCCTATTTCCTGAACCCAATTTCCAAAATAAGCAATTATACACCAAGACAAGTGCAATCCCCATTCATTCAGACGTGTAGGCCTTGCTCACCTTATGGTCGTGCACTGCTACCTTTAAGTGACAGCATTTATGACGGTCGTGCAAATCCGGCACGCAGTCGGCGCATATCGGCTGTTTATCCACCAGACAGAAGAGCTTCAGTTTCTCGCCGTGCCGACCGCAGAGAGTCTCCGAGCCCCCTGCGACTTCCTGTTCCAGGTGGAACCGCTCACAGAGATTCTTCAAAGCCCGGTTAACAGGGGGCTCGGTCCCGGGGGGACACGCTCTCTGGCACAGCGGACATTTATGGAAGCCGGCTGTCCTGCACTGCTGCAGACAGTCCTTACACAAGCTGTGGCTACACGACAGGACAACAGGGCAGGTGAAGATGTCGTGGCACACTGGGCAGGAGATCTCGTCCACTGACACGGTAAAGTTGGCTGCCATTCTTTGCTTCCTTATCCGCTCCTCCAGATAGCAGCCTTACATTCCACAGGGCACTTTTAGTCAACCTCCTTCTGAATACACTGTTTCCCCATACTATAATTCTTACCTGATTCACGGTTTTCTTTTGCTCGTGTTTGTATTTTTCTGTACGAATGACTAAACACAATAAAGATGACTTCACGTCTGTACTCCTGCAAAGCTAGCCCCTGTATGCCACTGCTGAAAGGAAATGAAACCGAAAGAAAAAGTTTATTTCATGGAATGAGGTTTCCTGTTTCCTGTTTACAGGAAGTATTGCTATAAGGAAGGAGGGTGTTAACAACCAGTGAGTCTTGAGTAAGAAAAAGAAAAAAAAACACACGAACTACGCAGTTTAAATGTGACATTTAAGAGGCTACATAAATGTCCATTTTCTATTCGCCTCACGTCGCGGTCACGTTGTTGGTCACACACCATGACTGGTGACTCGCTGTGAATGAGAGAGAGAGGTGGCAGCGATAAGGAATTAAGTTAAAATGTCGGTCCTTCGCTTGTTAATATTGCAGTTTGCAAAATAATCCAGGAGATGGCGCTCTAACACAAGCTCCAGGCCATGCAGCGGAGCAAGCGCCCAACGCACCTGTCATTAATTGTTAATTGCGTCGGCAACGCTTCGACGGTGCCTTTGCGTAACCTGCACACATTTTCTCCTACAAAGGTATGCATTCATGTGTACAAAAACATGCTTCAAGAATGTAATTAGTTGATACTGTTTAAAATGGCATTGGTTAATCGATAAGCAGACTGAATAGATAATAGCCTATAACCTGCAAGTCCCGTGCTCAACAAGAATTAAACGTTGTGTATGTTCTGAAGCTCTCCATGTTTATGAATCCTGATTGACCGAACTGGCTGTATAACGTGGCTAACGTCTTTTTATGTAGAAATGAATATCGTCGTAAAACGTAAGATCTAAATGGCTGTAAGATTGTAATTATAGGAGAGTGGTGATAACAGGACAGTGGTAACAATAGTGAAGTGATAGCATTGAGTTGTAAAATCACAATAGAACATAATGGAACCCAGTGATCTCACGGGTGAAACAGAAGAAAACAGAAGAACCATATCATTCACATATATCTGCTTTATTTCTCATTTGATAGAATCAGAATATGACAACATGTTTGGAAACTATAATACATTGTATTCATTTGACTAATATTACAAGCATCATATGGCCTGGGACCTCCCCCAGCAGAAGTTAGGTAGGAGGGGAACATTCATTTAGCATTTGTGAAACACATTTATGTATGAACATTTCAATTCTGTGTGTGTGTGTGTGTGTGTGTGTGTGTGTGTGTGTGTGGGTGGGGGTATGCACACAGAAATAAAACTCCATGTCTTCTGTGCAGGTGATGGATATCCAGCGTGAGATTGCTCAGCCCCATGGATATTGTAAGTTGACGATGGTCATTGTTCCTGCACGTGACAGTGAATTGTTTTGAATTTTAAAAGTGACATCCAAAATCGAAATTGAGGAAAAAAGTAAATATAAGACAT
The DNA here is from genome assembly GCF_963514075.1 of Conger conger. NCBI lineage: Eukaryota > Metazoa > Chordata > Actinopteri > Anguilliformes > Congridae > Conger > Conger conger. Next base: position 10,548,699 of record NC_083778.1, on the reverse strand, counting down.
TTTAAATCACAAGCACCAAGACATGCTCACAATCAGCACAGACAAGCGCTCCTGTTTGTAGATTTGTGTGCGTCACCACCCTAATCCAGTTGTATTAGCCCATACACGATATCTATTCAGAGAGCCTTTCCGTAACCAGCAGAACAACAGGAACTCAACAACAAGGCCCCACCAACCACTGCTATCCACTTGTACATCTTTATTTTTCTTTCATACTTTCTTGACTATACTGAATTCACATGTCTCACAGTCTTACTCACCCGCACACAATCACATATACAGTGTACACAGACGAATGCACATTACACACGCGCACACACACAAGCACAAACACAGTTTCTTGTACAGTGAGTTACAGACATCCTGTTAGCCCTATTTTCCCCATAGCTCATTCGGTAACATCCCTCCCTCTCACTGGTGCATCAGTAAAATAGTTTCACCTACCATATATGACTTCTTGGTATTTTCAGTAATGTGAATATCAAATCAGATGAAACCAAACTCCTTATCGATGCACGGTTCTTATATTGATCATACAGTATGTGTAGATTCTCATTGCATCTCCGTTATGTTCTACATGTGCTTTTGATTCAAACAGGCAGTTTGTAGGCATACAAATGTGTGTACGTTTATATTGCACGTACGGTATATAGGTAGTCATTTAGCCCATCAAGCTCTTGAACCTGTAGCTGCAGTTCTATAAAAATGTTTAAGAGAATATATATATTTTTCTAATCAGTGCGACATACACGCGCCTCTGTTCATCGACCCGAGCGAATGTCCTTGTACTGGCAGAGGAGGAGTCGTTTGAAGGTCTTTTTGAAGGTGGCGTTGCAGAGGGCGTAGCAGGCCGGGTTGACGGTGCTGTTGATGTAGCACAGCCAGTAGCCCATGGTCCAGGCGGCGTTGGGGATGCAGCTGGAGCAGACGGTGTTGAGGAGCACCATGACGTTGTAGGGCGTCCACGTCACCACGAAGGCCACCAGGATGGTCGGTCCTTCGCTTGTTAATATTGCAGTTTGCGAAATAATCCAGGAGAGGGCGCTCTAACACAAGCTCCAGGCCATGCAGCGGAGCAAGCGCCCAACACACCTGTCATTAATTGTTAATTGCGTCGGCAACGCTTCGACGGTGCCTTTGCGTAACCTGCTCACATTTTCTCCTACAAAGGTATGCATTCATGTGTACAAAAACATGCTTCAAGAATGTAATTAATTAATACTGTTTAAAATGGCATTGGTTTATCGATAAGAAGACTGAATAGATAATAGCCTATAACCTGCAAGTCCCGTGCTCAACAAGAATTAAACGTTGTGTATGTTCTGAAGCTCTGCATGTTTATGAATCCTGATTGACCGAACTAGCTGTATAACGTGGCTAACGTCTTTTTATGTAGAAATGAATATCGTCGTAAAACCTAAGATCTAAATGGCTGTAAGACTAATTATAGGAGAGTGGTGATAATGGGGGATTGGCGTGTGATAACAGGACAGTGGTAACAATAGTGAAGTGATAGCATTGAGTTGTAAAATCACAATAGAACATAATGGAACCCAGTGACCTCACGGCGTGAAACAGAAGAACCATATCATTCACATATATCTGCTTTATTTCTCATTTGATAGAAGAATCAGAATATGACAACATGTTTGGAAACTATAATACATTGTATTCATTTAATTAATATTACAAGCATCATATATGGCCTGGGACCTCCCCCAGCAGAAGTTAGGTAGGAGGGGAACATTCATTTAGCATTTGTGAAACACATTTATGTATGCACATTTCAGTTCTGTGTGTGTGTGTGTGTGTGTGTGTGTGTGTGTGTGTGTGTGTGTGTGGGTGGGTGGGTGGGTGGGGGTATGCGCACAGAAATAAAACTCCATGTCTTCTGTGCAGGTGATGGATGTCCAGCGTGAGATTGCTCAGCCCCATGGACATTGTAAGTTGACGATGGTCATTGTTCCTGCACGTGACAGTGAATTGTTTTGAATTTTAAAAGTGACATCCAAAATCGAAATTGAGGAAAAAAGTAAATATGACATTTTAAATCACAAGCACCAAGACATGCTCACAATCAGCACAGACAAGCGCTCCTGTTTGTAGATTTGTGTGCGTCACCACCCTAATCCAGTTGTATTAGCCCATACACGATATCTATTCAGAGAGCCTTTCTGTAACCAGCAGAACAACAGGAACTCAACAACAAGGCCCCACCAACCACTGCTATCCACTTGTACATCTTTATTTTTCTTTCATACTTTCTTGACTATACTGAATTCACATGTCTCACAGTCTTACTCACCCGCACACAATCACATATACAGTGTAGAAAGACGAATGCACATTACACACGCGCACACACACAAGCACTGTAGCTGTCCCCTGACTTTCTGGTTATTTAAAGTGCAGAGTAATATGGAGAGAATTTAATGATTATTGTGATTGGTGTTGTGCAATCATTTTGTTTGTAATGTTTGGAAAATATAAGGTTTGGTTTCTTGTGATCTTGTGTAGTAGCGACACCTACTGTTCAAATGTGTAAGTTCCTTTGCATAGACAGCATACTGTGGTCACGTGAGTCAGTTGCGTTAATTGAGAGTACTGTGGATTGGTCGAAACATTCGAGAACGGCAGAGATGTTGTTTTGTAAATGAAAAGCAAGAGAAACGAAGAGCAAAGAAGAGAGGGTGTGAAAGTGAATGTAACTACTCCTTGAGTTTGGTCACAAGGCGCACACGTTTTTCACGGTGTTTGCCGACGAAAGAAAACAATAAAACTTCAGACGTGAACATCAGTCGATGCGTGGGTGTCTGTGCTAAAGAAAAGGACCTTTGGGAGCAGTTATAGTGAAAAACGTAGCCATCGGAGTGACGAGATTCGCCAGCGTTCCTGCAAAGATAGAGCAAGGCCTGCGTGCGTCCCTTCAAAGACTCCATCATCGTACTCCACGTGGAAGATCTGCCTGCATATCCCACCATTCTTTGACGCGATCGCCCAAATCCAGCGCGGAGGTGGAACCAAAGTGCAATAAGACGACGGTGCTGCAGCTGCCAAGGACAGCCACAAGGTGGCAACGTTGTGACTCCTTTGGACAATAACATAGCAATAAGTCACCTTTGGGATACCAGGTCAGACTGTATCTTCTAAGTCTGGAAATAGTGTTCTTTCTTAGTTGATATAATAATATTTCTTGCAGAAAATGAAAATTGCATTTTGATAATTTTGTAAGTTGATCGAATGTGTGTAGCCTGTTTAATAATTGATAGTGTGTATTTCCCTGTTTGCTTTTCATCATTAATATTTCAATAGTATTGTTTCAAAGTAGTTAAGCAAAAAAAAAAAAAATGTACCAAAATAGGCCTGCATCAGAAACTGGTACACTAGAGCAAATAATTCTGTCTCTAGAAGTTGAGAAGGCACAATTGGAGGAGAAATTAGAAACTGAAATGGAAGAAACAGAAAAACAAAAAATAGAAGACCGCATAGGTGAAATTTATGCAGATCTTGAAGTACAAAGAGTAGGGCTCCAGAAGTCATCATCTCAGGTTGAACAAGAGGTGAGGCGATCAGAAAGGGTGAGACGCCCAACAGAAAAAATGCTGGAGTTCAAAAAGGAAGAGATAACAAAAAAGGAAAGAAAGTTTATGCTGACATATGTAAACTTCAAAGCAGAGGTTCAGTTAATAAGATCTAAACTTAAAGAAGAACACGCTAAAACTGAGTTAAGTGAAATGATCATAGCTGTAGAAAATTATGAGTCAGAACTAAAACAAGTATATGAGTCTTTGCGTGCACTGACTGTCCCATCCCAAGATATAAGAAGGAAAATGGATAGCTGCACCTCAGTTACTACTGAAATAACTGCACTTCTGAAAAGGCGTTACACAGAAGCTGGTAGCAAGGAGTTTGATGCAGTGGCTGCTAAAGAGGAGCTCCGCCAGTTACTCCAAAGAGAAGATGCTAGGTCAGTTTATGGATCAACTGTGTCAAGAGCTGGGCATAGTAGTCAGCAAGGAAGCTATGTGTCAGTAAAGAAGACAGAAGTAGCGGCACGTTTGGCATCAAAACGTGCTGAATTAAACAGGGAAAGAGAAATCTCCACCCAGAAGAAGGAGGTGCTAGCCCAGCAAGAGAGGTTAAAAATGCTGGAAGATCGAAGGGACCTTGAAGCCATAGAGGCTGAATACAAGGTGTATGTTGAAGAGGAATCAAAATGGAATGCTGAAATAGGAAATACTGAAGTAAAAATCACTTTGCCTCCAAGTCAGCTTCCGAAGCAGCATAGCAGCACTCCATGCGCCCAAGTTCCCCAAAGTGCTCCAGTCCCTCCTTGCTTTGGAAGCAAACCAGAGCCAAAGGCAAATGACACCTCACTGGTTGAAGCATTAAAAGAATCCCTGGCAATGACTAGACTTCCAGCACCAGAGCCATTCATGTTCACTGGCGACCCACTTAAATACACTGAATGGAGCACCTGTTTCAAAGCTTTAATCGAAACAAGCTGTACAAACCAAGCGCATAGACTGTTCTATTCGAAAAAATACATAGGTGGGGAAGCACTTTGTGTGTTAGAAGGAACATTTTATAGAAGTGATGAGGAAGCGTACACACAGGCTTGGGATGCCCTGAACAAACGCTATGGCCACTCTTTCGTAGTCCAAAGAGCATTCCGGGGAAAGCTGAATAGCTGGCCAAAAATTGGTCCAAGAGAATCTATTAAACTAAGGGAGTTTAGTGATTTCCTCATCTCCTGCAAGAATGCAATGCCCCATGTACTAGGTCTAAAGATTTTAGATGATTGTGAAGAAAATCAAAAGCTACTACAGAAACTTCCTGACTGGGCAACAACCAGATGGAACCGGTATGTCACTAAAGCACTGGATGAAGGGAAGCTATATCCAGGTTTCGAGGAATTCTCAGACTTCGTGGCAGAGGAGGCACGCATTGCATGCAATCCGATTTCCTCCCTTCATGCACTAAAATATTCAGATGAAAAACTTGGGAGGGAACAGAAGCGCCTCAAAGCCAGCGCCCTGGTGACATCAACCATGGTGTCTCAAAAAACAAAACCCACTACAAAGAACTCAAGTGCATCAGAACGTGACAAGGGTTCCAAAACCAGTCCTCTGGCCACTCAAAATAAAAGGCAAATAGAATGTATCTGTTGTCAACAAGATCACTTCATATATAAATGTGAAAAATTTGCAGCAATGCCTCTGGAGGAAAAGAAACAATTTGTCTTTAACAACAACATGTGCTTTGGTTGCCTCAGAGTCGGCCATATCTCTAAAAACTGTCGAAACAGAGCCACTTGCAATATTTGCAAGCGGAGCCATCCCTCTCCGCTTCATGAAGAACGTCATAAAGAAGAAAGAGCAGCAGCACCACCAACTGAGGAAAGAGCTTCCACTCTCAGCGTGAGAGTGGACAATAGTGATCGTACTTCAATGATTGTTCCGGTGTGGCTCTCTTGTGCAACAAAAAACAGCCCAGAAACCTTGGTGTATGCATTACTGGACACACAGAGCAGTAATACATTTATTGACCAAGAAGTGTGTAGAAAAATGCAAGCAGACACAGAACCTGTAAAATTGAAGTTGTCAACAATGACTGACAGGGGTTCAATAGTCAACTGTCAAAGAGTGGTGGGACTAAAAGTGAGAGGGTACCTTTCACAAGAGTGCATTGAGTTACCACCAGTGTACACTCGAGAATACATCCCACTGGATCAAAATAGCATTCCCAGTTGTGAAACAGCGAAAGAGTGGAGCCACCTTCGCAGGATAACAGAAGAGATGCCAGATCTATTGAACTGTCCTGTAGGACTCCTAATTGGCTATGATTGCGCAAGGGCCCTGAAACCAAAACAGGTGATATCAGGGGAAGAGTATGATCCATACGCAGTCAAGACTGATTTAGGCTGGAGTATAGTGGGATCCAAAACACCTCGTACTAGTTCAAAGCACGTCACAGGGTTTTGCCATCGCGTCTCTGTGAAAGAGCTTCCGCCTATTACACCTGCCTCTGTGATTAAGGCATTGGAAACAGATTTTCTGGACACAAACCCAAGAGAAAGGAACATATCCCAAGAAGATATTCAGTTTCTACAGCTACTGAATGGGAAAGTTCAACACAATGAGGAAGGACATCTGGAAATGCCCCTGCCCTTCAGAGAGCGTCCACAGCTTCCGAACAACAAGCAGCTCGCTATAGCCCGATTGAAACACCTCAAAAGAAAACTAGAGAAAAGTCCCAAGTACAAAGAGGACTATGTGAAATTCATCAACAGTGTCTTCAAAGATGGTGATGCAGAAGAAGTAAAGATCTCACCGAAAGAGGGCAATACATGGTACATTCCACACCACGGGGTGTACCATCCTAGGAAGCCAGAAAAAATCAGTCGTATTTGACTGCTCCGCCAGATACCTTGACACCTCTCTAAATGATCACCTACTCACAGGACCTGACTTAACTAATGCTCTGACTGGGGTGCTGTGTAGATTTCGTGAGCACCAAATTGCAATCATTTGCGATGTGGAAAAGATGTTTCACCGCTTCCATGTTAGCCCAGAAGATAGGGATTTCATGAGGTTCCTGTGGTGGGAAAATGGGAACACAGAAATAGAGCCCAAGGAATATTGCATGCGAGTGCACATCTTTGGAGCCGCATCCTCTCCAGGATATGCCAACTATGGCATGAAATATCTGGCCAGTAAATATGAAAAGGACTACCCACTGGCAGCGAGCTTCATTCGAAAGAATTTCTATGTGGATGATGGGCTTATCAGCGTAGAAACAGTTGAGAAAGCCAAGCAGCTAGTCAAAGAAGCACAAGAAATGTGTGCGAAGGGAAAGCTACGCTTGCACAAATTTGTGTCCCACAGCAGAGAAGTCTTGGATGCGATTCCAGAGAGTGAATGTGCCAGCGTTGTGAAGGATGTAGATCTGAACTACAACGAGCTTCCAATGCAGAGTGTACTGGGGGTAAAGTGGAACATAGAGACAGATGCGTTCTCATTCAATGTTATCCTTAATGAAAAGGCAGCCACACGACGAGGAATCCTATCAACAGTCGCCAGCGTGTATGACCCATTAGGATTTCTCTCTCCCTACATCTTGAATGGGAAAAGACTGCTTCAAGAGATGTGCAAGCGGGGAGTTAGTTGGGATGATCCTCTCCCTCCTGAACTACAGCCAAAATGGGAAACATGGCTCCATGACTTGGAGAATCTACATAAAATCCAAATACCAAGATGCTTCATTCCTAAGAACCTTGGCACAATCCAAAACATTGAGCTGCATCATTTCTCAGATGCTAGCAATAACGGTTATGGGCAATGCTCATACATCAGGATTGTTGCTGATGAACAAGTGCATTGTGCACTGGTCATGGGCAAGGCCAGAGTGGCACCCATAAATGTTGTCACCATACCACGCCTCGAGCTCACTGCAGCTACAGTCTCTGCTGCGGTAAGCAACACTCTTAGAGAAGAGCTCGAACTGAAAATAGATCGGGAGTTTTTCTGGACAGATTCACAGGTAGTGCTCGGGTATATCAAGAACGAAGCCCGGCGCTTTCATGTGTTTGTCGCTAACCATGTCCAGAGAATCAGAGAGACAACAGATCCAAGTCAATGGTTCTACGTTGAAACAAGTCAAAATCCTGCAGACCATGCATCTAGGGGTCTCACGGTGGCAGAGCTCATGGATTCAAATTGGCTCATAGGACCTGAGTTCTTATGGGAACGAGAGATTGTCACGAACCAAAAATCCCCAGAGCTTCTTGTAGGGGACCCAGAGGTAAAAGTCCTGAAAACAGAAGCCTCTGAAACAGACAGCTTCCTTGAAAGGTTGTCAAGATTCTCAGATTGGAATACAGCCCTCAACGTTACCGCTCGGATTCAAAGACTGGCACATAAAGACCGGTCAGGGCCTATTAGTGTAGAGGAAAGAAGACTAGCCGCTCTTGCGCTCATCAAGGCAGCACAAAGAGAAGCCTTTGAGGAAGAGCTGAAATGGCTTAGTCACAAATCTGATAAACTGCCAAAAACCCACAAGATACACCAACTTGATCCCATCCTTGAAAATGGTCTGCTCAGGGTTGGAGGGCGGTTGAGAAGATCTTCCGCATCACTTGAGTTGAAACATCCAGTGATCCTTCCTAAGGAAGCTATCGTCACACAACTCATACTTGATCACTGTCACAAGAAAACTCAGCACCAAGGCCGAGGGCAAACGTTGAACGAACTCAGGGCCAGCGGATATTGGATAGTAGGTGCCAGCAAGGTAGTGGCCAAGCATATCAAATCTTGTGTCACTTGTAGAAAGGTGCGTAGACCGATCGAAGAACAACGTATGGCAGACCTGCCTGTTGACCGAGTAGAGCCCTCACCCCCATTCTCATACACCGGAATTGACTGCTTCGGTCCCTTCTACACAAAACAGGGTCGGAAAGAATACAAGCGATATGGTCTGTTATTCACATGTTTAAGCTCTAGAGCCATCCACATAGAAATGTTGGAGGATCTCACGACTGACGCATTTTTAAATGCTTTGAGATGCTTCATAGCAATCAGAGGAGCGGTAAGACAGATCCGATCTGACCAAGGGACGAATTTCGTTGGGGCAAGGAATGAGCTAGAGAAAGGTCTTAGGGAACTAGACAAAGAGAGGATCTCTACCTATCTTGCAAGAAAACAATGTGACTTCCTTATGAATGTTCCTGACGCAAGCCACATGGGAGGTGTTTGGGAGCGCCAAATACGGACAGTAAGGAGCGTGATGAGCTCTGTCCTGGCACAAGCTACTGGAAGACTAGATTGCACCTCATTGAGAACATTCTTTTACGAGGCTATGTCGATCGTGAATAATCGTCCGCTCACCACAAACACAATCAGTGACCCCAAGAGTGTTGAACCTTTAACACCTAACCATTTACTCACAATGAAGACCTCTGTGCCTCTTCCGCCTCCTGGAAAGTTTGTTAGAGAAGATTTGTATGCCAGGAAAAGGTGGCGGAGAGTGCAATACCTGACAGAGCAATTCTGGAGCAGATGGCGTAAAGAATACCTGGCCAATGTGAGCCTCAGACAACGGTGGCATACACCCAGAAGAAATGTAGAAGTAGGGGATGTAGTAGTTGTCAAGGAGGACAATGTTCCTAGAAATGAGTGGAAACTATCCAGAGTCGTTGAGACAAGCGAAGATGATGATGGTCTCGTGAGAAAAGTTAAAATCCAAGTAGGGCAAAGTAACCTAGGAAAGAAAGGTGAACGCCTGACGCAACCATCCTTTCTTGAGCGTCCAGTTCAAAAACTAGTGGTTCTAGTGGAGAATAGTTCCTAAACTATCATTAAAATAGTACCAAAAGATGGATGTCTAAATGTTTATGTTAAGGTTAATTGACAGCTTATGGTAAAATTACAAGATTTAATCATTCTGTTCACATAAATCTTTGTAATTTTGGTGGCAGTGTAGCTGTCCCCTGACTTTCTGGTTATTTAAAGTGCAGAGTAATATGGAGAGAATTTAATGATTATTGTGATTGGTGTTGTGCAATCATTTTGTTTGTAATGTTTGGAAAATATAAGGTTTGGTTTCTTGTGATCTTGTGTAGTAGCGACACCTACTGTTCAAATGTGTAAGTTCCTTTGCATAGACAGCATACTGTGGTCACGTGAGTCAGTTGCGTTAATTGAGAGTACTGTGGATTGGTCGAAACATTCGAGAACGGCAGAGATGTTGTTTTGTAAATGAAAAGCAAGAGAAACGAAGAGCAAAGAAGAGAGGGTGTGAAAGTGAATGTAACTACTCCTTGAGTTTGGTCACAAGGCGCACACGTTTTTCACGGTGTTTGCCGACGAAAGAAAACAATAAAACTTCAGACGTGAACATCAGTCGATGCGTGGGTGTCTGTGCTAAAGAAAAGGACCTTTGGGAGCAGTTATAAGCACAAACACAGTTTCTTGTACAGTGAGTTACAGACATCCTGTTAGCCCTATTTTCCCCATAGTTCATTCGGTAACATCCCTCCCTCTCGCTCTTGGTATTTTCAGTAATGTGAATGTCATATCAGATGAAACCGAACTCCTTATCGATGCACGGTTCTTATGTAGATCATACAATGTGTGTAGATTCTCATTGCATCTCCGTTATGTTCTAAATGTGCTTTTGATTCAAACGGACAGTTTGTAGGCATACAAATGTGTGTGCGTTTATATTGCACGTACGGTATATAGGTAGTCATTTAGCCCATCAAGCTCTTGAACCTGTAGCTGCAGTTCTATAAAATTTTATAAGAGAATATATATTTTTCTAATCAGTGCGACATACACGCGCCTCCGTTCATCGACCCGAGCGAATGTCCTTGTACTGGCGGAGGAGGAGTCGTTTGAAGGTCTTTTTGAAGGTGGCGTTGCAGAGGGCGTAGCAGGCCGGGTTGACGGTGCTGTTGCACAGCCAGTAGCCCATGGTCCAGGCGGCATCGGGGATGCAGCTGGAGCAGATGGTGTTGAGGAGCACCATGACGTTGTAGGGCGTCCACGTCACCACGAAGGCCACCAGGTGACAAGGCAGCCGCCGCCCAGGAGGAAGGCGGCGGCGTCGTCGCTGGAGAAGAAGGTGACACGCACCATCATGGCCATCCTGGTGGCCTTCGTGGTGACTTGGACGCCCTACAACGTCATGGCGCTCCTCAACACCATCTGCTCCAGCTGCATCCCTCATGGGGTAGCTGAGCGGCTTGGTGACGCAGAAGTAGCGGTCGAAGCTGATGATGAGGAGGTTCATCACGGAGGCGTTGCTCACCACATAGTCCAGGGCCAGCCACAGGTCGCACACCACGGGCCCCAGGGGCCAGTAGCCAATCACGATGTAGACCGTGTACAGGTTCATGGAACTCATGCCGATGATGAGGTCTGCGCAAGCCAGGCTGACGAGGAAGTAGTTGTTGATGGTCTGCAGGCTCCTGTTGACTATGATTGAAAGCATGACCAGGATGTTCCCAATGATGGTGACCAGACTGAGAGAGCCTGCAACCAGGACTATGAAGGCCGCCTCCACCGGCAGGTAGGGGGGCCCGGGCAGCAGGGCGGAAGTGCCGTTGTCCTCCGAGGCGTTGGAGATGTTGGAGAAGGTGGAGAGGGCAACGATGTCCGTGTTCAACTCCATCTGTAAGTCGACTGAGTCACTATGGATAAAAGCGTCAGCCAAATGACGTAATGAACTGCAGGTCAAAATAACCATGGGAATTCTGGGCTGCTCGTTATGTAAAGTGTGATCATTGGTGCTGGGAAGGGAAAGAATGAAAATGCTGTGCTGCAGTGAGCTACTGGTGCTAGCTGTGATGCATTCGTTGCCATTTGTGTATGGAGTAACAAGGTTTTCTATTGCTACACATTTGCAGCAGCATTAGCATTTAGACTTAAGACATTAAGTCTGTGTATTGTGAATAAAGACTAAAGAGCACGGTGTCATGTTTATTTTTTAATTATTGTAATTGACATTGACATTTTAACATCACTGGAACAGCTTGTGTGAATGCTCACGGACTGTAAATAATTAAATTATTTCACTATTATGAAAAGGAAACCTCCGGAAAGCATATTGATTACGATAATAATAACTTTATTGAGGATATAATTCAAATAAAATGCACGAATACCTTTGCTCTAAACCACAACATGGGTAAATAAAACCTTAAAATAGTTAAGCATAGTAAGCTTCCTAACACGATGACAATGCATTTGAAAACAAAAACTTTTCAAGTGCATTGTAGTGATTTTAACTATAACTCGAACCAAAAGAACCCTCCAATAATGTACACACAAACCTTTCCCCTAAAAATAAGACCCATGTGAAAAGCACTGTACATGATATGAACACAAAAAATGTTTTGCCCAAACTGTTTTCTCAAACTATGGCTGGTGATTTGTGCTTGTTTCCTTTAAGAACAAACCTCCGTTCATTGATAATTGACCTGGACGGAGTGCTGAGATTAAGCACTGTTCCTGTTCACTCAGAAGACTGCAATTAATGATTTTATGTCAAGTTACAGTTCATGTTAACTCAACCTTTTTCAGGTTTCTCATCTGTAAACCACTTGCTTTGCATAAGCGTGGCTTTTCAGTCACTGAACTTTCTTCTGCATGACTTTGATCTTGGCAGGCAAGATCTTCAGATTCACGTCCTCATATACTACATAAAAGTAAAACAATGGAAAGAGTTTCCCTGTGAGAGTGTATCTACAACCAGTTTTGAAAGTTTCATTGCCGTAGACGTCAAAAAATGACAGAGTCTTTTCATCGCAGTCCAGGAGCACTCTTATCAAAAGCATTCCCCTGCGTATAGATTTTTCATTTATTGGGTCACAACCACCATAGTAACGTACTGTACAGACATGGTGTTTATCATTACTCCATCTCTCTTTTTGACACTCCTCGGCAATACCTAAATATACAGCAGCATTTCGGTGAAATTCAACATCCCACTGGTGTTTCCCTGAGCTGAATCCTTGTGAGCCAAAAAGAGTGGCATCCATGGGATATGCTTTGCTTAATGTGACACTGGTCAGATCCTTAGAGAATATAAATAAGGGTCCGGCTGTGTTGGGGTCCAGAATAACGGGAGCTGAGACAAGAGACATGTAGAAATAAAAGCTCAATCAACAGAATGATCTTGACTCTTTCCAGCTGTGCATCGAAAACAATCTGTCCTTTATCATTAAATCGCCTCACACTTGTACACCACACTCACTGTGTGACTAATTATAGGAGAGTGGTGATAATGGGGGATTGGCGTGTGATAACAGGACAGTGGTAACAGTAGTGAAGTGATAGCATTGAGTTGTAAAATCACAATAGAACATAATGGAACCCAGTGACCTCACGGCGTGAAACAGAAGAACCATATCATTCACATATATCTGCTTTATTTCTCATTTGATAGAAGAATCAGAATATGACAACATGTTTGGAAACTATAATACATTGTATTCATTTAACTAATATTACAAGCATCATATATGGCCTGGGACCTCCCCCAGCAGAAGTTAGGTAGGAGGGGAACATTCATTTAGCATTTGTGAAACACATTTATGTATGCACATTTCAATTCTGTGTGTGTGTGTGTGTGTGTGTGGGTGGGTGGGGGTATGCGCACAGAAATAAAACTCCATGTCTTCTGTGCAGGTGATGGATATCCAGCGTGAGATTGCTCAGCCCCATGGATATTGTAAGTTGACGATGGTCATTGTTCCTGCACATGACAATGAATCGTTTTGAATTTTAAAAGTGACATCCAAAATCGAAGTTGAGGAAAAAAGTAAATATAAGACATTTTAAATCACAAGCACCAAGACGTGCTCACAATCAGCACAGACAAGCGCTCCTGTTTGTAGATTTGTGTGCGTCACCACCCTAATCCAGTTGTATTAGCCCATACATGATATCTGTATTCAGAGAGCCTTTCTGTAACCAGCAGAACAACAGGAAATCAACAACAAAGCCCCACCAACCACTGCTATCCGCTTGTACATCTTTATTTTTCTTTCATACTTTCTTGACTATACTGAATTCACATGTCTCACAGTCTTACTCTCCCGCACACTATCACATATACAGTGTACACAGACGAATGCACATTACACACGTGCGCACACACAAGCACAAACACAGTTTCTTGTACAATGAGTTTCAGACATCCTGTTAGCCCTATTTTCCCCATAGTTCATTCGGTAACATCCCTCCCTCTCACTGGTGCATCAGTAAAATAGTTTCACCTATCATATATGACTTCTTGGTATTTTCAGTAAGGTGAATATCATATCAGATGAAACCAAACTCCTTATCGATGCACAGTTTTTATGTTGATCATACAATGTGTGTAGATTCTCATTGCATCTCCGTTATGTTCTACATGTGCTTTTGATTCAAACGGACAGTTTGTAGGCATACAAATGTGTGTGTGTTTATATTGCACGTACGGTATATAGGTAGTCATTTAGCCCATCAAGCTCTTGAACCTGTAGCTGCAGTTCTATAAAATTTTTTAAGAGAATATATATATTTTTCAGTGCGACATACATGCGCCTCCGTTCATCGACCCGAGCGAATGTCCTTGTACTGGCGGAGGAGGAGTCGTTTGAAGGTCTTTTTGAAGGTGGCGTTGCAGAGGGCGTAGCAGGCCGGGTTGACGGTGCTGTTGATGTAGCACAGCCAGTAGCCCATGGTCCAGGCGGCTTTGGGGATGCAGGTGGGGCAGACGGTGTTGAGGAGCACCATGACGTTGTAGGGCGTCCATGTCACCACGAAGGCCACCAGGATGGCCATGATGGTGCGCGTCACCTTCTTCTCCCGCGACGACGCCGCCGCCTTCCTCCTGGGCGGCGGCTGCCTCGTCACCGTGGCGACGGTGTGGGGGCGGGCATGCCCTTCGGAGCGCGCCCGGTCGCCCCGGTGCGATTCGGAAGTCTCCGCCTCCGTGCCCCCGGCCCCGCCCCCCCCGTCCCGGCTCCAGTCCGTGCCCTGGGTTTCCTCGTTGTCTTCGTCTTCGGGCGTGGGGAGGCAGCTCTTCGGCCCCGACGGCTCGCAGTTCCCCGTCTTCACGCGGCTCCTGCTGGCCCTGGAGATGTGCCAGTACAGGACCGACATGATGCCCACGGGCAGGTAGAAGGCGGCGATGGCTGTGCTGAAGGTGATGGTGGCGTTGGAGAGGAACTGGACGGAGCAATCCCTTTCCGACACGGTGCGCGCCCCCACGATGAACTGCCAGAACAGGATGGCCGGCGCCCACAGCAGGAAGGACAGCACCCAGGCCGCCGCGATCATCATGCCCGCCATCTTGGTGGTCCTCCTCATGGGGTAGCTGAGCGGCTTGGTGACGCAGAAGTAGCGGTCGAAGCTGATGATGAGGAGGTTCATCACGGAGGCGTTGCTCACCACATAGTCCAGGGCCAGCCACAGGTCGCACACCACGGGCCCCAGGGGCCAGTAGCCAATCACGATGTAGACCGTGTACAGGTTCATGGAACTCACGCCGATGATGAGGTCTGCGCAAGCCAGGCTGACGAGGAAGTAGTTGTTGATGGTCTGCAGGCTCCTGTTGACTATGATTGAAAGCATGACCAGGATGTTCCCAATGATGGTGACCAGACTGAGAGAGCCTGCAACCAGGACTATGAAGGCCGCCTCCACTGGCAGGTAGGGGGGCCCAGTCAGCAGGGCGGAAGTGCCGTTGTTCTCCGAGGCGTTGGAGATGTTGGAGAAGGTGGAGAGGGCAACAATGTCAGTGTTCAAGTAAGTTGACTGTAAGTCGCTTTGGATAAAAGCGTCAGCCAAGTGACGTAATGAACTGCAGGTCAAAATAACCATGGATAATTCTGGGCTGCTCGTTATGTAAAGTGTGATCATTGGTGCTGGGAAGGGACAGAATGAAAATGCTGTGCTGCAGTGAGCTACTGGTGCTAGCTGTGATGCATTCGTTGCCATTTGTGTATGGAGTAACAAGGTTTTCTATTGCTACACATTTGCAGCAGCATTAGCATTTAGACTTAAGACATTAAGTCTGTGTTTTGTGAATAAAGACTAAAGAGCACGGTGTCGTGTTTATTTTTTAATTATTGTAATTGACATTTTAACATCACTTGAACAGCTTGTGTGAATGCTCACGGACTGTAAATAATTCAATTATTTCACTATTATGAAAAGGAAACCTCCGGAAAGCATATTGATTACGATGATAAAACTTTATTGAGGATATAATTCAAATAAAATGCACGAATACCTTTGCTCTAAACCACAACATAAATAAATAAAACCTTAAAACAGTTAAGCATAGTAGGCTTCCTAACACGATGACAATGCATTTGAAAACTAAAACTTTTCAAGTGCATTGTAGTGATTTTAACTATAAGTCGAAATCAAAAGAACCCTCCAATAATGTACACACAAATAACCTTTCCCCTAAAAATAAGACCCGTGTGAAAAGCACTACATGATATGAACACATAAAATGTTTTGCCCAAACTGTTTTCTCTTAAACTATGGCTGGTGCTCGGTTCCTTTAAGAACAAACCTTCGTTCATTGATAATTTACCCGGATGGAGGGCTGAGATTAAGCACGGTTCCTGTTAAGCACGGTTCCTCCTCAGAAGACTGCAACTAATGATTTTGTGTCAAGTCACAGTTAATGTTAACTCAACCTTTTTCAGGTTTCTCATCCGTAAACCACTTGCTTTGAAGAAGCGTGGCTTTTCAGTCACTGTACTTTCTGCATGACTTTGATCTTGGCAGGCAAGATCTTCAGATTCAAGTCATCAATTACTTCATAAAAGTAAAACAATGGAAAGAGTTTCCCTGTGAGAGTGTATCTCTTACCATTTGCGAAGGTTTTATTGCCGTAGACGTCAAAAAATGACAGAGTCTTTTCATTGCAGTCCAGGAGCACTCTTATCTTAAGCATTCCCCTGAGTACAGATTTTTCTTCTATTACGTGACAACCACCACAGTAACGTACTGTACAGACATGGCGTTCATCTTTACTCCATCTCTGTTTTTGACACTCCTCAGCAATACCTATATCTATAAAAGTATGTTCGTGAAATTCAACATCCCACTGGTGTTTCCCTGAGCTGAATCCTTGTGAGCCAAAAAGAGTATTGGGATCCGCGCACGTGAAGCGTGCTTCGCTTGATGTGACACTGGTCAGATCCTTAGAGAATATAAGGAAGGGTCCGGCTGTGTTGGGGTCCAGAATAACAGGAGCTGAGACAAGAGACATGTAGAAATAAAAGCTCAATTAACAGAATGATCTTGACTCTTTCCAGCTGTGCATCAAAAACAATCTGTCCTTTATCATTAAATCGCCTCACACTTGCACACCACACTCACTGTGCTTCACCATTCCCGTCATCGTCTGCCAGACTTGGAACTTCAGGTTGCCCAGGTGTTTGGCCACATCGATTAGCACTCCCGAGACATCTGGGTCCTGCACTGTGCACTGAGTCCTGCAGTAATATTCAGGAGTCAGAGCTGCTGTTGGCTTTACATCAATGTGATGCATTGGAAGAATGGAAAGTAAAGGGTTTTGACTCACTGTTTCATTGTTGCATAGTAATTCTGAAATGAACACATGAAATAATTAGACCCTGATGCCAACCTTTATCAGAAAAACCTCAACAAAAATGGCAGGAAGATATAATTCTCCGACTACATTCTACAGCTCGAAGCGTGTGTGTACTTTGTGATTTCTCTTTCTATTGAATCATATTCCTAAGATTCTACCTGTACTCCGCCTCCTATATGCCAAGTGTGTAAAATAACATTTTGATTTGTATCTTGCTTTTTCTCTGACCTGCAGGAATGAAACATCATCTTTGCCCATCTCCTGCTCTATGGCTTTGACTGTGGTTGAAAGGGCCTTCATCTTTCTGACCACTTCCTCCATCTTCCTGCTCAGAGTCTGGCTCCTCTGTGTCTCCTCCGCTCTGAGGGCTGCGATCCTGGCTGCCTCCTCTTGGTGCAAGAACTGGTGCAGCTCCTGAAACTCCTCTTTGATCTGCTTCTCTGTTTGCTGAACCTGGCTCTGAAACATTTTAACTTAATCGTTTTTCTCAGTTACTTGAAAACAGTTAGGAGAAGGGGGGGCAGCTTTTTTTCTTCAAAAAATTTAATTTGCTTTTGTAAATATAGTTATATGCTTTCAATTGTATGTTAGACTGAGTTATATTTAGTAGGAATAAATGAGTCCAATGTGCAAAACATATGCATTATTCTCAATCAGTAATAAAGAGAATATTGAATTAGATGAAGCATAAATATATTTTGGTGCTTTTAATTGATATTGCTACAGTTAATATATGTTTTGTGCATCTTATTGCATTTAGCTAATCGTGTGTTATTGAATGGAATGCAGTTTTCAAAAACTGCAATTAAGAAACTGAGAAGAAATATATATTTACAGGTACTTATTATTTTGTTTATACTTTAAAAAGCCACAACACTTTCACATACTGTACCTTGATGTGATGCAGTTTTTGATCTCTAGTTTCACTGATCTTTTTAAAGTTTTCCAGCTTCTCCTGTAAGGGCTTCAGGGCCGCCTGCATCCTCATCTGTAATATCAACATTACAATTCACCAGCTAAATAGTGTGTCCAATCAGCCTAACCTGCATGTCTTTGGACTGTGGGAGGAAACCCACGCAAACACAGGGAGAACATGCAAACTCCACACAGGGAGGCCCCGCCTGACGGGGATTCGAACCCAGGACCTCCTTGCACACAGGGCTGGCCCCTTGCTGTGAGGCGGCAGTGCTACCCACTGCACCGTCCGTGCCGCCCTATTTCCTGAACCCAATTTCCAAAATAAGCAATTATACACCAAGACGAGCGCAATCCCCATTCATTCAGACGTGTAGGCCTTGCTCACCTTATGGTCGTGCACTGCTACCTTTAAGTGACAGCATTCATGACGGTCGTGCAAATCCGGCACGCAGTCGGCGCATATCGGCTGTTTATCCACCAGACAGAAGAGCTTCAGTTTCTCGCCGTGCCGACCGCAGAGAGTCTCCGAGCCCCCTGCGACTTCCTGTTCCAGGTGGAACCGCTCACAGAGATTCTTCAAAGCCAGGTTAACAGGGGGCTCGGTCCCGGGGGGACACGCTCTCTGGCACAGCGGACATTTATGGAAGCCGGCTGTCCTGCACTGCTGCAGACAGTCCTTACACAAGCTGTGGCTACACGACAGGACAACAGGGCAGGTGAAGATGTCGTGGCACACTGGGCAGGAGACCTCGTCCACTGACACGGTAAAGTTGGCTGCCATTCTTTGCTTCCTTATCCGCTCCTCCAGATAGCAGCCTTACATTCCACAGGGCACTTTTAGTCAACCTCCTTCTGAATACACTGTTTCCCCAGACTATAATTCTTACCTGATTCACGGTTTTCTTTTGCTCGTGTTTGTATTTTTCTGTACGAATGACTAAACACAATAAAGATGAGTTCACGTCTGTACTCCTGCAAAGCTAGCCCCTCTATGCCACTGCTGAAAGGAAATGAAACCGAAAGAAAAAGTTTATTTCATGGAATGAGGTTTCCTGTTTCCTGTTTACAGGAAGTATTGCTATAAGGAAGGAGGGTGTTAACAACCAGTGAGTCTTGAGTAAGAAAAAGAAAAAAAAACACACGAACTACGCAGTTTAAATGTGACATTTAAGAGGCTACATAAATGTCCATTTTCTATTCGCCTCACGTCGCGGTCACGTTGTTGGTCACACACCATGACTGGTGACTCGCTGTGAATGAGAGAGAGAGGTGGCAGCGATAAGGAATTAAGTTAAAATGTCGGTCCTTCGCTTGTTAATATTGCAGTTTGCGAAATAATCCAGGAGAGGGCGCTCTAACACAAGCTCCAGGCCATGCAGCGGAGCAAGCGCCCAACGCACCTGTCATTAATTGTTAATTGCGTCGGCAACGCTTCGACGGTGCCTTTGCGTAACCTGCACACATTTTCTCCTACAAAGGTATGCATTCATGTGTACAAAAACATGCTTCAAGAATGTAATTAGTTGATACTGTTTAAAATGGCATTGGTTAATCGATAAGCAGACTGAATAGATAATAGCCTATAACCTGCAAGTCCCGTGCTCAACAAGAATTAAACGTTGTGTATGTTCTGAAGCTCTCCATGTTTATGAATCCTGATTGACCGAACTGGCTGTATAACGTGGCTAACGTCTTTTTATGTAGAAATGAATATCGTCGTAAAACGTAAGATCTAAATGGCTGTAAGATTGTAATTATAGGAGAGTGGTGATAACAGGACAGTGGTAACAATAGTGAAGTGATAGCATTGAGTTGTAAAATCACAATAGAACATAATGGAACCCAGTGATCTCACGGGTGAAACAGAAGAAAACAGAAGAACCATATCATTCACATATATCTGCTTTATTTCTCATTTGATAGAATCAGAATATGACAACATGTTTGGAAACTATAATACATTGTATTCATTTAACTAATATTACAAGCATCATATATGGCCTGGGACCTCCCCCAGCAGAAGTTAGGTAGGAGGGGAACATTCATTTAGCATTTGTGAAACACATTTATGTATGCACATTTCAGTTCTGTGTGTGTGTGTGTGTGTGTGGGTGGGTGGGTGGGGGTATGCGCACAGAAATAAAACTCCATGTCTTCTGTGCAGGTGATGGATGTCCAGCGTGAGATTGCTCAGCCCCATGGATATTGTAAGTTGACGATGGTCATTGTTCCTGCACGTGACAGTGAATTGTTTTGAATTTTAAAAGTGACATCCAAAATCGAAATTGAGGAAAAAAGTAAATATAAGACATTTTAAATCACAAGCACCAAGACATGCTCACAATCAGCACAGACAAGCGCTCCTGTTTGTAGATTTGTGTGCGTCACCACCCTAATCCAGTTGTATTAGCCCATACACGATATCTATTCAGAGAGCCTTTCTGTAACCAGCAGAACAACAGGAACTCAACAACAAGGCCCCACCAACCACTGCTATCCACTTGTACATCTTTATTTTTCTTTCATACTTTCTTGACTATACTGAATTCACATGTCTCACAGTCTTACTCACCCGCACACAATCACATATACAGTGTAGAAAGACGAATGCACATTACACACGCGCACACACACAAGCACTGTAGCTGTCCCCTGACTTTCTGGTTATTTAAAGTGCAGAGTAATATGGAGAGAATTTAATGATTATTGTGATTGGTGTTGTGCAATCATTTTGTTTGTAATGTTTGGAAAATATAAGGTTTGGTTTCTTGTGATCTTGTGTAGTAGCGACACCTACTGTTCAAATGTGTAAGTTCCTTTGCATAGACAGCATACTGTGGTCACGTGAGTCAGTTGCGTTAATTGAGAGTACTGTGGATTGGTCGAAACATTCGAGAACGGCAGAGATGTTGTTTTGTAAATGAAAAGCAAGAGAAACGAAGAGCAAAGAAGAGAGGGTGTGAAAGTGAATGTAACTACTCCTTGAGTTTGGTCACAAGGCGCACACGTTTTTCACGGTGTTTGCCGACGAAAGAAAACAATAAAACTTCAGACGTGAACATCAGTCGATGCGTGGGTGTCTGTGCTAAAGAAAAGGACCTTTGGGAGCAGTTATAGTGAAAAACGTAGCCATCGGAGTGACGAGATTCGCCAGCGTTCCTGCAAAGATAGAGCAAGGCCTGCGTGCGTCCCTTCAAAGACTCCATCATCGTACTCCACGTGGAAGATCTGCCTGCATATCCCACCATTCTTTGACGCGATCGCCCAAATCCAGCGCGGAGGTGGAACCAAAGTGCAATAAGACGACGGTGCTGCAGCTGCCAAGGACAGCCACAAGGTGGCAACGTTGTGACTCCTTTGGACAATAACATAGCAATAAGTCACCTTTGGGATACCAGGTCAGACTGTATCTTCTAAGTCTGGAAATAGTGTTCTTTCTTAGTTGATATAATAATATTTCTTGCAGAAAATGAAAATTGCATTTTGATAATTTTGTAAGTTGATCGAATGTGTGTAGCCTGTTTAATAATTGATAGTGTGTATTTCCCTGTTTGCTTTTCATCATTAATATTTCAATAGTATTGTTTCAAAGTAGTTAAGCAAAAAAAAAAAAATGTACCAAAATAGGCCTGCATCAGAAACTGGTACACTAGAGCAAATAATTCTGTCTCTAGAAGTTGAGAAGGCACAATTGGAGGAGAAATTAGAAACTGAAATGGAAGAAACAGAAAAACAAAAAATAGAAGACCGCATAGGTGAAATTTATGCAGATCTTGAAGTACAAAGAGTAGGGCTCCAGAAGTCATCATCTCAGGTTGAACAAGAGGTGAGGCGATCAGAAAGGGTGAGACGCCCAACAGAAAAAATGCTGGAGTTCAAAAAGGAAGAGATAACAAAAAAGGAAAGAAAGTTTATGCTGACATATGTAAACTTCAAAGCAGAGGTTCAGTTAATAAGATCTAAACTTAAAGAAGAACACGCTAAAACTGAGTTAAGTGAAATGATCATAGCTGTAGAAAATTATGAGTCAGAACTAAAACAAGTATATGAGTCTTTGCGTGCACTGACTGTCCCATCCCAAGATATAAGAAGGAAAATGGATAGCTGCACCTCAGTTACTACTGAAATAACTGCACTTCTGAAAAGGCGTTACACAGAAGCTGGTAGCAAGGAGTTTGATGCAGTGGCTGCTAAAGAGGAGCTCCGCCAGTTACTCCAAAGAGAAGATGCTAGGTCAGTTTATGGATCAACTGTGTCAAGAGCTGGGCATAGTAGTCAGCAAGGAAGCTATGTGTCAGTAAAGAAGACAGAAGTAGCGGCACGTTTGGCATCAAAACGTGCTGAATTAAACAGGGAAAGAGAAATCTCCACCCAGAAGAAGGAGGTGCTAGCCCAGCAAGAGAGGTTAAAAATGCTGGAAGATCGAAGGGACCTTGAAGCCATAGAGGCTGAATACAAGGTGTATGTTGAAGAGGAATCAAAATGGAATGCTGAAATAGGAAATACTGAAGTAAAAATCACTTTGCCTCCAAGTCAGCTTCCGAAGCAGCATAGCAGCACTCCATGCGCCCAAGTTCCCCAAAGTGCTCCAGTCCCTCCTTGCTTTGGAAGCAAACCAGAGCCAAAGGCAAATGACACCTCACTGGTTGAAGCATTAAAAGAATCCCTGGCAATGACTAGACTTCCAGCACCAGAGCCATTCATGTTCACTGGCGACCCACTTAAATACACTGAATGGAGCACCTGTTTCAAAGCTTTAATCGAAACAAGCTGTACAAACCCAGCGCATAGACTGTTCTATTTGAAAAAATACATAGGTGGGGAAGCACTTTGTGTGTTAGAAGGAACATTTTATAGAAGTGATGAGGAAGCGTACACACAGGCTTGGGATGCCCTGAACAAACGCTATGGCCACTCTTTCGTAGTCCAAAGAGCATTCCGGGGAAAGCTGAATAGCTGGCCAAAAATTGGTCCAAGAGAATCTATTAAACTAAGGGAGTTTAGTGATTTCCTCATCTCCTGCAAGAATGCAATGCCCCATGTACAAGGTCTAAAGATTTTAGATGATTGTGAAGAAAATCAAAAGCTACTACAGAAACTTCCTGACTGGGCAACAACCAGATGGAACCGGTATGTCACTAAAGCACTGGATGAAGGGAAGCCATATCCAGGTTTCGAGGAATTCTCAGACTTCGTGGCAGAGGAGGCACGCATTGCATGCAATCCGATTTCCTCCCTTCATGCACTAAAATATTCAGATGAAAAACTTGGGAGGGAACAGAAGCGCCTCAAAGCCAGCGCCCTGGTGACATCAACCATGGTGTATCAAAAAACAAAACCCACTACAAAGAACTCAAGTGCATCAGAACGTGACAAGGGTTCCAAAACCAGTCCTCTGGCCACTCAAAATAAAAGGCAAATAGAATGTATCTGTTGTCAACAAGATCACTTCATATATAAATGTGAAAAATTTGCAGCAATGCCTCTGGAGGAAAAGAAACAATTTGTCTTTAACAACAACATGTGCTTTGGTTGCCTCAGAGTCGGCCATATCTCTAAAAACTGTCGAAACAGAGCCACTTGCAATATTTGCAAGCGGAGCCATCCCTCTCCGCTTCATGAAGAACGTCATAAAGAAGAAAGAGCAGCAGCACCACCAACTGAGGAAAGAGCTTCCACTCTCAGCGTGAGAGTGGACAATAGTGATCGTACTTCAATGATTGTTCCGGTGTGGCTCTCTTGTGCAACAAAAAACAGCCCAGAAACCTTGGTGTATGCATTACTGGACACACAGAGCAGTAATACATTTATTGACCAAGAAGTGTGTAGAAAAATGCAAGCAGACACAGAACCTGTAAAATTGAAGTTGTCAACAATGACTGACAGGGGTTCAATAGTCAACTGTCAAAGAGTGGTGGGACTAAAAGTGAGAGGGTACCTTTCACAAGAGTGCATTGAGTTACCACCAGTGTACACTCGAGAATACATCCCACTGGATCAAAATAGCATTCCCAGTTGTGAAACAGCGAAAGAGTGGAGCCACCTTCGCAGGATAACAGAAGAGATGCCAGATCTATTGAACTGTCCTGTAGGACTCCTAATTGGCTATGATTGCGCAAGGGCCCTGAAACCAAAACAGGTGATATCAGGGGAAGAGTATGATCCATACGCAGTCAAGACTGATTTAGGCTGGAGTATAGTGGGATCCAAAACACCTCGTACTAGTTCAAAGCACGTCACAGGGTTTTGCCATCGCGTCTCTGTGAAAGAGCTTCCGCCTATTACACCTGCCTCTGTGATTAAGGCATTGGAAACAGATTTTCTGGACACAAACCCAAGAGAAAGGAACATATCCCAAGAAGATATTCAGTTTCTACAGCTACTGAATGGGAAAGTTCAACACAATGAGGAAGGACATCTGGAAATGCCCCTGCCCTTCAGAGAGCGTCCACAGCTTCCGAACAACAAGCAGCTCGCTATAGCCCGATTGAAACACCTCAAAAGAAAACTAGAGAAAAGTCCCAAGTACAAAGAGGACTATGTGAAATTCATCAACAGTGTCTTCAAAGATGGTGATGCAGAAGAAGTAAAGATCTCACCGAAAGAGGGCAATACATGGTACATTCCACACCACGGGGTGTACCATCCTAGGAAGCCAGAAAAAATCAGAGTCGTATTTGACTGCTCCGCCAGATACCTTGACACCTCTCTAAATGATCACCTACTCACAGGACCTGACTTAACTAATGCTCTGACTGGGGTGCTGTGTAGATTTCGTGAGCACCAAATTGCAATCATTTGCGATGTGGAAAAGATGTTTCACCGCTTCCATGTTAGCCCAGAAGATAGGGATTTCATGAGGTTCCTGTGGTGGGAAAATGGGAACACAGAAATAGAGCCCAAGGAATATTGCATGCGAGTGCACATCTTTGGAGCCGCATCCTCTCCAGGATGTGCCAACTATGGCATGAAATATCTGGCCAGTAAATATGAAAAGGACTACCCACTGGCAGCGAGCTTCATTCGAAAGAATTTCTATGTGGATGATGGGCTTATCAGCGTAGAAACAGTTGAGAAAGCCAAGCAGCTAGTCAAAGAAGCACAAGAAATGTGTGCGAAGGGAAAGCTACGCTTGCACAAATTTGTGTCCCACAGCAGAGAAGTCTTGGATGCGATTCCAGAGAGTGAATGTGCCAGCGTTGTGAAGGATGTAGATCTGAACTACAACGAGCTTCCAATGCAGAGTGTACTGGGGGTAAAGTGGAACATAGAGACAGATGCGTTCTCATTCAATGTTATCCTTAATGAAAAGGCAGCCACACGACGAGGAATCCTATCAACAGTCGCCAGCGTGTATGACCCATTAGGATTTCTCTCTCCCTACATCTTGAATGGGAAAAGACTGCTTCAAGAGATGTGCAAGCGGGGAGTTAGTTGGGATGATCCTCTCCCTCCTGAACTACAGCCAAAATGGGAAACATGGCTCCATGACTTGGAGAATCTACATAAAATCCAAATACCAAGATGCTTCATTCCTAAGAACCTTGGCACAATCCAAAACATTGAGCTGCATCATTTCTCAGATGCTAGCAATAACGGTTATGGGCAATGCTCATACATCAGGATTGTTGCTGATGAACAAGTGCATTGTGCACTGGTCATGGGCAAGGCCAGAGTGGCACCCATAAATGTTGTCACCATACCACGCCTCGAGCTCACTGCAGCTACAGTCTCTGCTGCGGTAAGCAACACTCTTAGAGAAGAGCTCGAACTGAAAATAGATCGGGAGTTTTTCTGGACAGATTCACAGGTAGTGCTCGGGTATATCAAGAACGAAGCCCGGCGCTTTCATGTGTTTGTCGCTAACCATGTCCAGAGAATCAGAGAGACAACAGATCCAAGTCAATGGTTCTACGTTGAAACAAGTCAAAATCCTGCAGACCATGCATCTAGGGGTCTCACGGTGGCAGAGCTCATGGATTCAAATTGGCTCATAGGACCTGAGTTCTTATGGGAACGAGAGATTGTCACGAACCAAAAATCCCCAGAGCTTCTTGTAGGGGACCCAGAGGTAAAAGTCCTGAAAACAGAAGCCTCTGAAACAGACAGCTTCCTTGAAAGGTTGTCAAGATTCTCAGATTGGAATACAGCCCTCAACGTTACCGCTCGGATTCAAAGACTGGCACATAAAGACCGGTCAGGGCCTATTAGTGTAGAGGAAAGAAGACTAGCCGCTCTTGCGCTCATCAAGGCAGCACAAAGAGAAGCCTTTGAGGAAGAGCTGAAATGGCTTAGTCACAAATCTGATAAACTGCCAAAAACCCACAAGATACACCAACTTGATCCCATCCTTGAAAATGGTCTGCTCAGGGTTGGAGGGCGGTTGAGAAGATCTTCCGCATCACTTGAGTTGAAACATCCAGTGATCCTTCCTAAGGAAGCTATCGTCACACAACTCATACTTGATCACTGTCACAAGAAAACTCAGCACCAAGGCCGAGGGCAAACGTTGAACGAACTCAGGGCCAGCGGATATTGGATAGTAGGTGCCAGCAAGGTAGTGGCCAAGCATATCAAATCTTGTGTCACTTGTAGAAAGGTGCGTAGACCGATCGAAGAACAACGTATGGCAGACCTGCCTGTTGACCGAGTAGAGCCCTCACCCCCATTCTCATACACCGGAATTGACTGCTTCGGTCCCTTCTACACAAAACAGGGTCGGAAAGAATACAAGCGATATGGTCTGTTATTCACATGTTTAAGCTCTAGAGCCATCCACATAGAAATGTTGGAGGATCTCACGACTGACGTATTTTTTAATGCTTTGAGATGCTTCATAGCAATCAGAGGAGCGGTAAGACAGATCCGATCTGACCAAGGGACGAATTTCGTTGGGGCAAGGAATGAGCTAGAGAAAGGTCTTAGGGAACTAGACAAAGAGAGGATCTCTACCTATCTTGCAAGAAAACAATGTGACTTCCTTATGAATGTTCCTGACGCAAGCCACATGGGAGGTGTTTGGGAGCGCCAAATACGGACAGTAAGGAGCGTGATGAGCTCTGTCCTGGCACAAGCTACTGGAAGACTAGATGACACCTCATTGAGAACATTCTTTTACGAGGCTATGTCGATCGTGAATAATCGTCCGCTCACCACAAACACAATCAGTGACCCCAAGAGTGTTGAACCTTTAACACCTAACCATTTACTCACAATGAAGACCTCTGTGCCTCTTCCGCCTCCTGGAAAGTTTGTTAGAGAAGATTTGTATGCCAGGAAAAGGTGGCGGAGAGTGCAATACCTGACAGAGCAATTCTGGAGCAGATGGCGTAAAGAATACCTGGCCAATGTGAGCCTCAGACAACGGTGGCATACACCCAGAAGAAATGTAGAAGTAGGGGATGTAGTAGTTGTCAAGGAGGACAATGTTCCTAGAAATGAGTGGAAACTATCCAGAGTCGTTGAGACAAGCGAAGATGATGATGGTCTAGTGAGAAAAGTTAAAATCCAAGTAGGGCAAAGTAACCTAGGAAAGAAAGGTGAACGCCTGACGCAACCATCCTTTCTTGAGCGTCCAGTTCAAAAACTAGTGGTTCTAGTTCCTAAACTATCATTAAAATAGTACCAAAAGATGGATGTCTAAATGTTTATGTTAAGGTTAATTGACAGCTTATGGTAAAATTACAAGATTTAATCATTCTGTTCACATAAATCTTTGTAATTTTGGTGGCAGTGTAGCTGTCCCCTGACTTTCTGGTTATTTAAAGTGCAGAGTAATATGGAGAGAATTTAATGATTATTGTGATTGGTGTTGTGCAATCATTTTGTTTGTAATGTTTGGAAAATATAAGGTTTGGTTTCTTGTGATCTTGTGTAGTAGCGACACCTACTGTTCAAATGTGTAAGTTCCTTTGCATAGACAGCATACTGTGGTCACGTGAGTCAGTTGCGTTAATTGAGAGTACTGTGGATTGGTCGAAACATTCGAGAACGGCAGAGATGTTGTTTTGTAAATGAAAAGCAAGAGAAACGAAGAGCAAAGAAGAGAGGGTGTGAAAGTGAATGTAACTACTCCTTGAGTTTGGTCACAAGGCGCACACGTTTTTCACGGTGTTTGCCGACGAAAGAAAACAATAAAACTTCAGACGTGAACATCAGTCGATGCGTGGGTGTCTGTGCTAAAGAAAAGGACCTTTGGGAGCAGTTATAAGCACAAACACAGTTTCTTGTACAGTGAGTTACAGACATCCTGTTAGCCCTATTTTCCCCATAGTTCATTCGGTAACATCCCTCCCTCTCGCTGGTGCATCAATAAAATAGTTTCACCTATCATTTATGAGTTCTTGGTATTTTCAGTAATGTGAATATCATATCAGATGAAACCAAACTCCTTATCGATGCACGGTTCTTATGTAGATCATACAATGTGTGTAGATTCTCATTGCATCTCCGTTATGTTCTAAATGTGCTTTTGATTCAAACGGACAGTTTGTAGGCATACAAATGTGTGTGCGTTTATATTGCACGTACGGTATATAGGTAGTCATTTAGCCCATCAAGCTCTTGAACCTGTAGCTGCAGTTCTATAAAATTTTATAAGAGAATATATATTTTTCTAATCAGTGCGACATACACGCGCCTCCGTTCATCGACCCGAGCGAATGTCCTTGTACTGGCGGAGGAGGAGTCGTTTGAAGGTCTTTTTGAAGGTGGCGTTGCAGAGGGCGTAGCAGGCCGGGTTGACGGTGCTGTTGCACAGCCAGTAGCCCATGGTCCAGGCGGCATCGGGGATGCAGCTGGAGCAGATTGTGTTGAGGAGCACCATGACGTTGTAGGGCGTCCACGTCACCACGAAGGCCATCAGGTGACAAGGCAGCCGCCGCCCAGGAGGAAGGCGGCGGCGTCGTCGCTGGAGAAGAAGGTGACACGCACCATCATGGCCATCCTGGTGGCCTTCGTGGTGACTTGGACGCCCTACAACGTCATGGCGCTCCTCAACACCATCTGCTCCAGCTGCATCCCTCATGGGGTAGCTGAGCGGCTTGGTGATGCAGAAGTAGCGGTCGAAGCTGATGATGAGGAGGTTCATCACCGAGGCGTTGCTCACCACATAGTCCAGGGCCAGCCACAGGTCGCACACCACGGGCCCCAGGGGCCAGTAACCAATCACGATGTAGACCGTGTACAGGTTCATGGAGCTCATGCCGATGATGAGGTCTGCGCAAGCCAGGCTGAAGAGGAAGTAGTTATTGATGGTCTGCAGGCTCCTGTTGACTATGATTGAAAGCATGACCAGGATGTTCCCGATGATGGTGACCAGACTGAGAGAGCCTGCAACCAGGACTATGAAGGCCGCCTCCACCGGCAGGTAGGGGGGCCCGGCCAGCAGGGCGGACGTGCCGTTGTCCTCCGAGGCGTTAGAGATGTTGGAGAAGGTGGAGAGGGCAACGATGTCCGTGTTCAACTCCATCTGTAAGTCGACTAAGTCGCTATGGATAAAAGCTTCAGCCAAATGACGCAATGAACTGCAGGTCAAAATAACCATGGGAATTCTGGGCTGCTCGTTATGTAAAGTGTGATCATCGGTGCTGGGAAGGGAAAGAATGAAAATGCTGTGCTGCAGTGAGCTACTGGTGCTAGCTGTGATGCATTCGTTGCCATTTGTGTATGGAGTAACAAGGTTTTCTATTGCTACACATTTGCAGCAGCATTAGCATTTAGACTTAAGACATTAAGTCTGTGTATTGTGAATAAAGACTAAAGAGCACGGTGTCGTGTTTATTTTTTAATTATTGTAATTGACATTGACATTTTAACATCACTTGAACAGCTTGTGTGAATGCTCACGGACTGTAAATAATTAAATTATTTCACTATTACGAAAAGGAAACCTCCAGAAAGCATATTGATTACGAAAATAAAACTTTATTGAGGATATAATTCAAATAAAATGCACGAATACCTTTGCTCTAAACCACAACATGGGTAAATAAAACCTTAAAACAGTTAAGCATAGTAGGCTTCCTAACACGATGACAATGCATTTGAAAACGAAAACTTTTCAAGTGCATTGTGAGTTTAACTATAACTCGAACCAAAAGAACCCTCCAATAATGTACACACAAACCTTTCCCCTAAAAATAAGACCCGTGTGAAAAGCACTGTACATGATATGAACACAAAAAATGTTTTGCCCAAACTGTTTTCTCTTAAACTATGGCTGGTGATTTGTGCTTGTTTCCTTTAAGAACAAACCTCCGTTCATTGATAATTGACCTGGACGGAGTGCTGAGATTAAGCACTGTTCCTGTTCACTCAGAAGACTGCAATTAATGATTTTATGTCAAGTTACAGTTCATGTTAACTCAACCTTTTTCAGGTTTCTCATCTGTAAACCACTTGCTTTGCATAAGCGTGGCTTTTCAGTCACTGAACTTTCTTCTGCATGACTTTGATCTTGGCAGGCAAGATCTTCAGATTCACGTCCTCATGTACTGCATAAAAGTAAAACAATGGAAAGAGTTTCCCTGTGAGAGTGTATCTACAACCAGTTTTGAAAGTTTCATTGCCGTAGACGTCAAAAAATGACAGAGTCTTTTCATCGCAGTCCAGGAGCACTCTTATCAAAAGCATTCCCCTGCGTATAGATTTTTCATTTATTGGGTCACAACCACCATAGTAACCTACTGTACAGACATGGTGTTCATCATTTCTCCGTCTCTCTTTTTGACACTCCTCGGCAATACCTAAATATACAGCAGTATTTCGGTGAAATTCAACATCCCACTGGTGTTTCCCTGAGCTGAATCCTTGTGAGCCAAAAAGAGTGGCATCCATGGGATATGCTTTGCTTAATGTGACACTGGTCAGATCCTTAGAGAATATAAATAAGGGTCCGGCTGTGTTGGGGTCCAGAATAACAGGAGCTGAGACAAGAGACATGTAGAAATAAAAGCTCAATCAACAGAATGATCTTGACTCTTTCCAGCTGTGCATCAAAAATAATCTGTCCTTTATCATTAAATCGCCTCACACTTGTACACCACACTCACTGTGCTTCACCATTCCCGTCATCGTCTGCCAGACTTGGAACTTCAGGTTGCCCAGGTGTTTGGCCACATCGATTAGCACTCCCGAGACATCTGGGTCCTGCACTGTGCACTGAGTCCTGCAGTAATATTCAGGAGTCAGAGCTGCTGTTGGCTTTACATCAATGTGATGCATAGGAAGAATGGAAAGTAAAGGGTTTTGACTCACTGTTTCATTGTTGCATTGTAATTCTGAAATGAACACATGAAATAATTAGACCCTGATGACAACCTTTATCAGAAAAACCTCAACAAAAATGGCAGGAAGATATAATTCTCCGACTACATTCTACAGCTTGAAGCGTGTGTGTACTTTGTGATTTCTCTTTCTATTGAATCATATTCCTAAGATTCTACCTGTACTCCGCCTCCTATATGCCAAGTGTGTAAAATAACATTTTGATTTGTATCTTGCTTTTTCTCTGACCTGCAGGAATGAAACATCATCTTTGCCCATCTCCTGCTCTATGGCTTTGACTGTGGTTGAAAGGGCCTTCATCTTTCTGACCACTTCCTCCATCTTCCTGCTCAGAGTCTGGCTCCTCTGTATCTCCTCCGCTCTGAGGGCTGCGATCCTGGCTGCCTCCTCTTGGCGCAAGAACTGGTGCAGCTCCTGAAACTCCTCTTTGATTTGCTTCTCTGTTTGCTGAACCTGGCTCTGAAACATTTTAACTTAATCGTTTTTCTCAGTTACTTGAAAACAGTTAGGAGAAGGGGGGCTGCTTTTTTTCTTCAAATGATTGAATTTGCTTTTGTAAATATAGTTATATGCTTTCAATTGTATGTTAGACTTTGAGTTATATTTAGTAGGAATAAATTAGTCCAATGTGCAAAACATATGCATTATTCTCAATCAGTAATAAAGAGAAAATTTAATTAGATGAAGCATAAATATATTTTGGTGCTTTTAATTGATATTGCTACAGTTAATATGTTTTGTTCATCTTACTGCATTTAGCTAATCGTGTGTTATTGAATGGAATGCAGTTTTCAAAAACTGCAATTAAGAAACTGAGAAGAAATATATATTTACAGGTACTTATTATTTTGTTTATACTTTAAAAAGCCACAACACTTTCACATACTGTACCTTGATGTGATGCAGTTTTTGATCTCTAGTTTCACTGATCTTTTTAAAGTTTTCCAGCTTCTCCTGTAAGGGCTTCAGGGCCGCCTGCATCCTCATCTGTAATATCAACATTACAATTCACCAGCTAAATAGTGTGTCCAATCAGCCTAACCTGCATGTCTTTGGACTGTTGGAGGAAACCCACGCAAACACGGGGAGAACATGCAAACTCCACACAGAGAGGCCCCGGCCGACGGGGATTCAAACCCAGGACCTCCTTGCTGTGAGGCGGCAGTGCTACCCACAATTTCCAAAATAAGCAATTATACACCAAGACGAGCGCAATCCCCATTCATTCAGACGTGTAGGCCTTGCTCACCTTATGGTCGTGCACTGCTACCTTTAAGTGACAGCATTTATGACGGTCGTGCAAATCCGGCACGCAGTCGGCGCATATCGGCTGTTTATCCACCAGACAGAAGAGCTTCAGTTTCTCGCCGTGCCGACCGCAGAGAGTCTCCGAGCCCCCTGCGACTTCCTGTTCCAGGTGGAACCGCTCACAGAGATTCTTCAAAGCCAGGTTAACAGGGGGCTCGGTCCCGGGGGGACACGCTCTCTGGCACAGTGGACATTTATGGAAGCCGGCTGTCCTGCACTGCTGCAGACAGTCCTTACACAAGCTGTGGCTACACGACAGGACAACAGGGCAGGTGAAGATGTCGTGGCACACTGGGCAGGAGACCTCGTCCACTGACACGGTAAAGTTGGCTGCCATTCTTTGCTTCCTTATCCGCTCCTCCAGATAGCAGCCTTACACTCCACAGGGCACTTTTAGTCAACCTCCTTCTGAATACACTGCTTCCCCAGACTATAATTCTTACCTGATTCACGGTTCTCTTGTGCTCGTGTTTGCATTTTTCTGTACGAATGACTAAACACAGTAAAGATGAGTTCACGTCTACTCCTGCAAAGCTAGCCCCTGTATGCCACTGCTGAAAAGAAATGAAAGCGAAAGAAAAAGTTTATTTCCTGGAATGAGGTTTCCTGTTTCCTGTTTACAGGAAGTATCGCTATAAGGAAGGGGGGTGTTAACAACCAGTGAGTCCTGAGTAAGAAAAAAAAAAAAGAATCACACGAACTACGCAGTTTAAATGTGACATTTAAGAGGCTACATGAATGTCTATTTTCTATTCGCCTCTGTCGCCTCACGTCGCGGTCACGTTGTTGGTCACACACCATGACTGGTGACTCGCTGTGAGTGAGAGAGAGAGGTGGCAGCGATAAGGAATTAAGTTAAAATGTCGGTCCTTCGCTGGTTAATATTGCAGTTTGCGAAATATTCCAGGAGAGGGCGCTCTAACACAAGCGCCAGGTCTTGCAGCGGAGCAAGCGCCCAACGCACCTGTTATTAATTGTTAATTGCGTCGGCAACGCTTCGACGGTGCCTTTGCGTAACAAGCTCACATTTTCTCCTACAAAGGCATGCATTCATGTGTACAAAAACATGCTTCAAGAATGTAATTAATTGATACTGTGTAAAATGGCATTGGTTCATCGATAAGCAGACTGAATAGATAATAGCCTATAACCTGCAAGTCCCGTGCTCAACAAGAATTAAACGTTGTGTTTGTTCTGAAGCTCTGCATGTTTATGAATCCTTATTGACCGAACTAGCTGTATAACGTCACTAACTTCTTTTTATGTAGGAATGTATATCGTCGTAAAACGTAAGATCTAAATGGCAGTAAGACTAATTATAGGAGAGTGGTGATAATGGGGGATTGGCGTGTGATAACAGGACAGTGGTAACAATAGTGAAATGATAGCATTGAGTTGTAAAATCACAATAGAACATAATGGAACCCAGTGACCTCACGGGTGAAACAGAAGAAAACAGAAGAACCATATCATTCACATATATCTGCTTTATTTCTCATTTGATAGAAGAATCAGAATATGACAACATGTTTGGAAACTATAATACATTGTATTCATTTAACTAATATTACAAGCATCATATATGGCCTGGGACCTCCCCCAGCAGAAGTTAGTTAGGAGGGGAACATTCATTTAGCATTTGTGAAACACATTTATGTATGCACATTTCAATTCTGTGTGTGTGTGTGTGTGTGTGGGTGGGGGTATGCACACAGAAATAAAACTGCATGTCCTCTGTGCAGGTGATGGATATCCAGCGTGAGATTGCTCAGCCCCATGGATATTGTAAGTTGACGATGGTCATTGTTCCTGCACGTGACAGTGAATTGTTTTGAATTTTAAAAGTGACATCCAAAATCGAAATTGAGGAAAAAAGTCAATATAAGACATTTTAAATCACAAGCACCAAGACATGCTCACAATCAGCACAGACAAGCGCTCCTGTTTGTAGATTTGTGTGCGTCACCACCCTAATCCAGTTGTATTAGCCCATACATGATATCTGTATTCAGAGAGCCTTTCCGTAACCAGCAGAACAACAGGAAATCAACAACAAAGCCCCACCAACCACTGCTATCCGCTTGTAGATCTTTATTTTTCTTTCATACTTTCTTGACTATACTGAATTCACATGTCTCACAGTCTTACTCTCCCGCACACAATCACATATACAGTGTACACAGACGAATGCACATTACACACGCGCACACACACGCACAAACACAGTTTCTTGTACAATGAGTTTCAGACATCCTGTTAGCCCTATTTTCCCCATAGTTCATTCGGTAATATCCCTCCCTCTCACTGGTGCATCAGTAAAATAGTTTCACCTATCATACATGACTTCTTGGTATTTTCAGTAAGGTGAATATCATATCAGATGAAACCAAACTCCTTATCGATGCACAGTTTTTATGTTGATCATACAATGTGTGTAGATTCTCATTGCATCTCCGTTATGTTCTACATGTGCTTTTGATTCAAACGGACAGTTTGTAGGCATACAATTGTGTGTGTGTTTATATTGCACGTACGGTATATAGGTAGTCATTTAGCCCATCAACTCTTGAACCTGTAGCTGCAGTTCTATAAAATTTTTTAAGAGAATATATATATTTTTCTAATCAGTGCGACATACACGCGCCTCCGTTCATCAACCCGAGCGAATGTCCTTGTACTGGCGGAGGAGGAGTCGTTTGAAGGTCTTTTTGAAGGTGGCGTTGCAGAGGGCATAGCAGGCCGGGTTGACGGTGCTGTTGATGTAGCACAGCCAGTAGCCCATGGTCCAGGCGGCTTTGGGGATGCAGGTGGGGCAGACGGTGTTGAGGAGCACCATGACGTTGTAGGGCGTCCACGTCACCACGAAGGCCACCAGGATGGCCATGATGGTGCGTGTCACCTTCTTCTCCCGCGACGACGCCGCCGCCTTCCTCCTGGGCGGCGGCTGCCTCGTCACCGTGGCGATGGCGTGGGGGCGGGCGTGCCCTTCGGAGCGCGCCCGGTCGCCCCGGTGCGATTCGGAAGTCTCCGCCTCCGTGCCCCCGGCCCCGCCCCCCCCGTCCCGGCTCCAGTCCGTGCCCTGGGTTTCCTCGTTGTCTTCGTCTTCGGGCGTGGGGAGGCGGCTCTTCGGCCCCGACGGCTCGCAGTTCCCCGTCTTCACGCAACTCCTGCTGGCCCTGGAGATGTGCCAGTACAGGACCGACATGATGCCCACGGGCAGGTAGAAGGCAGCGATGGCCGTGCTGAAGGTGATGGTGGCGTTGGAGAGGAACTGGATGTAGCACTCCCTTTCCGGCACGGTGCGCGCCCCCACGATGAACTGCCAGAACAGGATGGTCAGCGCCCACAGCAGGAAGGACAGCACCCAGGAGGAGGTTCATCACGGAGGCGTTGCTCACCACATAGTCCAGGGCCAGCCACAGGTCACACACCACGGGCCCCAGGGGCCAGTAGCCAATCACGATGTAGACCGTGTACAGGTTCATGGAACTCACGCCGATGATGAGGTCTGCGCAAGCCAGGCTGAAGAGGAAGTAGTTGTTGATGGTCTGCAGGCTCCTGTTGACGATGATTGAAAGCATGACCAGGATGTTCCCAATGATGGTGACCAGACTGAGAGAGCCTGCAACCAGGACTATGAAGGCCGCCTTCACCAGCAGGTAGGGGGGCCCGGGCAGCAGGGCGGACGTGCCGTTGTTCTCCGAGGCGTTGTTGGAGAAGGTGGAGAGGGCAACAATGTCAGTGTTCAAGTAAGTTGACTGTAAGTCGCTTTGGATAAAAGCGTCAGCCAAGTGACGTAATGAACTTCAGGTCAAAATAACCATGGATAATTCTGGGCTGCTTGTTATGTAAAGTGCGATCATCGGTGCTGGGAAGGGACAGAATGAAAATGCTGTGCTGCATTGAGCTACTGGTGCTAGCTGTGATGCATTCGTTGCCATTTGTGTATGGAGTAACAAGGTTTTCTATTGCTACACATTTGCAGCAGCATTAGCATTTAGACTTAAGACATTAAGTCTGTGTTTTGTGAATAAAGACTAAAGAGCACGGTGTCGTGTTTATTTTTTAATTATTGTAATTGACATTTTAACATCACTTGAACAGCTTGTGTGAATGCTCACGGACTGTAAATAATTCAATTATTTCACTATTATGAAAAGGAAACCTCCGCATATTGATTACGATGATAAAACTTTATTGAGGATATAATTCAAATAAAATGCACGAATACCTTTGCTCTAAACCACAACATAAATAAATAAAACCTTAAAACAGTTAAGCATAGTAGGCTTCCTAACACGATGACAATGCATTTGAAAACTAAAACTTTTCAAGTGCATTGTAGTGATTTTAACTATAAGTCGAAACCAAAAGAACCCTCCAATAATGTACACACAAATAACCTTTCCCCTAAAAATAAGACCCGTGTGAAAAGCACTACATGATATGAACACATAAAATGTTTTGCCCAAACTGTTTTCTCTTAAACTATGGCTGGTGCTCGGTTCCTTTAAGAACAAACCTTCGTTCATTGATAATTTACCCGGATGGAGGGCTGAGATTAAGCACGGTTCCTGTTCACTCAGAAGACTGCAACTAATGATTTTGTGTCAAGTCACAGTTAATGTTAACTCAACCTTTTTCAGGTTTCTCATCCGTAAACCACTTGCTTTGCAGAAGCGTGGCTTTTCAGTCACTGTACTTTCTGCATGACTTTGATCTTGGCAGGCAAGATCTTCAGATTCAAGTCATCAATTACTTCATAAAAGTAAAACAATGGAAAGAGTTTCCCTGTGAGAGTGTATCTCTTACCATTTGCGAAGGTTTTATTGCCGTAGACGTCAAACAATGACAGAGTCTTTTCATTGCAGTCCAGGAGCACTCTTATCTTAAGCATTCCCCTGAGTACAGATTTTTCTTCTATTACGTGACAACCACCACAGTAACGTACTGTACAGACATGGCGTTCATCTTTACTCCATCTCTGTTTTTGACACTCCTCGGCAATACCTATATCTATAAAAGTATGTTCGTGAAATTCAACATCCCACTGGTGTTTCCCTGAGCTGAATCCTTGTGAGCCAAAAAGAGTATTGGCATTTGTGGAATATGCTTTGCTTGATGTGACACTGGTCAGATCCTTAGAGAATATAAGGAAGGGTCCAGCTGTGTTGGGGTCCAGAATAACAGGAGCTGAGACAAGAGACATGTAGAAATAAAAGCTCAATCAACAGAACGATCTTGACTCTTTCCAGCTGTGCATCAAAAACAATCTGTCCTTTATCATTAAATCGCCTCACACTTGCACACCACACTCACTGTGCTTCACCATTCCCGTCATCGTCTGCCAGACTTGGAACTTCAGGTTGCCCAGGTGTTTGGCCACATCGATTAGCACTCCCGAGACATCTGGGTCCTGCACTGTGCACTGAGTCCTGCAGTAATATTCAGGAGTCAGAGCTGCTGTTGGCTTTATATCAATGTGATGCATAGGAAGAATGGAAAGTAAAGGGTTTTGACTCACTGTTTCATTGTTGCATTG
The DNA here is from genome assembly GCF_963514075.1 of Conger conger. Taxonomy (NCBI): domain Eukaryota; kingdom Metazoa; phylum Chordata; class Actinopteri; order Anguilliformes; family Congridae; genus Conger; species Conger conger. Next base: position 10,510,520 of record NC_083778.1, on the reverse strand, counting down.
TAATTCTGAAATGAACACATGAAATAATTAGACCCTGATGCCAACCTTTATCAGAAAAACCTCAACAAAAATGGCAGGAAGATATAATTCTCCGACTACATTCTACAGCTTGAAGCGTGTGTGTACTTTGTGATTTCTCTTTCTATTGAATCATATTCCTAAGATTCTACCTGTACTCCGCCTCCTATATGCCAAGTGTGTAAAATAACATTTTGATTTGTATCTTGCTTTTTCTCTGACCTGCAGGAATGAAACATCATCTTTGCCCATCTCCTGCTCTATGGCTTTGACTGTGGTTGAAAGGGCCTTCATCTTTCTGACCACTTCCTCCATCTTCCTGCTCAGAGTCTGGCTCCTCTGTATCTCCTCCACTCTGAGGGCTCTGATCCTGGCTGCCTCCTCTTGGCGCAAGAACTGGTGCAGCTCCTGAAACTCCTCTTTGATCTGCTTCTCTGTTTGCTGAACCTGGCTCTGAAACATTTTAACTTAATCGTTTTTCTCAGTTACTTGAAAACAGTTAGGAGAAGGGGGGCTGCTTTTTTTCTTCAAATGATTGAATTTGCTTTTGTAAATATAGTTATATGCTTTCAATTGTATGTTAGACTTTCAGTTATATTTAGTAGGAATAAATTAGTCCAATGTGCAAAACATATGCATTATTCTCAATCAGTAATAAAGAGAAAATTTAATTAGATGAAGCATAAATATATTTTGGTGCTTTTAATTGATATTGCTACAGTTAATATGTTTTGTTCATCTTACTGCATTTAGCTAATCGTGTGTTATTGAATGGAATGCAGTTTTCAAAAACTGCAATTAAGAAACTGAGAAGAAATATATATTTACAGGTACTGTGGCGCCCCTGCTCCTGCATGTTGCGCCACGTGGGTAGAGAACCCCAGAAGGGCCCGCACAACGCAACCCTGCAACCGTTATGCATTGGGAGAGGTATGCGAAGGGGTCTATTTTCCTAGGGAAGTGATGGGGAGATCAGCACCATGGAGAGAACCCTCTACCTGCAGGTCCAGGACCCCGGACAGCGCACGTAAGTGAACACGGTGGAAAACTACTGACTCAGCTGCAGCTCTTTTCCCTAATGAGCAGGGGAAGATATTTAAGGCGCGGTCGAGGCTGCAAACGGAGTCGGTCGGCGCCTATGCTGAGGAAGGAAGAGCAGAGGAAAGATCCTCTACCGTACTGACCTGGAGGATTAAACCTAAAAGGAGGCCCCACCATTACCAACGGACACGTGAGGATAATTGAGCCCCCTTACCTAACCCTATCTCTGTGTGCTTCCCCCAGCCCTGACGCGGCCCCGGAGGGAAGAAGGAAGGAGGCCCTGAAGAATACCCCGGTCTGGGAAGAACCTAATTTAGTTTTGCCTCAACGGCCCTTTTATTTTCTCCCGTTTTACTACCCTTGCCCTGAGGGGGGGCGCTATCAGCAATACCCCAACGAAAAAAAAAAAGAAAACAGAAAAAATAAAAAGACAAATTTTTTCTGGATTACTGACTCCTGTGTCTTGGATTTCAGCTGGGCCCACCCACGGCCTCAGGATTTACCCCCAGGCACCACATATGGTGGAGAATGCTGGCACACTGATGCCACGCTGGGAAAGTTGGTCTGGACGGAAGAATCAACGCGACTGAGGTCAACGCGAATGGAGGCCACACCCCCCAGTGAAGGGAGACGAAGGACACGGCTGGCTGCACCTACCCTGGCCGAGATGCAAGAGGCAGAAGTAGAGGAGGAGTCCTGAGGGATGATGTTGGAAGCGGTCATCACCGAGCTGGCAAAGTCCCAGCGGGCCCTGCAGGAAGCGGTGGTTGAACTCTGTCGCCTATCTCCACGCGACGGGTCGAGATGGACCCCACGAGATGTATTGATGAAGATGACGGGCGACGATGACGTCGAGGCGTACCTCCACGTGTTCGAGCAAGCAGCTCAACGTGAAGAATGGCCGCCGGCAGACTGGGCGGCCATACTAGCCCCTTTCTTAATGGGGGAGGCCCAACAGGCCTACCGGGATATGGCCGTGGCTGATGCCACCGACTACCTCAAGTTGAAGAAAGCCATCCTGGCCCGATATGGGCTCAGCCTCCCCGCACGAGCCCAGCGCTACCACGAATGGTCATATGATGCCTCCCAGCCTACCCGGTCCCAAATCGCCGCCCTGACCCGCTTGACTAAGAGCTGGCTGGCCGAGGGAGAGGGGCCACCCCTGTTGGAGAGGGTCGTGTTGGACCGATGCACCCGCGCCCTACCGAAGGAGGCCAAACAATACGTAGCCCAGGTGGGACCCGCCTCGGTAGACCTCCTAGTGGCCCTCCTTGAAAACCATCAGGTAACCCAGCAGATGCTCCAACCAGAACGCCCCGAAACCCAGAGCCAACCAACCCAGGGCCCACAACCTGTGAAGCACCCACCGCCCCTCCCTAACCCAAATCGCCGGGGCAGACCCAATACAGGGAGACCATGGCCTGAGTGGAGATGCTACAACTGCGGAGAGGAGGGGCATCTAGTCAGGAACTGCCCTGGGAAGGAGGTGTCCAGGCCCGCCGCCAGTGGTGCGAGCAGCCCCGTGCACCCCTGCCTGTACCTGACCACCTGCTGGGCACATCAGAGTACGGAGGCCCCCAGATTCCCGGTACGAGTGGGGGACCGGGACACTGAAGCAGTGCTCGACTCGGGCAGCGCCATCACCCTGCTGCGACCAGAATTTGCGGGAGAAGAGAGGGGTGAAGAGGTGGCTGTGGCATGCATCCATGGGGACACCAGGAAATACCCCACGGTGTGGGTGGACCTAATCACCCCACGGGGAACCCACTCGGTGAGAGCAGGAGTGGTACCAAATCTACCCGTACCTGTGTTAATGGGAAGAGACTGCCCTTTGTTCCGGACCTATTGGGAGGAGGGGTCCCGGTCTCCGAGCGAGATGAGGCCACGACGGCCCCGACGGGCGGCCCGCCGCACCCCCCTTCCAGTCTGGGCAGTGACATCTGGGGACAGTGAAGTAGAGGCCCCGCTACCAGAGGGGGAACGCCAACCAAACCCCCCGGCCACCAGTGGAACCGTCACCGCGACCGAAAAAGAGCTTGGGGAGGCCCTGCCCCCGGAGAAAGACGTCCGTCTGGCCTTCTCGGATGGGCCCCGAGAGACGAGCGAGGAGGCCGAAGCGCCCACCCGCTTCGGCACTGCCCAACTAAACGAGCCCAAGTTCGCTCAAGCCTGGAGAGACGCCCGAGACATTAACGGGGTACCCCAAGGGGCGGTGAGTACACCAGCTTATCCCTTCTTCAGGGTAAAACGTGACCTGCTCTATCGGGTCTGTAACCCACAGGGGGAGGAAGTCGAGCAGCTGCTCGTACCCCAACCGTTTGTGTCCCGAGTCCTCTATTTAGGCCACACTCACCTACTGGGAGCCCATCTGGGAAGGGAGAAGACCTACGAGAGGATCCTGGCGAGGTTCTATTGGCCCGGGGTGAAAAAGGCTGTGGAGGACTACTGCCGCCACTGCGCTGTGTGCCAACTCCATAGCCCTAAGGTAACCCTGAGAAACCCACTAATCCCCCTTCCTGTTATCGATGTACCCTTCAGGAGGATCGCGATGGACATCCTGGGGCCCTTGCCGAAGTCCAGCCGGGGACATCGGTACATCCTGGTGATCTTGGACTATGCGACTCGCTACCCAGAAGCTATCCCGCTCAGGACTGCGACAGGAAAGGCAGTGGCCAAGGAGTTGTTCATGCTCTTTAGCCGGGTCGGGATAGCGGAGGAACTCCTGACAGACCAAGGGACGTGCTTCATGTCAGGGGTCCTAAAAGAGATGTGCCGGCTGCTACACGTGACCCAACTGCGGACCTCCGTCTACCACCCCCAAACCGATGGGCTAGTGGAGAGATTCAACAAAACCCTCAAGTCCATGCTGAGGAAGACAATCGAGACTGACGGTAAGGACTGGGACCAGCTCTTACCCTATCTCCTCTTTTCAGTCAGAGAGGTACCCCAGAGCACGACCGGCTTCGCTCCATTTGAACTATTATATGGCCGACGACCTCGGGGACTACTAGACCTGGCAAAGGAGGCCTGGGAACAGCAACCGTCCAAAACCCGCAGCCTGATCGAACACGTGGAACAAATGGACCGGCGGATGGCCCAGATCTGGCCCATGATGAGGGCCCACATGGAACAGGTCCAACAAGAGCAGGTGAGGAAAATGCTTGACCTCGGAGTCATTGAGGAAAGCCGCAGTGCCTGGTCCAGTCCCGTGGTGCTGGTCCCCAAGCCGGATGGGAGCTGGCGGTTCTGCAACGACTTCCGCCGGCTGAACGACATCTCCCTGTGTGACGCGTACCCCATGCCGAGAGTGGACGAACTCATCGAGCGGCTGGGACCGGCCCGATTCATAAGCACCCTGGACCTGACGCGGGGATATTGGCAAGTTCCCCTAACCCCCCGTGCCAGGGAGAAGACGGCCTTTGCGACCCCCACGGGCCTCTACCAATACACAGTCCTCCCCTTCGGCGTACATGGAGCCCCAGCCACGTTCCAGCGACTGATGGACCAGGTGTTACGGCCCCACCAGAGGTATTGCGCAGCCTACTTGGATGACATAATCATACACAGCACCGACTGGGACAGTCACGTCGGCAGGATCGAAGCTGTGCTGACGTCACTGAGGGAGGCCGGGCTGACAGCTAACCCTGCGAAGTGCCGGCTCGGACTGGAGGAAGCGGCCTATCTTGGCCACACTGTCGGGAGGGGACGGGTGAAGCCCCAGTCGAACAAGGTCGACAGCATCGTCACCTGGCCCCAACCGGCCACCAAGAAGCAGGTGAGAATGTTCCTGGGTCTGGTGGGGTACTACCGACAGTTTGTTCCAGAGTTTGCAGCACGAGCAGCCCCGCTCCACGACCTCACCAAAAAGGAGCAGCCCAACCGGGTCCAGTGGAACCCCCTCGCCACTGCAGCCTTCCTGGACTTACGGGCAGCCCTGGGGGAGGAACCGGTACTGATCACCCCTGATTTTAAGAAAACCTTTGTGCTGCAGACCGACGCATCGGAAGTGGGACTTGGGGCTGTACTCTCGCAGATCCAGGACGGAGTGGAGCACCCAGTGACGTACATCAGCCGGAAACTCCTCAGCCATGAGAAGAATTACGCCACGGTCGAGAAGGAATGCCTCGCCATCAAATGGGCAGTAGGTAAATTACGCTACTACCTACTCGACCGTGAGTTCTTGTTGGTGACTGATCATGCCCCCTTAAAATGGATGTACCTTAACCGGGACAGCAATGCCCGAGTGACCCGCTGGTTTTTAGAGCTGCAACCCTACAGGTTCAAGGTGGAGCATCGTGCTGGGAAGCTGCACCAGAATGCTGATGCGCTATCCAGGAGAGAGGATGGCCTAGGGGCAGACGCTCCCGCCCGGGGCTTGGAGCTGAGGGGGGGAATATGTGGCGCCCCTGCTCCTGCATGTTGCGCCACGTGGGTAGAGAACCCCAGAAGGGCCCGCACAACGCAACCCTGCAACCGTTATGCATTGGGAGAGGTATGCGAAGGGGTCTATTTTCCTAGGGAAGTGATGGGGAGATCAGCACCATGGAGAGAACCCTCTACCTGCAGGTCCAGGACCCCGGACAGCGCACGTAAGTGAACACGGTGGAAAACTACTGACTCAGCTGCAGCTCTTTTCCCTAATGAGCAGGGGAAGATATTTAAGGCGCGGTCGAGGCTGCAAACGGAGTCGGTCGGCGCCTATGCTGAGGAAGGAAGAGCAGAGGAAAGATCCTCTACCGTACTGACCTGGAGGATTAAACCTAAAAGGAGGCCCCACCATTACCAACGGACACGTGAGGATAATTGAGCCCCCTTACCTAACCCTATCTCTGTGTGCTTCCCCCAGCCCTGACGCGGCCCCGGAGGGAAGAAGGAAGGAGGCCCTGAAGAATACCCCGGTCTGGGAAGAACCTATTTTAGTTTTGCCTCAACGGCCCTTTTATTTTCTCCCGTTTTACTACCCTTGCCCTGAGGGGGGGCGCTATCAGCAATACCCCAACGAAAAAAAAAAAGAAAACAGAAAAAATAAAAAGACTAATTTTTTCTGGATTACTGACTCCTGTGTCTTGGATTTCAGCTGGGCCCACCCACGGCCTCAGGATTTACCCCCAGGCACCACAGTACTTATTATTTTGTTTATACTTTAAAAAGCCACAACACTTTCACATACTGTACCTTGATGTGATGCAGTTTTTGATCTCTAGTTTCACTGATCTTTTTAAAGTTTTCCAGCTTCTCCTGTAAGGGCTTCAGGGCCGCCTGCATCCTCATCTGTAATATCAACATTACAATTCACCAGCTAAATAGTGTGTCCAATCAGCCTAACCTGCATGTCTTTGGACTGTTGGAGGAAACCCACGCAAACACGGGGAGAACATGCAAACTCCACACAGAGAGGCCCCGGCCGACGGGGATTCAAACCCAGGACCTCCTTGCTGTGAGGCGGCAGTGCTACCCACAATTTCCAAAATAAGCAATTATACACCAAGACGAGCGCAATCCTCATTCATTCAGACGTGTAGGCCTTGCTCACCTTATGGTCGTGCACTGCTACCTTTAAGTGACAGCATTTATGACGGTCGTGCAAATCCGGCACGCAGTCGGCGCATATCGGCTGTTTATCCACCAGACAGAAGAGCTTCAGTTTCTCGCCGTGCCGACCGCAGAGAGTCTCCGAGCCCCCTGCGACTTCCTGTTCCAGGTGGAACCGCTCACAGAGATTCTTCAAAGCCAGGTTAACAGGGGGCTCGGTCCCGGGGGGACACGCTCTCTGGCACAGTGGACATTTCTGGAAGCCGGCTGTCCTGCACTGCTGCAGACAGTCCTTACACAAGCTGTGGCTACACGACAGGACAACAGGGCAGGTGAAGATGTCGTGGCACACTGGGCAGGAGACCTCGTCCACTGACACGGTAAAGTTGGCTGCCATTCTTTGCTTCCTTATCCGCTCCTCCAGATAGCAGCCTTACATTCCACAGGGCACTTTTAGTCAACCTCCTTCTGAATACACTGCTTCCCCAGACTATAATTCTTACCTGATTCACGGTTCTCTTGTGCTCGTGTTTGCATTTTTCTGTACGAATGACTAAACACAGTAAAGATGAGTTCACCTCTACTCCTGCAAAGCTAGCCCCTGTATGCCACTGCTGAAAAGAAATGAAAGCGAAAGAAAAAGTTTATTTCCTGGAATGAGGTTTCCTGTTTCCTGTTTACAGGAAGTATCGCTATAAGGAAGGGGGGTGTTAACAACCAGTGAGTCCTGAGTAAGAAAAAAAAAAAAAGAATCACACGAACTACGCAGTTTAAATGTGACATTTAAGAGGCTACATGAATGTCTATTTTCTATTCGCCTCTGTCGCCTCACGTCGCGGTCACGTTGTTGGTCACACACCATGACTGGTGACTCGCTGTGAGTGAGAGAGAGAGGTGGCAGCGATAAGAAATTAAGTTAAAATGTCGGTCCTTCGCTGGTTAATATTGCAGTTTGCGAAATAATCCAGGAGAGGGCGCTCTAACACAAGCGCCAGGTCTTGCAGCGGCGCAAGCGCCCAACGCACCTGTTATTAATTGTTAATTGCGTCGGCAACGCTTCGACGGTGCCTTTGCGTAACAAGCTCACATTTTCTCCTACAAAGGCATGCATTCATGTGTACAAAAACATGCTTCAAGAATGTAATTAATTGATACTGTGTAAAATGGCATTGGTTCATCGATAAGCAGACTGAATAGATAATAGCCTATAACCTGCAAGTCCTGTGCTCAACAAGAATTAAACGTTGTGTTTGTTCTGAAGCTCTGCATGTTTATGAATCCTTATTGACCGAACTAGCTGTATAACGTCACTAACTTCTTTTTATGTAGGAATGTATATCGTCGTAAAACGTAATATCTAAATGGCAGTAAGACTAATTATAGGAGAGTGGTGATAATGGGGGATTGGCGTGTGATAACAGGACAGTGGTAACAATAGTGAAGTGATAGCATTGAGTTGTAAAATCACAATAGAACATAATGGAACCCAGTGACCTCACGGCGTGAAACAGAAGAAAACAGAAGAACCATATCATTCACATATATCTGCTTTATTTCTCATTTGATAGAATCAGAATATGACAACATGTTTGGAAACTATAATACATTGTATTCATTTAACTAATATTACAAGCATCATATGGCCTGGGACCTCCCCCAGCAGAAGTTAGGTTGGAGGGGAACATTCATTTAGCATTTGTGAAACACATTTATGTATGCACATTTCAATTCTGTGTGTGTGTGTGTGTGTGTGGGTGGGGGTATGCACACAGAAATAAAACTGCATGTCCTCTGTGCAGGTGATGGATATCCAGCGTGAGATTGCTCAGCCCCATGGATATTGTAAGTTGACGATGGTCATTGTTCCTGCACGTGACAGTGAATTGTTTTGAATTTTAAAAGTGACATCCAAAATCGAAATTGAGGAAAAAAGTAAATGTAAGACATTTTAAATCACAAGCACCAAGATGTGCTCACAATCAGCACAGACAAGCGCTCCTGTTTGTAGATTTGTGTGCGTCACCACCCTAATCCAGTTGTATTAGCCCATACATGATATCTGTATTCAGAGAGCCTTTCCGTAACCAGCAGAACAACAGGAACTCAACAACAAGGCCCCACCAACCACTGCTATCCACTTGTACATCTTTATTTTTCTTTCATACTTTCTTGACTATACTGAATTCACATGTCTCACAGTCTTACTCTCCCGCACACTATCACATATACAGTGTACACAGACGAATGCACATTACACACGCGCACACACACAAGCACAAACACAGTTTATTGTACAGTGAGTTACAGACATCCTGTTAGCCCTATTTTCCCCATAGTTCATTCGGTAACATCCCTCCCTCTCACTGGTGCATCAGTAAAATAGTTTCACCTATCATACATGACTTCTTGGTATTTTCAGTAATGTGAATATCATATCAGATGAAACCAAACTCCTTATCGATGCACGGTTCTTATGTAGATCATACAATGTGTGTAGATTCTCATTGCATCTCCGTTATGTTCTAAATGTGCTTTTGATTCAAACGGACAGTTTGTAGGCATACAAATGTGTGTGTGTTTATATTGCACGTACGGTATATAGGTAGTCATTTAGCCCATCAAGCTCTTGAACCTGTAGCTGCAGTTCTATAAAATTTTTTAAGAGAATATATATATTTTTCTAATCAGTGCGACATACACGCGCCTCCGTTCATCGACCCGAGCGAATGTCCTTGTACTGGCGGAGGAGGAGTCGTTTGAAGGTCTTTTTGAAGGTGGCGTTGCAGAGGGCGTAGCAGGCCGGGTTGACGGTGCTGTTGATGTAGCACAGGCAGTAGCCCATGGCCCAGGCGGCTTTGGGGATGCAGCTGGAGCAGATGGTGTTGAGGAGCACCATGACGTTGTAGGGCGTCCACGTCACCACGAAGGCCACCAGGTGACAAGGCAGCTGCCGCCCAGGAGGAAGGCGGCGGCGTCGTCGCTGGAGAAGAAGGTGACACGCACCATCATGGCCATCCTGGTGGCCTTCGTGGTGACTTGGAGGCCCTACAACGTCATGGCGCTCCTCAACACCATCTGCTCCAGCTGCATCCCTCATGGGGTAGCTGAGCGGCTTGGTGATGCAGAAGTAGCGGTCGAAGCTGATGATGAGGAGGTTCATCACGGAGGCGTTGCTCACCACATAGTCCAGGGCCAGCCACAGGTCGCACACCACGGGCCCCAGGGGCCAGTAGCCAATCACGATGTAGACCGTGTACAGGTTCATGGAGCTCATGCCGATGATGAGGTCTGCGCAAGCCAGGCTGACAAGGAAGTAGTTATTGATGGTCTGCAGGCTCCTGTTGACTATGATTGAAAGCATGACCAGGATGTTCCCAATGATGGTGACCAGACTGAGAGAGCCTGCAACCAGGACTATGAAGGCCGCCTCCACCGGCAGGTAGGGGGGCCCGGGCAGCAGGGCGGACGTGCCGTTGTCCTCCGAGGCGTTAGAGATGTTGGGGAAGGTGGAGAGGGCAACGATGTCCGTGTTCAACTCCATCTGTAAGTCGACTAAGTCGCTATGGATAAAAGCTTCAGCCAAATGACGCAATGAACTGCAGGTCAAAATAACCATGGGAATTCTGGGCTGCTCGTTATGTAAAGTGTGATCATCGGTGCTGGGAAGGGAAAGAATTAAAATGCTGTGCTGCAGTGAGCTACTGGTGCTAGCTGTGATGCATTCGTTGCCATTTGTGTATGGAGTAACAAGGTTTTCTATTGCTACACATTTGCAGCAGCATTAGCATTTAGACTTAAGACATTAAGTCTTTGTATTGTGAATAAAGACTAAAGAGCACAGTGTCGTGTTTATTTTTTTATTGTAATTGACATTGACATTTTAACATCACTTGAACAGCTTGTGTGAATGCTCACAGACTGTAAATAATTACATTATTTCACTACTATGAAAAGGAAACCTCCGGAAAGCATATTGATTACGATGATAAAACTTTATTGAGGATATAATTCAAATAAAATGCACAAATACCTTTGCTCTAAACCACAACATGGGTAAATAAAACCTTAAAACAGTTAAGCATAGTAGGCTTCCAAACACGATGACAAGGCATTTGAAAACTAAAACTTTTCAAATGCATTGTAGTGATTTTAACTATGAATCGAACCAAAAGAACCCTCCAATAATGTACACACAAAAACCTGAAGACAAATAACCTTTCCGCAGGAAATAAGACCCATGTGAAAAGCAGTATACATGATATGAACGCATAAAATGTTTTGCCCAAACTGTTTTCTCTTAAATTATGGCCGGTGATTTGTGCTCGTTTCCTTTAAGAACAAACCTTCTGTGTGTGAGTGCTGAGATTAAGCACTGTTCCTGTTCACTCGGAAGACTGCAATTAATGATTTTATGTCAAGTCACAGTTAATGTTAACTCAACCTTTTTCAGGTTTCTTATCCGTAAACCACTTGCTTTCCAGAAGCGTGCCTTTTCAGTCACTGAACTTTCTTCTGCATGACTTTGATCTTGGCAGGCAAGATCTTCAGATTCAAGTAATTATTTATTTCAAAGAAGTAAAACAATGGAAAGAGTTTCCCTGTGAGAGTGTATCTACAACCAGTTTGGAAAGTTTTATTGCCGTAGACATCAAAAAATGACAGAGTCTTTTCATCGCAGTCCAGGAGCACTCTTATCAAAAGCATTCCCCTGCGTACAGATTTTTCACTTATTTGGACATAACCACCACAGTGACGTACTGTACAGACATGGTGTTCATCATTACTCCATCTCTCTTTTTGACACTCCTCGGCAATACCTATATCTATAAAAGTATATCGGTGAAATTCAACATCCCACTGGTGTTTCCCTGAGCTGAATCCTTGTGAGCCAAAAAGAGTATTGGCATTTGTGGAATATGCTTTGCTTGATGTGACACTGGTCAGATCCTTAGAGAATATAAGGAAGGGTCCGGCTGTGTTGGGGTCCAGAATAACAGGAGCTGAGACAAGAGACATGTCGAAATAAAAGCTCAATTAACAGAACGATCTTGACTCTTTCCAGCTGGACATCAAAAATAATCTGTCCTTTATCATTAAATCGCCTCACACTTGCATACCACACTCACTGTGCTTCACCATTCCCGTCATCGTCTGCCAGACTTGGAACTTCAGGTTGCCCAGGTGTTTGGCCACATCGATTAGCACTCCCGAGACATCTGGGTCCTGCACTGTGCACTGAGTCCTGCAGTAATATTCAGGAGTCAGAGCTGCTGTTGGCTTTACATCAATGTGATGCATAGGAAGAATGGAAAGTAAAGGGTTTTGACTCACTGTTTCATTGTTGCATTGTAATTCTGAAATGAACACATGAAATAATTAGACCCTGATGCCAACCTTTATCAGAAAAACCTCAACAAAAATGGCAGGAAGATATAATTCTCCGACTACATTCTACAGCTCGAAGCGTGTGTGTACTTTGTGATTTCTCTTTCTATTGAATCATATTCCTAAGATTCTACCTGTACTCCGCCTCCTATATGCCAAGTGTGTAAAATAACATTTTGATTTGTATCTTGCTTTTTCTCTGACCTGCAGGAATGAAACATCATCTTTGCCCATCTCCTGCTCTATGGCTTTGACTGTGGTTGAAAGGGCCTTCATCTTTCTGACCACTTCCTCCATCTTCCTGCTCAGAGTCTGGCTCCTCTGTGTCTCCTCCGCTCTGAGGGCTGCGATCCTGGCTGCCTCCTCTTGGTGCAAGAACTGGTGCAGCTCCTGAAACTCCTCTTTGATCTGCTTCTCTGTTTGCTGAACCTGGCTCTGAAACATTTTAACTTAATCGTTTTTCTCAGTTACTTGAAAACAGTTAGGAGAAGGGGGGGCAGCTTTTTTTCTTCAAAAAATTGAATTTGCTTTTGTAAATATAGTTATATGCTTTCAATTGTATGTTAGACTGAGTTATATTTAGTAGGAATAAATGAGTCCAATGTGCAAAACATAGGCATTATTCTCAATCAGTAATAAAGAGAATATTGAATTAGATGAAGCATAAATATATTTTGGTGCTTTTAATTGATATTGCTACAGTTAATATATGTTTTGTGCATCTTATTGCATTTAGCTAATCGTGTGTTATTGAATGGAATGCAGTTTTCAAAAACTGCAATTAAGAAACTGAGAAGAAATATATATTTACAGGTACTCATTATTTTGTTATACTTTAAAAAGCCACAACACTTTCACATACTGTACCTTGATGTGATGCAGTTTTTGATCTCTAGTTTCACTGATCTTTTTAAAGTTTTCCAGCTTCTCCTGTAAGGGCTTCAGGGCCGCCTGCATCCTCATCTGTAATATCAACATTACAATTCACCAGCTAAATAGTGTGTCCAATCAGCCTAACCTGCATGTCTTTGGACTGTGGGAGGAAACCCACGCAAACACAGGGAGAACATGCAAACTCCACACAGAGAGGCCCCGGCCGACGGGGATTCGAACCCAGGACCTCCTTGCACACAGGGCTGGCCGCTTGCTGTGAGGCGGCAGTGCTACCCACTGCACCGTCCGTGCCGCCCTATTTCCTGAACCCAATTTCCAAAATAAGCAATTATACACCAAGACAAGTGCAATCCCCATTCATTCCGACGTGTAGGCCTTGCTCACCTTATGGTCGTGCACTGCTACCTTTAAGTGACAGCATTTATGACGGTCGTGCAAATCCGGCACGCAGTCGGCGCATATCGGCTGTTTATCCACCAGACAGAAGAGCTTCAGTTTCTCGCCGTGCCGACCGCAGAGAGTCTCCGAGCCCCCTGCGACTTCCTGTTCCAGGTGGAACCGCTCACAGAGATTCTTCAAAGCCCGGTTAACAGGGGGCTCGGTCCCGGGGGGACACGCTCTCTGGCACAGCGGACATTTATGGAAGCCGGCTGTCCTGCACTGCTGCAGACAGTCCTTACACAAGCTGTGGCTACACGACAGGACAACAGGGCAGGTGAAGATGTCGTGGCACACTGGGCAGGAGACCTCGTCCACTGACACGGTAAAGTTGGCTGCCATTCTTTGCTTCCTTATCCGCTCCTCCAGATAGCAGCCTTACACTCCACAGGGCACTTTTAGTCAACCTCCTTCTGAATACACTGTTTCCCCATACTATAATTCTTACCTGATTCACGGTTTTCTTTTGCTCGTGTTTGTATTTTTCTGTACGAATGACTAAACACAATAAAGATGACTTCACGTCTGTACTCCTGCAAAGCTAGCCCCTGTATGCCACTGCTGAAAGGAAATGAAACCGAAAGAAAAAGTTTATTTCATGGAATGAGGTTTCCTGTTTCCTGTTTACAGGAAGTATTGCTATAAGGAAGGAGGGTGTTAACAACCAGTGAGTCTTGAGTAAGAAAAAGAAAAAAAAACACACGAACTACGCAGTTTAAATGTGACATTTAAGAGGCTACATAAATGTCCATTTTCTATTCGCCTCACGTCGCGGTCACGTTGTTGGTCACACACCATGACTGGTGACTCGCTGTGAATGAGAGAGAGAGGTGGCAGCGATAAGGAATTAAGTTAAAATGTCGGTCCTTCGCTTGTTAATATTGCAGTTTGCGAAATAATCCAGGAGAGGGCGCTCTAACACAAGCTCCAGGCCATGCAGCGGAGCAAGCGCCCAACGCACCTGTCATTAATTGTTAATTGCGTCGGCAACGCTTCGACGGTGCCTTTGCGTAACCTGCACACATTTTCTCCTACAAAGGTATGCATTCATGTGTACAAAAACATGCTTCAAGAATGTAATTAGTTGATACTGTTTAAAATGGCATTGGTTAATCGATAAGCAGACTGAATAGATAATAGCCTATAACCTGCAAGTCCCGTGCTCAACAAGAATTAAACGTTGTGTATGTTCTGAAGCTCTCCATGTTTATGAATCCTGATTGACCGAACTGGCTGTATAACGTGGCTAACGTCTTTTTATGTAGAAATGAATATCGTCGTAAAACGTAAGATCTAAATGGCTGTAAGATTGTAATTATAGGAGAGTGGTGATAACAGGACAGTGGTAACAATAGTGAAGTGATAGCATTGAGTTGTAAAATCACAATAGAACATAATGGAACCCAGTGATCTCACGGGTGAAACAGAAGAAAACAGAAGAACCATATCATTCACATATATCTGCCTTATTTCTCATTTGATAGAATCAGAATATGACAACATGTTTGGAAACTATAATACATTGTATTCATTTAACTAATATTACAAGCATCATATATGGCCTGGGACCTCCCCCAGCAGAAGTTAGGTAGGAGGGGAACATTCATTTAGCATTTGTGAAACACATTTATGTATGCACATTTCAGTTCTGTGTGTGTGTGTGTGTGTGTGTGTGTGTGTGTGGGTGGGTGGGTGGGGGTATGCGCACAGAAATAAAACTCCATGTCTTCTGTGCAGGTGATGGATGTCCAGCGTGAGATTGCTCAGCCCCATGGATATTGTAAGTTGACGATGGTCATTGTTCCTGCACGTGACAGTGAATTGTTTTGAATTTTAAAAGTGACATCCAAAATCGAAATTGAGGAAAAAAGTAAATATAAGACATTTTAAATCACAAGCACCAAGACATGCTCACAATCAGCACAGACAAGCGCTCCTGTTTGTAGATTTGTGTGCGTCACCACCCTAATCCAGTTGTATTAGCCCATACACGATATCTATTCAGAGAGCCTTTCTGTAACCAGCAGAACAACAGGAACTCAACAACAAGGCCCCACCAACCACTGCTATCCACTTGTACATCTTTATTTTTCTTTCATACTTTCTTGACTATACTGAATTCACATGTCTCACAGTCTTACTCACCCGCACACAATCACATATACAGTGTAGAAAGACGAATGCACATTACACACGCGCACACACACAAGCACTGTAGCTGTCCCCTGACTTTCTGGTTATTTAAAGTGCAGAGTAATATGGAGAGAATTTAATGATTATTGTGATTGGTGTTGTGCAATCATTTTGTTTGTAATGTTTGGAAAATATAAGGTTTGGTTTCTTGTGATCTTGTGTAGTAGCGACACCTACTGTTCAAATGTGTAAGTTCCTTTGCATAGACAGCATACTGTGGTCACGTGAGTCAGTTGCGTTAATTGAGAGTACTGTGGATTGGTCGAAACATTCGAGAACGGCAGAGATGTTGTTTTGTAAATGAAAAGCAAGAGAAACGAAGAGCAAAGAAGAGAGGGTGTGAAAGTGAATGTAACTACTCCTTGAGTTTGGTCACAAGGCGCACACGTTTTTCACGGTGTTTGCCGACGAAAGAAAACAATAAAACTTCAGACGTGAACATCAGTCGATGCGTGGGTGTCTGTGCTAAAGAAAAGGACCTTTGGGAGCAGTTATAGTGAAAAACGTAGCCATCGGAGTGACGAGATTCGCCAGCGTTCCTGCAAAGATAGAGCAAGGCCTGCGTGCGTCCCTTCAAAGACTCCATCATCGTACTCCACGTGGAAGATCTGCCTGCATATCCCACCATTCTTTGACGCGATCGCCCAAATCCAGCGCGGAGGTGGAACCAAAGTGCAATAAGACGACGGTGCTGCAGCTGCCAAGGACAGCCACAAGGTGGCAACGTTGTGACTCCTTTGGACAATAACATAGCAATAAGTCACCTTTGGGATACCAGGTCAGACTGTATCTTCTAAGTCTGGAAATAGTGTTCTTTCTTAGTTGATATAATAATATTTCTTGCAGAAAATGAAAATTGCATTTTGATAATTTTGTAAGTTGATCGAATGTGTGTAGCCTGTTTAATAATTGATAGTGTGTATTTCCCTGTTTGCTTTTCATCATTAATATTTCAATAGTATTGTTTCAAAGTAGTTAAGCAAAAAAAAAAAAAATGTACCAAAATAGGCCTGCATCAGAAACTGGTACACTAGAGCAAATAATTCTGTCTCTAGAAGTTGAGAAGGCACAATTGGAGGAGAAATTAGAAACTGAAATGGAAGAAACAGAAAAACAAAAAATAGAAGACCGCATAGGTGAAATTTATGCAGATCTTGAAGTACAAAGAGTAGGGCTCCAGAAGTCATCATCTCAGGTTGAACAAGAGGTGAGGCGATCAGAAAGGGTGAGACGCCCAACAGAAAAAATGCTGGAGTTCAAAAAGGAAGAGATAACAAAAAAGGAAAGAAAGTTTATGCTGACATATGTAAACTTCAAAGCAGAGGTTCAGTTAATAAGATCTAAACTTAAAGAAGAACACGCTAAAACTGAGTTAAGTGAAATGATCATAGCTGTAGAAAATTATGAGTCAGAACTAAAACAAGTATATGAGTCTTTGCGTGCACTGACTGTCCCATCCCAAGATATAAGAAGGAAAATGGATAGCTGCACCTCAGTTACTACTGAAATAACTGCACTTCTGAAAAGGCGTTACACAGAAGCTGGTAGCAAGGAGTTTGATGCAGTGGCTGCTAAAGAGGAGCTCCGCCAGTTACTCCAAAGAGAAGATGCTAGGTCAGTTTATGGATCAACTGTGTCAAGAGCTGGGCATAGTAGTCAGCAAGGAAGCTATGTGTCAGTAAAGAAGACAGAAGTAGCGGCACGTTTGGCATCAAAACGTGCTGAATTAAACAGGGAAAGAGAAATCTCCACCCAGAAGAAGGAGGTGCTAGCCCAGCAAGAGAGGTTAAAAATGCTGGAAGATCGAAGGGACCTTGAAGCCATAGAGGCTGAATACAAGGTGTATGTTGAAGAGGAATCAAAATGGAATGCTGAAATAGGAAATACTGAAGTAAAAATCACTTTGCCTCCAAGTCAGCTTCCGAAGCAGCATAGCAGCACTCCATGCGCCCAAGTTCCCCAAAGTGCTCCAGTCCCTCCTTGCTTTGGAAGCAAACCAGAGCCAAAGGCAAATGACACCTCACTGGTTGAAGCATTAAAAGAATCCCTGGCAATGACTAGACTTCCAGCACCAGAGCCATTCATGTTCACTGGCGACCCACTTAAATACACTGAATGGAGCACCTGTTTCAAAGCTTTAATCGAAACAAGCTGTACAAACCAAGCGCATAGACTGTTCTATTCGAAAAAATACATAGGTGGGGAAGCACTTTGTGTGTTAGAAGGAACATTTTATAGAAGTGATGAGGAAGCGTACACACAGGCTTGGGATGCCCTGAACAAACGCTATGGCCACTCTTTCGTAGTCCAAAGAGCATTCCGGGGAAAGCTGAATAGCTGGCCAAAAATTGGTCCAAGAGAATCTATTAAACTAAGGGAGTTTAGTGATTTCCTCATCTCCTGCAAGAATGCAATGCCCCATGTACTAGGTCTAAAGATTTTAGATGATTGTGAAGAAAATCAAAAGCTACTACAGAAACTTCCTGACTGGGCAACAACCAGATGGAACCGGTATGTCACTAAAGCACTGGATGAAGGGAAGCTATATCCAGGTTTCGAGGAATTCTCAGACTTCGTGGCAGAGGAGGCACGCATTGCATGCAATCCGATTTCCTCCCTTCATGCACTAAAATATTCAGATGAAAAACTTGGGAGGGAACAGAAGCGCCTCAAAGCCAGCGCCCTGGTGACATCAACCATGGTGTCTCAAAAAACAAAACCCACTACAAAGAACTCAAGTGCATCAGAACGTGACAAGGGTTCCAAAACCAGTCCTCTGGCCACTCAAAATAAAAGGCAAATAGAATGTATCTGTTGTCAACAAGATCACTTCATATATAAATGTGAAAAATTTGCAGCAATGCCTCTGGAGGAAAAGAAACAATTTGTCTTTAACAACAACATGTGCTTTGGTTGCCTCAGAGTCGGCCATATCTCTAAAAACTGTCGAAACAGAGCCACTTGCAATATTTGCAAGCGGAGCCATCCCTCTCCGCTTCATGAAGAACGTCATAAAGAAGAAAGAGCAGCAGCACCACCAACTGAGGAAAGAGCTTCCACTCTCAGCGTGAGAGTGGACAATAGTGATCGTACTTCAATGATTGTTCCGGTGTGGCTCTCTTGTGCAACAAAAAACAGCCCAGAAACCTTGGTGTATGCATTACTGGACACACAGAGCAGTAATACATTTATTGACCAAGAAGTGTGTAGAAAAATGCAAGCAGACACAGAACCTGTAAAATTGAAGTTGTCAACAATGACTGACAGGGGTTCAATAGTCAACTGTCAAAGAGTGGTGGGACTAAAAGTGAGAGGGTACCTTTCACAAGAGTGCATTGAGTTACCACCAGTGTACACTCGAGAATACATCCCACTGGATCAAAATAGCATTCCCAGTTGTGAAACAGCGAAAGAGTGGAGCCACCTTCGCAGGATAACAGAAGAGATGCCAGATCTATTGAACTGTCCTGTAGGACTCCTAATTGGCTATGATTGCGCAAGGGCCCTGAAACCAAAACAGGTGATATCAGGGGAAGAGTATGATCCATACGCAGTCAAGACTGATTTAGGCTGGAGTATAGTGGGATCCAAAACACCTCGTACTAGTTCAAAGCACGTCACAGGGTTTTGCCATCGCGTCTCTGTGAAAGAGCTTCCGCCTATTACACCTGCCTCTGTGATTAAGGCATTGGAAACAGATTTTCTGGACACAAACCCAAGAGAAAGGAACATATCCCAAGAAGATATTCAGTTTCTACAGCTACTGAATGGGAAAGTTCAACACAATGAGGAAGGACATCTGGAAATGCCCCTGCCCTTCAGAGAGCGTCCACAGCTTCCGAACAACAAGCAGCTCGCTATAGCCCGATTGAAACACCTCAAAAGAAAACTAGAGAAAAGTCCCAAGTACAAAGAGGACTATGTGAAATTCATCAACAGTGTCTTCAAAGATGGTGATGCAGAAGAAGTAAAGATCTCACCGAAAGAGGGCAATACATGGTACATTCCACACCACGGGGTGTACCATCCTAGGAAGCCAGAAAAAATCAGTCGTATTTGACTGCTCCGCCAGATACCTTGACACCTCTCTAAATGATCACCTACTCACAGGACCTGACTTAACTAATGCTCTGACTGGGGTGCTGTGTAGATTTCGTGAGCACCAAATTGCAATCATTTGCGATGTGGAAAAGATGTTTCACCGCTTCCATGTTAGCCCAGAAGATAGGGATTTCATGAGGTTCCTGTGGTGGGAAAATGGGAACACAGAAATAGAGCCCAAGGAATATTGCATGCGAGTGCACATCTTTGGAGCCGCATCCTCTCCAGGATATGCCAACTATGGCATGAAATATCTGGCCAGTAAATATGAAAAGGACTACCCACTGGCAGCGAGCTTCATTCGAAAGAATTTCTATGTGGATGATGGGCTTATCAGCGTAGAAACAGTTGAGAAAGCCAAGCAGCTAGTCAAAGAAGCACAAGAAATGTGTGCGAAGGGAAAGCTACGCTTGCACAAATTTGTGTCCCACAGCAGAGAAGTCTTGGATGCGATTCCAGAGAGTGAATGTGCCAGCGTTGTGAAGGATGTAGATCTGAACTACAACGAGCTTCCAATGCAGAGTGTACTGGGGGTAAAGTGGAACATAGAGACAGATGCGTTCTCATTCAATGTTATCCTTAATGAAAAGGCAGCCACACGACGAGGAATCCTATCAACAGTCGCCAGCGTGTATGACCCATTAGGATTTCTCTCTCCCTACATCTTGAATGGGAAAAGACTGCTTCAAGAGATGTGCAAGCGGGGAGTTAGTTGGGATGATCCTCTCCCTCCTGAACTACAGCCAAAATGGGAAACATGGCTCCATGACTTGGAGAATCTACATAAAATCCAAATACCAAGATGCTTCATTCCTAAGAACCTTGGCACAATCCAAAACATTGAGCTGCATCATTTCTCAGATGCTAGCAATAACGGTTATGGGCAATGCTCATACATCAGGATTGTTGCTGATGAACAAGTGCATTGTGCACTGGTCATGGGCAAGGCCAGAGTGGCACCCATAAATGTTGTCACCATACCACGCCTCGAGCTCACTGCAGCTACAGTCTCTGCTGCGGTAAGCAACACTCTTAGAGAAGAGCTCGAACTGAAAATAGATCGGGAGTTTTTCTGGACAGATTCACAGGTAGTGCTCGGGTATATCAAGAACGAAGCCCGGCGCTTTCATGTGTTTGTCGCTAACCATGTCCAGAGAATCAGAGAGACAACAGATCCAAGTCAATGGTTCTACGTTGAAACAAGTCAAAATCCTGCAGACCATGCATCTAGGGGTCTCACGGTGGCAGAGCTCATGGATTCAAATTGGCTCATAGGACCTGAGTTCTTATGGGAACGAGAGATTGTCACGAACCAAAAATCCCCAGAGCTTCTTGTAGGGGACCCAGAGGTAAAAGTCCTGAAAACAGAAGCCTCTGAAACAGACAGCTTCCTTGAAAGGTTGTCAAGATTCTCAGATTGGAATACAGCCCTCAACGTTACCGCTCGGATTCAAAGACTGGCACATAAAGACCGGTCAGGGCCTATTAGTGTAGAGGAAAGAAGACTAGCCGCTCTTGCGCTCATCAAGGCAGCACAAAGAGAAGCCTTTGAGGAAGAGCTGAAATGGCTTAGTCACAAATCTGATAAACTGCCAAAAACCCACAAGATACACCAACTTGATCCCATCCTTGAAAATGGTCTGCTCAGGGTTGGAGGGCGGTTGAGAAGATCTTCCGCATCACTTGAGTTGAAACATCCAGTGATCCTTCCTAAGGAAGCTATCGTCACACAACTCATACTTGATCACTGTCACAAGAAAACTCAGCACCAAGGCCGAGGGCAAACGTTGAACGAACTCAGGGCCAGCGGATATTGGATAGTAGGTGCCAGCAAGGTAGTGGCCAAGCATATCAAATCTTGTGTCACTTGTAGAAAGGTGCGTAGACCGATCGAAGAACAACGTATGGCAGACCTGCCTGTTGACCGAGTAGAGCCCTCACCCCCATTCTCATACACCGGAATTGACTGCTTCGGTCCCTTCTACACAAAACAGGGTCGGAAAGAATACAAGCGATATGGTCTGTTATTCACATGTTTAAGCTCTAGAGCCATCCACATAGAAATGTTGGAGGATCTCACGACTGACGCATTTTTAAATGCTTTGAGATGCTTCATAGCAATCAGAGGAGCGGTAAGACAGATCCGATCTGACCAAGGGACGAATTTCGTTGGGGCAAGGAATGAGCTAGAGAAAGGTCTTAGGGAACTAGACAAAGAGAGGATCTCTACCTATCTTGCAAGAAAACAATGTGACTTCCTTATGAATGTTCCTGACGCAAGCCACATGGGAGGTGTTTGGGAGCGCCAAATACGGACAGTAAGGAGCGTGATGAGCTCTGTCCTGGCACAAGCTACTGGAAGACTAGATTGCACCTCATTGAGAACATTCTTTTACGAGGCTATGTCGATCGTGAATAATCGTCCGCTCACCACAAACACAATCAGTGACCCCAAGAGTGTTGAACCTTTAACACCTAACCATTTACTCACAATGAAGACCTCTGTGCCTCTTCCGCCTCCTGGAAAGTTTGTTAGAGAAGATTTGTATGCCAGGAAAAGGTGGCGGAGAGTGCAATACCTGACAGAGCAATTCTGGAGCAGATGGCGTAAAGAATACCTGGCCAATGTGAGCCTCAGACAACGGTGGCATACACCCAGAAGAAATGTAGAAGTAGGGGATGTAGTAGTTGTCAAGGAGGACAATGTTCCTAGAAATGAGTGGAAACTATCCAGAGTCGTTGAGACAAGCGAAGATGATGATGGTCTCGTGAGAAAAGTTAAAATCCAAGTAGGGCAAAGTAACCTAGGAAAGAAAGGTGAACGCCTGACGCAACCATCCTTTCTTGAGCGTCCAGTTCAAAAACTAGTGGTTCTAGTGGAGAATAGTTCCTAAACTATCATTAAAATAGTACCAAAAGATGGATGTCTAAATGTTTATGTTAAGGTTAATTGACAGCTTATGGTAAAATTACAAGATTTAATCATTCTGTTCACATAAATCTTTGTAATTTTGGTGGCAGTGTAGCTGTCCCCTGACTTTCTGGTTATTTAAAGTGCAGAGTAATATGGAGAGAATTTAATGATTATTGTGATTGGTGTTGTGCAATCATTTTGTTTGTAATGTTTGGAAAATATAAGGTTTGGTTTCTTGTGATCTTGTGTAGTAGCGACACCTACTGTTCAAATGTGTAAGTTCCTTTGCATAGACAGCATACTGTGGTCACGTGAGTCAGTTGCGTTAATTGAGAGTACTGTGGATTGGTCGAAACATTCGAGAACGGCAGAGATGTTGTTTTGTAAATGAAAAGCAAGAGAAACGAAGAGCAAAGAAGAGAGGGTGTGAAAGTGAATGTAACTACTCCTTGAGTTTGGTCACAAGGCGCACACGTTTTTCACGGTGTTTGCCGACGAAAGAAAACAATAAAACTTCAGACGTGAACATCAGTCGATGCGTGGGTGTCTGTGCTAAAGAAAAGGACCTTTGGGAGCAGTTATAAGCACAAACACAGTTTCTTGTACAGTGAGTTACAGACATCCTGTTAGCCCTATTTTCCCCATAGTTCATTCGGTAACATCCCTCCCTCTCGCTCTTGGTATTTTCAGTAATGTGAATGTCATATCAGATGAAACCGAACTCCTTATCGATGCACGGTTCTTATGTAGATCATACAATGTGTGTAGATTCTCATTGCATCTCCGTTATGTTCTAAATGTGCTTTTGATTCAAACGGACAGTTTGTAGGCATACAAATGTGTGTGCGTTTATATTGCACGTACGGTATATAGGTAGTCATTTAGCCCATCAAGCTCTTGAACCTGTAGCTGCAGTTCTATAAAATTTTATAAGAGAATATATATTTTTCTAATCAGTGCGACATACACGCGCCTCCGTTCATCGACCCGAGCGAATGTCCTTGTACTGGCGGAGGAGGAGTCGTTTGAAGGTCTTTTTGAAGGTGGCGTTGCAGAGGGCGTAGCAGGCCGGGTTGACGGTGCTGTTGCACAGCCAGTAGCCCATGGTCCAGGCGGCATCGGGGATGCAGCTGGAGCAGATGGTGTTGAGGAGCACCATGACGTTGTAGGGCGTCCACGTCACCACGAAGGCCACCAGGTGACAAGGCAGCCGCCGCCCAGGAGGAAGGCGGCGGCGTCGTCGCTGGAGAAGAAGGTGACACGCACCATCATGGCCATCCTGGTGGCCTTCGTGGTGACTTGGACGCCCTACAACGTCATGGCGCTCCTCAACACCATCTGCTCCAGCTGCATCCCTCATGGGGTAGCTGAGCGGCTTGGTGACGCAGAAGTAGCGGTCGAAGCTGATGATGAGGAGGTTCATCACGGAGGCGTTGCTCACCACATAGTCCAGGGCCAGCCACAGGTCGCACACCACGGGCCCCAGGGGCCAGTAGCCAATCACGATGTAGACCGTGTACAGGTTCATGGAACTCATGCCGATGATGAGGTCTGCGCAAGCCAGGCTGACGAGGAAGTAGTTGTTGATGGTCTGCAGGCTCCTGTTGACTATGATTGAAAGCATGACCAGGATGTTCCCAATGATGGTGACCAGACTGAGAGAGCCTGCAACCAGGACTATGAAGGCCGCCTCCACCGGCAGGTAGGGGGGCCCGGGCAGCAGGGCGGAAGTGCCGTTGTCCTCCGAGGCGTTGGAGATGTTGGAGAAGGTGGAGAGGGCAACGATGTCCGTGTTCAACTCCATCTGTAAGTCGACTGAGTCACTATGGATAAAAGCGTCAGCCAAATGACGTAATGAACTGCAGGTCAAAATAACCATGGGAATTCTGGGCTGCTCGTTATGTAAAGTGTGATCATTGGTGCTGGGAAGGGAAAGAATGAAAATGCTGTGCTGCAGTGAGCTACTGGTGCTAGCTGTGATGCATTCGTTGCCATTTGTGTATGGAGTAACAAGGTTTTCTATTGCTACACATTTGCAGCAGCATTAGCATTTAGACTTAAGACATTAAGTCTGTGTATTGTGAATAAAGACTAAAGAGCACGGTGTCATGTTTATTTTTTAATTATTGTAATTGACATTGACATTTTAACATCACTGGAACAGCTTGTGTGAATGCTCACGGACTGTAAATAATTAAATTATTTCACTATTATGAAAAGGAAACCTCCGGAAAGCATATTGATTACGATAATAATAACTTTATTGAGGATATAATTCAAATAAAATGCACGAATACCTTTGCTCTAAACCACAACATGGGTAAATAAAACCTTAAAATAGTTAAGCATAGTAAGCTTCCTAACACGATGACAATGCATTTGAAAACAAAAACTTTTCAAGTGCATTGTAGTGATTTTAACTATAACTCGAACCAAAAGAACCCTCCAATAATGTACACACAAACCTTTCCCCTAAAAATAAGACCCATGTGAAAAGCACTGTACATGATATGAACACAAAAAATGTTTTGCCCAAACTGTTTTCTCAAACTATGGCTGGTGATTTGTGCTTGTTTCCTTTAAGAACAAACCTCCGTTCATTGATAATTGACCTGGACGGAGTGCTGAGATTAAGCACTGTTCCTGTTCACTCAGAAGACTGCAATTAATGATTTTATGTCAAGTTACAGTTCATGTTAACTCAACCTTTTTCAGGTTTCTCATCTGTAAACCACTTGCTTTGCATAAGCGTGGCTTTTCAGTCACTGAACTTTCTTCTGCATGACTTTGATCTTGGCAGGCAAGATCTTCAGATTCACGTCCTCATATACTACATAAAAGTAAAACAATGGAAAGAGTTTCCCTGTGAGAGTGTATCTACAACCAGTTTTGAAAGTTTCATTGCCGTAGACGTCAAAAAATGACAGAGTCTTTTCATCGCAGTCCAGGAGCACTCTTATCAAAAGCATTCCCCTGCGTATAGATTTTTCATTTATTGGGTCACAACCACCATAGTAACGTACTGTACAGACATGGTGTTTATCATTACTCCATCTCTCTTTTTGACACTCCTCGGCAATACCTAAATATACAGCAGCATTTCGGTGAAATTCAACATCCCACTGGTGTTTCCCTGAGCTGAATCCTTGTGAGCCAAAAAGAGTGGCATCCATGGGATATGCTTTGCTTAATGTGACACTGGTCAGATCCTTAGAGAATATAAATAAGGGTCCGGCTGTGTTGGGGTCCAGAATAACGGGAGCTGAGACAAGAGACATGTAGAAATAAAAGCTCAATCAACAGAATGATCTTGACTCTTTCCAGCTGTGCATCGAAAACAATCTGTCCTTTATCATTAAATCGCCTCACACTTGTACACCACACTCACTGTGTGACTAATTATAGGAGAGTGGTGATAATGGGGGATTGGCGTGTGATAACAGGACAGTGGTAACAGTAGTGAAGTGATAGCATTGAGTTGTAAAATCACAATAGAACATAATGGAACCCAGTGACCTCACGGCGTGAAACAGAAGAACCATATCATTCACATATATCTGCTTTATTTCTCATTTGATAGAAGAATCAGAATATGACAACATGTTTGGAAACTATAATACATTGTATTCATTTAACTAATATTACAAGCATCATATATGGCCTGGGACCTCCCCCAGCAGAAGTTAGGTAGGAGGGGAACATTCATTTAGCATTTGTGAAACACATTTATGTATGCACATTTCAATTCTGTGTGTGTGTGTGTGTGTGTGTGGGTGGGTGGGGGTATGCGCACAGAAATAAAACTCCATGTCTTCTGTGCAGGTGATGGATATCCAGCGTGAGATTGCTCAGCCCCATGGATATTGTAAGTTGACGATGGTCATTGTTCCTGCACATGACAATGAATCGTTTTGAATTTTAAAAGTGACATCCAAAATCGAAGTTGAGGAAAAAAGTAAATATAAGACATTTTAAATCACAAGCACCAAGACGTGCTCACAATCAGCACAGACAAGCGCTCCTGTTTGTAGATTTGTGTGCGTCACCACCCTAATCCAGTTGTATTAGCCCATACATGATATCTGTATTCAGAGAGCCTTTCTGTAACCAGCAGAACAACAGGAAATCAACAACAAAGCCCCACCAACCACTGCTATCCGCTTGTACATCTTTATTTTTCTTTCATACTTTCTTGACTATACTGAATTCACATGTCTCACAGTCTTACTCTCCCGCACACTATCACATATACAGTGTACACAGACGAATGCACATTACACACGTGCGCACACACAAGCACAAACACAGTTTCTTGTACAATGAGTTTCAGACATCCTGTTAGCCCTATTTTCCCCATAGTTCATTCGGTAACATCCCTCCCTCTCACTGGTGCATCAGTAAAATAGTTTCACCTATCATATATGACTTCTTGGTATTTTCAGTAAGGTGAATATCATATCAGATGAAACCAAACTCCTTATCGATGCACAGTTTTTATGTTGATCATACAATGTGTGTAGATTCTCATTGCATCTCCGTTATGTTCTACATGTGCTTTTGATTCAAACGGACAGTTTGTAGGCATACAAATGTGTGTGTGTTTATATTGCACGTACGGTATATAGGTAGTCATTTAGCCCATCAAGCTCTTGAACCTGTAGCTGCAGTTCTATAAAATTTTTTAAGAGAATATATATATTTTTCAGTGCGACATACATGCGCCTCCGTTCATCGACCCGAGCGAATGTCCTTGTACTGGCGGAGGAGGAGTCGTTTGAAGGTCTTTTTGAAGGTGGCGTTGCAGAGGGCGTAGCAGGCCGGGTTGACGGTGCTGTTGATGTAGCACAGCCAGTAGCCCATGGTCCAGGCGGCTTTGGGGATGCAGGTGGGGCAGACGGTGTTGAGGAGCACCATGACGTTGTAGGGCGTCCATGTCACCACGAAGGCCACCAGGATGGCCATGATGGTGCGCGTCACCTTCTTCTCCCGCGACGACGCCGCCGCCTTCCTCCTGGGCGGCGGCTGCCTCGTCACCGTGGCGACGGTGTGGGGGCGGGCATGCCCTTCGGAGCGCGCCCGGTCGCCCCGGTGCGATTCGGAAGTCTCCGCCTCCGTGCCCCCGGCCCCGCCCCCCCCGTCCCGGCTCCAGTCCGTGCCCTGGGTTTCCTCGTTGTCTTCGTCTTCGGGCGTGGGGAGGCAGCTCTTCGGCCCCGACGGCTCGCAGTTCCCCGTCTTCACGCGGCTCCTGCTGGCCCTGGAGATGTGCCAGTACAGGACCGACATGATGCCCACGGGCAGGTAGAAGGCGGCGATGGCTGTGCTGAAGGTGATGGTGGCGTTGGAGAGGAACTGGACGGAGCAATCCCTTTCCGACACGGTGCGCGCCCCCACGATGAACTGCCAGAACAGGATGGCCGGCGCCCACAGCAGGAAGGACAGCACCCAGGCCGCCGCGATCATCATGCCCGCCATCTTGGTGGTCCTCCTCATGGGGTAGCTGAGCGGCTTGGTGACGCAGAAGTAGCGGTCGAAGCTGATGATGAGGAGGTTCATCACGGAGGCGTTGCTCACCACATAGTCCAGGGCCAGCCACAGGTCGCACACCACGGGCCCCAGGGGCCAGTAGCCAATCACGATGTAGACCGTGTACAGGTTCATGGAACTCACGCCGATGATGAGGTCTGCGCAAGCCAGGCTGACGAGGAAGTAGTTGTTGATGGTCTGCAGGCTCCTGTTGACTATGATTGAAAGCATGACCAGGATGTTCCCAATGATGGTGACCAGACTGAGAGAGCCTGCAACCAGGACTATGAAGGCCGCCTCCACTGGCAGGTAGGGGGGCCCAGTCAGCAGGGCGGAAGTGCCGTTGTTCTCCGAGGCGTTGGAGATGTTGGAGAAGGTGGAGAGGGCAACAATGTCAGTGTTCAAGTAAGTTGACTGTAAGTCGCTTTGGATAAAAGCGTCAGCCAAGTGACGTAATGAACTGCAGGTCAAAATAACCATGGATAATTCTGGGCTGCTCGTTATGTAAAGTGTGATCATTGGTGCTGGGAAGGGACAGAATGAAAATGCTGTGCTGCAGTGAGCTACTGGTGCTAGCTGTGATGCATTCGTTGCCATTTGTGTATGGAGTAACAAGGTTTTCTATTGCTACACATTTGCAGCAGCATTAGCATTTAGACTTAAGACATTAAGTCTGTGTTTTGTGAATAAAGACTAAAGAGCACGGTGTCGTGTTTATTTTTTAATTATTGTAATTGACATTTTAACATCACTTGAACAGCTTGTGTGAATGCTCACGGACTGTAAATAATTCAATTATTTCACTATTATGAAAAGGAAACCTCCGGAAAGCATATTGATTACGATGATAAAACTTTATTGAGGATATAATTCAAATAAAATGCACGAATACCTTTGCTCTAAACCACAACATAAATAAATAAAACCTTAAAACAGTTAAGCATAGTAGGCTTCCTAACACGATGACAATGCATTTGAAAACTAAAACTTTTCAAGTGCATTGTAGTGATTTTAACTATAAGTCGAAATCAAAAGAACCCTCCAATAATGTACACACAAATAACCTTTCCCCTAAAAATAAGACCCGTGTGAAAAGCACTACATGATATGAACACATAAAATGTTTTGCCCAAACTGTTTTCTCTTAAACTATGGCTGGTGCTCGGTTCCTTTAAGAACAAACCTTCGTTCATTGATAATTTACCCGGATGGAGGGCTGAGATTAAGCACGGTTCCTGTTAAGCACGGTTCCTCCTCAGAAGACTGCAACTAATGATTTTGTGTCAAGTCACAGTTAATGTTAACTCAACCTTTTTCAGGTTTCTCATCCGTAAACCACTTGCTTTGAAGAAGCGTGGCTTTTCAGTCACTGTACTTTCTGCATGACTTTGATCTTGGCAGGCAAGATCTTCAGATTCAAGTCATCAATTACTTCATAAAAGTAAAACAATGGAAAGAGTTTCCCTGTGAGAGTGTATCTCTTACCATTTGCGAAGGTTTTATTGCCGTAGACGTCAAAAAATGACAGAGTCTTTTCATTGCAGTCCAGGAGCACTCTTATCTTAAGCATTCCCCTGAGTACAGATTTTTCTTCTATTACGTGACAACCACCACAGTAACGTACTGTACAGACATGGCGTTCATCTTTACTCCATCTCTGTTTTTGACACTCCTCAGCAATACCTATATCTATAAAAGTATGTTCGTGAAATTCAACATCCCACTGGTGTTTCCCTGAGCTGAATCCTTGTGAGCCAAAAAGAGTATTGGGATCCGCGCACGTGAAGCGTGCTTCGCTTGATGTGACACTGGTCAGATCCTTAGAGAATATAAGGAAGGGTCCGGCTGTGTTGGGGTCCAGAATAACAGGAGCTGAGACAAGAGACATGTAGAAATAAAAGCTCAATTAACAGAATGATCTTGACTCTTTCCAGCTGTGCATCAAAAACAATCTGTCCTTTATCATTAAATCGCCTCACACTTGCACACCACACTCACTGTGCTTCACCATTCCCGTCATCGTCTGCCAGACTTGGAACTTCAGGTTGCCCAGGTGTTTGGCCACATCGATTAGCACTCCCGAGACATCTGGGTCCTGCACTGTGC
This sequence comes from Conger conger, assembly GCF_963514075.1. NCBI lineage: Eukaryota > Metazoa > Chordata > Actinopteri > Anguilliformes > Congridae > Conger > Conger conger. The sequence continues at coordinate 10,480,375 of NC_083778.1, read as the reverse complement.
ACTGAGTCCTGCAGTAATATTCAGGAGTCAGAGCTGCTGTTGGCTTTACATCAATGTGATGCATTGGAAGAATGGAAAGTAAAGGGTTTTGACTCACTGTTTCATTGTTGCATAGTAATTCTGAAATGAACACATGAAATAATTAGACCCTGATGCCAACCTTTATCAGAAAAACCTCAACAAAAATGGCAGGAAGATATAATTCTCCGACTACATTCTACAGCTCGAAGCGTGTGTGTACTTTGTGATTTCTCTTTCTATTGAATCATATTCCTAAGATTCTACCTGTACTCCGCCTCCTATATGCCAAGTGTGTAAAATAACATTTTGATTTGTATCTTGCTTTTTCTCTGACCTGCAGGAATGAAACATCATCTTTGCCCATCTCCTGCTCTATGGCTTTGACTGTGGTTGAAAGGGCCTTCATCTTTCTGACCACTTCCTCCATCTTCCTGCTCAGAGTCTGGCTCCTCTGTGTCTCCTCCGCTCTGAGGGCTGCGATCCTGGCTGCCTCCTCTTGGTGCAAGAACTGGTGCAGCTCCTGAAACTCCTCTTTGATCTGCTTCTCTGTTTGCTGAACCTGGCTCTGAAACATTTTAACTTAATCGTTTTTCTCAGTTACTTGAAAACAGTTAGGAGAAGGGGGGGCAGCTTTTTTTCTTCAAAAAATTTAATTTGCTTTTGTAAATATAGTTATATGCTTTCAATTGTATGTTAGACTGAGTTATATTTAGTAGGAATAAATGAGTCCAATGTGCAAAACATATGCATTATTCTCAATCAGTAATAAAGAGAATATTGAATTAGATGAAGCATAAATATATTTTGGTGCTTTTAATTGATATTGCTACAGTTAATATATGTTTTGTGCATCTTATTGCATTTAGCTAATCGTGTGTTATTGAATGGAATGCAGTTTTCAAAAACTGCAATTAAGAAACTGAGAAGAAATATATATTTACAGGTACTTATTATTTTGTTTATACTTTAAAAAGCCACAACACTTTCACATACTGTACCTTGATGTGATGCAGTTTTTGATCTCTAGTTTCACTGATCTTTTTAAAGTTTTCCAGCTTCTCCTGTAAGGGCTTCAGGGCCGCCTGCATCCTCATCTGTAATATCAACATTACAATTCACCAGCTAAATAGTGTGTCCAATCAGCCTAACCTGCATGTCTTTGGACTGTGGGAGGAAACCCACGCAAACACAGGGAGAACATGCAAACTCCACACAGGGAGGCCCCGCCTGACGGGGATTCGAACCCAGGACCTCCTTGCACACAGGGCTGGCCCCTTGCTGTGAGGCGGCAGTGCTACCCACTGCACCGTCCGTGCCGCCCTATTTCCTGAACCCAATTTCCAAAATAAGCAATTATACACCAAGACGAGCGCAATCCCCATTCATTCAGACGTGTAGGCCTTGCTCACCTTATGGTCGTGCACTGCTACCTTTAAGTGACAGCATTCATGACGGTCGTGCAAATCCGGCACGCAGTCGGCGCATATCGGCTGTTTATCCACCAGACAGAAGAGCTTCAGTTTCTCGCCGTGCCGACCGCAGAGAGTCTCCGAGCCCCCTGCGACTTCCTGTTCCAGGTGGAACCGCTCACAGAGATTCTTCAAAGCCAGGTTAACAGGGGGCTCGGTCCCGGGGGGACACGCTCTCTGGCACAGCGGACATTTATGGAAGCCGGCTGTCCTGCACTGCTGCAGACAGTCCTTACACAAGCTGTGGCTACACGACAGGACAACAGGGCAGGTGAAGATGTCGTGGCACACTGGGCAGGAGACCTCGTCCACTGACACGGTAAAGTTGGCTGCCATTCTTTGCTTCCTTATCCGCTCCTCCAGATAGCAGCCTTACATTCCACAGGGCACTTTTAGTCAACCTCCTTCTGAATACACTGTTTCCCCAGACTATAATTCTTACCTGATTCACGGTTTTCTTTTGCTCGTGTTTGTATTTTTCTGTACGAATGACTAAACACAATAAAGATGAGTTCACGTCTGTACTCCTGCAAAGCTAGCCCCTCTATGCCACTGCTGAAAGGAAATGAAACCGAAAGAAAAAGTTTATTTCATGGAATGAGGTTTCCTGTTTCCTGTTTACAGGAAGTATTGCTATAAGGAAGGAGGGTGTTAACAACCAGTGAGTCTTGAGTAAGAAAAAGAAAAAAAAACACACGAACTACGCAGTTTAAATGTGACATTTAAGAGGCTACATAAATGTCCATTTTCTATTCGCCTCACGTCGCGGTCACGTTGTTGGTCACACACCATGACTGGTGACTCGCTGTGAATGAGAGAGAGAGGTGGCAGCGATAAGGAATTAAGTTAAAATGTCGGTCCTTCGCTTGTTAATATTGCAGTTTGCAAAATAATCCAGGAGATGGCGCTCTAACACAAGCTCCAGGCCATGCAGCGGAGCAAGCGCCCAACGCACCTGTCATTAATTGTTAATTGCGTCGGCAACGCTTCGACGGTGCCTTTGCGTAACCTGCACACATTTTCTCCTACAAAGGTATGCATTCATGTGTACAAAAACATGCTTCAAGAATGTAATTAGTTGATACTGTTTAAAATGGCATTGGTTAATCGATAAGCAGACTGAATAGATAATAGCCTATAACCTGCAAGTCCCGTGCTCAACAAGAATTAAACGTTGTGTATGTTCTGAAGCTCTCCATGTTTATGAATCCTGATTGACCGAACTGGCTGTATAACGTGGCTAACGTCTTTTTATGTAGAAATGAATATCGTCGTAAAACGTAAGATCTAAATGGCTGTAAGATTGTAATTATAGGAGAGTGGTGATAACAGGACAGTGGTAACAATAGTGAAGTGATAGCATTGAGTTGTAAAATCACAATAGAACATAATGGAACCCAGTGATCTCACGGGTGAAACAGAAGAAAACAGAAGAACCATATCATTCACATATATCTGCTTTATTTCTCATTTGATAGAATCAGAATATGACAACATGTTTGGAAACTATAATACATTGTATTCATTTGACTAATATTACAAGCATCATATGGCCTGGGACCTCCCCCAGCAGAAGTTAGGTAGGAGGGGAACATTCATTTAGCATTTGTGAAACACATTTATGTATGAACATTTCAATTCTGTGTGTGTGTGTGTGTGTGTGTGTGTGTGTGTGTGTGTGGGTGGGGGTATGCACACAGAAATAAAACTCCATGTCTTCTGTGCAGGTGATGGATATCCAGCGTGAGATTGCTCAGCCCCATGGATATTGTAAGTTGACGATGGTCATTGTTCCTGCACGTGACAGTGAATTGTTTTGAATTTTAAAAGTGACATCCAAAATCGAAATTGAGGAAAAAAGTAAATATAAGACATTTTAAATCACAAGCACCAAGACATGCTCACAATCAGCACAGACAAGCGCTCCTGTTTGTAGATTTGTGTGCGTCACCACCCTAATCCAGTTGTATTAGCCCATACACGATATCTATTCAGAGAGCCTTTCCGTAACCAGCAGAACAACAGGAACTCAACAACAAGGCCCCACCAACCACTGCTATCCACTTGTACATCTTTATTTTTCTTTCATACTTTCTTGACTATACTGAATTCACATGTCTCACAGTCTTACTCACCCGCACACAATCACATATACAGTGTACACAGACGAATGCACATTACACACGCGCACACACACAAGCACAAACACAGTTTCTTGTACAGTGAGTTACAGACATCCTGTTAGCCCTATTTTCCCCATAGCTCATTCGGTAACATCCCTCCCTCTCACTGGTGCATCAGTAAAATAGTTTCACCTACCATATATGACTTCTTGGTATTTTCAGTAATGTGAATATCAAATCAGATGAAACCAAACTCCTTATCGATGCACGGTTCTTATATTGATCATACAGTATGTGTAGATTCTCATTGCATCTCCGTTATGTTCTACATGTGCTTTTGATTCAAACAGGCAGTTTGTAGGCATACAAATGTGTGTACGTTTATATTGCACGTACGGTATATAGGTAGTCATTTAGCCCATCAAGCTCTTGAACCTGTAGCTGCAGTTCTATAAAAATGTTTAAGAGAATATATATATTTTTCTAATCAGTGCGACATACACGCGCCTCTGTTCATCGACCCGAGCGAATGTCCTTGTACTGGCAGAGGAGGAGTCGTTTGAAGGTCTTTTTGAAGGTGGCGTTGCAGAGGGCGTAGCAGGCCGGGTTGACGGTGCTGTTGATGTAGCACAGCCAGTAGCCCATGGTCCAGGCGGCGTTGGGGATGCAGCTGGAGCAGACGGTGTTGAGGAGCACCATGACGTTGTAGGGCGTCCACGTCACCACGAAGGCCACCAGGATGGTCGGTCCTTCGCTTGTTAATATTGCAGTTTGCGAAATAATCCAGGAGAGGGCGCTCTAACACAAGCTCCAGGCCATGCAGCGGAGCAAGCGCCCAACACACCTGTCATTAATTGTTAATTGCGTCGGCAACGCTTCGACGGTGCCTTTGCGTAACCTGCTCACATTTTCTCCTACAAAGGTATGCATTCATGTGTACAAAAACATGCTTCAAGAATGTAATTAATTAATACTGTTTAAAATGGCATTGGTTTATCGATAAGAAGACTGAATAGATAATAGCCTATAACCTGCAAGTCCCGTGCTCAACAAGAATTAAACGTTGTGTATGTTCTGAAGCTCTGCATGTTTATGAATCCTGATTGACCGAACTAGCTGTATAACGTGGCTAACGTCTTTTTATGTAGAAATGAATATCGTCGTAAAACCTAAGATCTAAATGGCTGTAAGACTAATTATAGGAGAGTGGTGATAATGGGGGATTGGCGTGTGATAACAGGACAGTGGTAACAATAGTGAAGTGATAGCATTGAGTTGTAAAATCACAATAGAACATAATGGAACCCAGTGACCTCACGGCGTGAAACAGAAGAACCATATCATTCACATATATCTGCTTTATTTCTCATTTGATAGAAGAATCAGAATATGACAACATGTTTGGAAACTATAATACATTGTATTCATTTAATTAATATTACAAGCATCATATATGGCCTGGGACCTCCCCCAGCAGAAGTTAGGTAGGAGGGGAACATTCATTTAGCATTTGTGAAACACATTTATGTATGCACATTTCAGTTCTGTGTGTGTGTGTGTGTGTGTGTGTGTGTGTGTGTGTGTGTGTGTGTGGGTGGGTGGGTGGGTGGGGGTATGCGCACAGAAATAAAACTCCATGTCTTCTGTGCAGGTGATGGATGTCCAGCGTGAGATTGCTCAGCCCCATGGACATTGTAAGTTGACGATGGTCATTGTTCCTGCACGTGACAGTGAATTGTTTTGAATTTTAAAAGTGACATCCAAAATCGAAATTGAGGAAAAAAGTAAATATGACATTTTAAATCACAAGCACCAAGACATGCTCACAATCAGCACAGACAAGCGCTCCTGTTTGTAGATTTGTGTGCGTCACCACCCTAATCCAGTTGTATTAGCCCATACACGATATCTATTCAGAGAGCCTTTCTGTAACCAGCAGAACAACAGGAACTCAACAACAAGGCCCCACCAACCACTGCTATCCACTTGTACATCTTTATTTTTCTTTCATACTTTCTTGACTATACTGAATTCACATGTCTCACAGTCTTACTCACCCGCACACAATCACATATACAGTGTAGAAAGACGAATGCACATTACACACGCGCACACACACAAGCACTGTAGCTGTCCCCTGACTTTCTGGTTATTTAAAGTGCAGAGTAATATGGAGAGAATTTAATGATTATTGTGATTGGTGTTGTGCAATCATTTTGTTTGTAATGTTTGGAAAATATAAGGTTTGGTTTCTTGTGATCTTGTGTAGTAGCGACACCTACTGTTCAAATGTGTAAGTTCCTTTGCATAGACAGCATACTGTGGTCACGTGAGTCAGTTGCGTTAATTGAGAGTACTGTGGATTGGTCGAAACATTCGAGAACGGCAGAGATGTTGTTTTGTAAATGAAAAGCAAGAGAAACGAAGAGCAAAGAAGAGAGGGTGTGAAAGTGAATGTAACTACTCCTTGAGTTTGGTCACAAGGCGCACACGTTTTTCACGGTGTTTGCCGACGAAAGAAAACAATAAAACTTCAGACGTGAACATCAGTCGATGCGTGGGTGTCTGTGCTAAAGAAAAGGACCTTTGGGAGCAGTTATAGTGAAAAACGTAGCCATCGGAGTGACGAGATTCGCCAGCGTTCCTGCAAAGATAGAGCAAGGCCTGCGTGCGTCCCTTCAAAGACTCCATCATCGTACTCCACGTGGAAGATCTGCCTGCATATCCCACCATTCTTTGACGCGATCGCCCAAATCCAGCGCGGAGGTGGAACCAAAGTGCAATAAGACGACGGTGCTGCAGCTGCCAAGGACAGCCACAAGGTGGCAACGTTGTGACTCCTTTGGACAATAACATAGCAATAAGTCACCTTTGGGATACCAGGTCAGACTGTATCTTCTAAGTCTGGAAATAGTGTTCTTTCTTAGTTGATATAATAATATTTCTTGCAGAAAATGAAAATTGCATTTTGATAATTTTGTAAGTTGATCGAATGTGTGTAGCCTGTTTAATAATTGATAGTGTGTATTTCCCTGTTTGCTTTTCATCATTAATATTTCAATAGTATTGTTTCAAAGTAGTTAAGCAAAAAAAAAAAAATGTACCAAAATAGGCCTGCATCAGAAACTGGTACACTAGAGCAAATAATTCTGTCTCTAGAAGTTGAGAAGGCACAATTGGAGGAGAAATTAGAAACTGAAATGGAAGAAACAGAAAAACAAAAAATAGAAGACCGCATAGGTGAAATTTATGCAGATCTTGAAGTACAAAGAGTAGGGCTCCAGAAGTCATCATCTCAGGTTGAACAAGAGGTGAGGCGATCAGAAAGGGTGAGACGCCCAACAGAAAAAATGCTGGAGTTCAAAAAGGAAGAGATAACAAAAAAGGAAAGAAAGTTTATGCTGACATATGTAAACTTCAAAGCAGAGGTTCAGTTAATAAGATCTAAACTTAAAGAAGAACACGCTAAAACTGAGTTAAGTGAAATGATCATAGCTGTAGAAAATTATGAGTCAGAACTAAAACAAGTATATGAGTCTTTGCGTGCACTGACTGTCCCATCCCAAGATATAAGAAGGAAAATGGATAGCTGCACCTCAGTTACTACTGAAATAACTGCACTTCTGAAAGGGCGTTACACAGAAGCTGGTAGCAAGGAGTTTGATGCAGTGGCTGCTAAAGAGGAGCTCCGCCAGTTACTCCAAAGAGAAGATGCTAGGTCAGTTTATGGATCAACTGTGTCAAGAGCTGGGCATAGTAGTCAGCAAGGAAGCTATGTGTCAGTAAAGAAGACAGAAGTAGCGGCACGTTTGGCATCAAAACGTGCTGAATTAAACAGGGAAAGAGAAATCTCCACCCAGAAGAAGGAGGTGCTAGCCCAGCAAGAGAGGTTAAAAATGCTGGAAGATCGAAGGGACCTTGAAGCCATAGAGGCTGAATACAAGGTGTATGTTGAAGAGGAATCAAAATGGAATGCTGAAATAGGAAATACTGAAGTAAAAATCACTTTGCCTCCAAGTCAGCTTCCGAAGCAGCATAGCAGCACTCCATGCGCCCAAGTTCCCCAAAGTGCTCCAGTCCCTCCTTGCTTTGGAAGCAAACCAGAGCCAAAGGCAAATGACACCTCACTGGTTGAAGCATTAAAAGAATCCCTGGCAATGACTAGACTTCCAGCACCAGAGCCATTCATGTTCACTGGCGACCCACTTAAATACACTGAATGGAGCACCTGTTTCAAAGCTTTAATCGAAACAAGCTGTACAAACCCAGCGCATAGACTGTTCTATTTGAAAAAATACATAGGTGGGGAAGCACTTTGTGTGTTAGAAGGAACATTTTATAGAAGTGATGAGGAAGCGTACACACAGGCTTGGGATGCCCTGAACAAACGCTATGGCCACTCTTTCGTAGTCCAAAGAGCATTCCGGGGAAAGCTGAATAGCTGGCCAAAAATTGGTCCAAGAGAATCTATTAAACTAAGGGAGTTTAGTGATTTCCTCATCTCCTGCAAGAATGCAATGCCCCATGTACAAGGTCTAAAGATTTTAGATGATTGTGAAGAAAATCAAAAGCTACTACAGAAACTTCCTGACTGGGCAACAACCAGATGGAACCGGTATGTCACTAAAGCACTGGATGAAGGGAAGCCATATCCAGGTTTCGAGGAATTCTCAGACTTCGTGGCAGAGGAGGCACGCATTGCATGCAATCCGATTTCCTCCCTTCATGCACTAAAATATTCAGATGAAAAACTTGGGAGGGAACAGAAGCGCCTCAAAGCCAGCGCCCTGGTGACATCAACCATGGTGTATCAAAAAACAAAACCCACTACAAAGAACTCAAGTGCATCAGAACGTGACAAGGGTTCCAAAACCAGTCCTCTGGCCACTCAAAATAAAAGGCAAATAGAATGTATCTGTTGTCAACAAGATCACTTCATATATAAATGTGAAAAATTTGCAGCAATGCCTCTGGAGGAAAAGAAACAATTTGTCTTTAACAACAACATGTGCTTTGGTTGCCTCAGAGTCGGCCATATCTCTAAAAACTGTCGAAACAGAGCCACTTGCAATATTTGCAAGCGGAGCCATCCCTCTCCGCTTCATGAAGAACGTCATAAAGAAGAAAGAGCAGCAGCACCACCAACTGAGGAAAGAGCTTCCACTCTCAGCGTGAGAGTGGACAATAGTGATCGTACTTCAATGATTGTTCCGGTGTGGCTCTCTTGTGCAACAAAAAACAGCCCAGAAACCTTGGTGTATGCATTACTGGACACACAGAGCAGTAATACATTTATTGACCAAGAAGTGTGTAGAAAAATGCAAGCAGACACAGAACCTGTAAAATTGAAGTTGTCAACAATGACTGACAGGGGTTCAATAGTCAACTGTCAAAGAGTGGTGGGACTAAAAGTGAGAGGGTACCTTTCACAAGAGTGCATTGAGTTACCACCAGTGTACACTCGAGAATACATCCCACTGGATCAAAATAGCATTCCCAGTTGTGAAACAGCGAAAGAGTGGAGCCACCTTCGCAGGATAACAGAAGAGATGCCAGATCTATTGAACTGTCCTGTAGGACTCCTAATTGGCTATGATTGCGCAAGGGCCCTGAAACCAAAACAGGTGATATCAGGGGAAGAGTATGATCCATACGCAGTCAAGACTGATTTAGGCTGGAGTATAGTGGGATCCAAAACACCTTGTACTAGTTCAAAGCACGTCACAGGGTTTTGCCATCGCGTCTCTGTGAAAGAGCTTCCGCCTATTACACCTGCCTCTGTGATTAAGGCATTGGAAACAGATTTTCTGGACACAAACCCAAGAGAAAGGAACATATCCCAAGAAGATATTCAGTTTCTACAGCTACTGAATGGGAAAGTTCAACACAATGAGGAAGGACATCTGGAAATGCCCCTGCCCTTCAGAGAGCGTCCACAGCTTCCGAACAACAAGCAGCTCGCTATAGCCCGATTGAAACACCTCAAAAGAAAACTAGAGAAAAGTCCCAAGTACAAAGAGGACTATGTGAAATTCATCAACAGTGTCTTCAAAGATGGTGATGCAGAAGAAGTAAAGATCTCACCGAAAGAGGGCAATACATGGTACATTCCACACCACGGGGTGTACCATCCTAGGAAGCCAGAAAAAATCAGAGTCGTATTTGACTGCTCCGCCAGATACCTTGACACCTCTCTAAATGATCACCTACTCACAGGACCTGACTTAACTAATGCTCTGACTGGGGTGCTGTGTAGATTTCGTGAGCACCAAATTGCAATCATTTGCGATGTGGAAAAGATGTTTCACCGCTTCCATGTTAGCCCAGAAGATAGGGATTTCATGAGGTTCCTGTGGTGGGAAAATGGGAACACAGAAATAGAGCCCAAGGAATATTGCATGCGAGTGCACATCTTTGGAGCCGCATCCTCTCCAGGATGTGCCAACTATGGCATGAAATATCTGGCCAGTAAATATGAAAAGGACTACCCACTGGCAGCGAGCTTCATTCGAAAGAATTTCTATGTGGATGATGGGCTTATCAGCGTAGAAACAGTTGAGAAAGCCAAGCAGCTAGTCAAAGAAGCACAAGAAATGTGTGCGAAGGGAAAGCTACGCTTGCACAAATTTGTGTCCCACAGCAGAGAAGTCTTGGATGCGATTCCAGAGAGTGAATGTGCCAGCGTTGTGAAGGATGTAGATCTGAACTACAACGAGCTTCCAATGCAGAGTGTACTGGGGGTAAAGTGGAACATAGAGACAGATGCGTTCTCATTCAATGTTATCCTTAATGAAAAGGCAGCCACACGACGAGGAATCCTATCAACAGTCGCCAGCGTGTATGACCCATTAGGATTTCTCTCTCCCTACATCTTGAATGGGAAAAGACTGCTTCAAGAGATGTGCAAGCGGGGAGTTAGTTGGGATGATCCTCTCCCTCCTGAACTACAGCCAAAATGTGAAACATGGCTCCATGACTTGGAGAATCTACATAAAATCCAAATACCAAGATGCTTCATTCCTAAGAACCTTGGCACAATCCAAAACATTGAGCTGCATCATTTCTCAGATGCTAGCAATAACGGTTATGGGCAATGCTCATACATCAGGATTGTTGCTGATGAACAAGTGCATTGTGCACTGGTCATGGGCAAGGCCAGAGTGGCACCCATAAATGTTGTCACCATACCACGCCTCGAGCTCACTGCAGCTACAGTCTCTGCTGCGGTAAGCAACACTCTTAGAGAAGAGCTCGAACTGAAAATAGATCGGGAGTTTTTCTGGACAGATTCACAGGTAGTGCTCGGGTATATCAAGAACGAAGCCCGGCGCTTTCATGTGTTTGTCGCTAACCATGTCCAGAGAATCAGAGAGACAACAGATCCAAGTCAATGGTTCTACGTTGAAACAAGTCAAAATCCTGCAGACCATGCATCTAGGGGTCTCACGGTGGCAGAGCTCATGGATTCAAATTGGCTCATAGGACCTGAGTTCTTATGGGAACGAGAGATTGTCACGAACCAAAAATCCCCAGAGCTTCTTGTAGGGGACCCAGAGGTAAAAGTCCTGAAAACAGAAGCCTCTGAAACAGACAGCTTCCTTGAAAGGTTGTCAAGATTCTCAGATTGGAATACAGCCCTCAACGTTACCGCTCGGATTCAAAGACTGGCACATAAAGACCGGTCAGGGCCTATTAGTGTAGAGGAAAGAAGACTAGCCGCTCTTGCGCTCATCAAGGCAGCACAAAGAGAAGCCTTTGAGGAAGAGCTGAAATGGCTTAGTCACAAATCTGATAAACTGCCAAAAACCCACAAGATACACCAACTTGATCCCATCCTTGAAAATGGTCTGCTCAGGGTTGGAGGGCGGTTGAGAAGATCTTCCGCATCACTTGAGTTGAAACATCCAGTGATCCTTCCTAAGGAAGCTATCGTCACACAACTCATACTTGATCACTGTCACAAGAAAACTCAGCACCAAGGCCGAGGGCAAACGTTGAACGAACTCAGGGCCAGCGGATATTGGATAGTAGGTGCCAGCAAGGTAGTGGCCAAGCATATCAAATCTTGTGTCACTTGTAGAAAGGTGCGTAGACCGATCGAAGAACAACGTATGGCAGACCTGCCTGTTGACCGAGTAGAGCCCTCACCCCCATTCTCATACACCGGAATTGACTGCTTCGGTCCCTTCTACACAAAACAGGGTCGGAAAGAATACAAGCGATATGGTCTGTTATTCACATGTTTAAGCTCTAGAGCCATCCACATAGAAATGTTGGAGGATCTCACGACTGACGCATTTTTAAATGCTTTGAGATGCTTCATAGCAATCAGAGGAGCGGTAAGACAGATCCGATCTGACCAAGGGACGAATTTCGTTGGGGCAAGGAATGAGCTAGAGAAAGGTCTTAGGGAACTAGACAAAGAGAGGATCTCTACCTATCTTGCAAGAAAACAATGTGACTTCCTTATGAATGTTCCTGACGCAAGCCACATGGGAGGTGTTTGGGAGCGCCAAATACGGACAGTAAGGAGCGTGATGAGCTCTGTCCTGGCACAAGCTACTGGAAGACTAGATGACACCTCATTGAGAACATTCTTTTACGAGGCTATGTCGATCGTGAATAATCGTCTGCTCACCACAAACACAATCAGTGACCCCAAGAGTGTTGAACCTTTAACACCTAACCATTAACTCACAATGAAGACCTCTGTGCCTCTTCCGCCTCCTGGAAAGTTTGTTAGAGAAGATTTGTATGCCAGGAAAAGGTGGCGGAGAGTGCAATACCTGACAGAGCAATTCTGGAGCAGATGGCGTAAAGAATACCTGGCCAATGTGAGCCTCAGACAACGGTGGCATACACCCAGAAGAAATGTAGAAGTAGGGGATGTAGTAGTTGTCAAGGAGGACAATGTTCCTAGAAATGAGTGGAAACTATCCAGAGTCGTTGAGACAAGCGAAGATGATGATGGTCTAGTGAGAAAAGTTAAAATCCAAGTAGGGCAAAGTAACCTAGGAAAGAAAGGTGAACGCCTGACGCAACCATCCTTTCTTGAGCGTCCAGTTCAAAAACTAGTGGTTCTAGTTCCTAAACTATCAATTAAAATAGTACCAAAAGATGGATGTCTAAATGTTTATGTTAAGGTTAATTGACAGCTTATGGTAAAATTACAAGATTTAATCATTCTGTTCACATAAATCTTTGTAATTTTGGTGGCAGTGTAGCTGTCCCCTGACTTTCTGGTTATTTAAAGTGCAGAGTAATATGGAGAGAATTTAATGATTATTGTGATTGGTGTTGTGCAATCATTTTGTTTGTAATGTTTGGAAAATATAAGGTTTGGTTTCTTGTGATCTTGTGTAGTAGCGACACCTACTGTTCAAATGTGTAAGTTCCTTTGCATAGACAGCATACTGTGGTCACGTGAGTCAGTTGCGTTAATTGAGAGTACTGTGGATTGGTCGAAACATTCGAGAACGGCAGAGATGTTGTTTTGTAAATGAAAAGCAAGAGAAACGAAGAGCAAAGAAGAGAGGGTGTGAAAGTGAATGTAACTACTCCTTGAGTTTGGTCACAAGGCGCACACGTTTTTCACGGTGTTTGCCGACGAAAGAAAACAATAAAACTTCAGACGTGAACATCAGTCGATGCGTGGGTGTCTGTGCTAAAGAAAAGGACCTTTGGGAGCAGTTATAAGCACAAACACAGTTTCTTGTACAGTGAGTTACAGACATCCTGTTAGCCCTATTTTCCCCATAGTTCATTCGGTAACATCCCTCCCTCTCGCTGGTGCATCAATAAAATAGTTTCACCTATCATTTATGAGTTCTTGGTATTTTCAGTAATGTGAATATCATATCAGATGAAACCAAACTCCTTATCGATGCACGGTTCTTATGTAGATCATACAATGTGTGTAGATTCTCATTGCATCTCCGTTATGTTCTAAATGTGCTTTTGATTCAAACGGACAGTTTGTAGGCATACAAATGTGTGTGCGTTTATATTGCACGTACGGTATATAGGTAGTCATTTAGCCCATCAAGCTCTTGAACCTGTAGCTGCAGTTCTATAAAATTTTATAAGAGAATATATATTTTTCTAATCAGTGCGACATACACGCGCCTCCGTTCATCGACCCGAGCGAATGTCCTTGTACTGGCGGAGGAGGAGTCGTTTGAAGGTCTTTTTGAAGGTGGCGTTGCAGAGGGCGTAGCAGGCCGGGTTGACGGTGCTGTTGCACAGCCAGTAGCCCATGGTCCAGGCGGCATCGGGGATGCAGCTGGAGCAGATTGTGTTGAGGAGCACCATGACGTTGTAGGGCGTCCACGTCACCACGAAGGCCACCAGGTGACAAGGCAGCCGCCGCCCAGGAGGAAGGCGGCGGCGTCGTCGCTGGAGAAGAAGGTGACACGCACCATCATGGCCATCCTGGTGGCCTTCGTGGTGACTTGGACGCCCTACAACGTCATGGCGCTCCTCAACACCATCTGCTCCAGCTGCATCCCTCATGGGGTAGCTGAGCGGCTTGGTGACGCAGAAGTAGCGGTCGAAGCTGATGATGAGGAGGTTCATCACGGAGGCGTTGCTCACCACATAGTCCAGGGCCAGCCACAGGTCGCACACCACGGGCCCCAGGGGCCAGTAGCCAATCACGATGTAGACCGTGTACAGGTTCATGGAACTCACGCCGATGATGAGGTCGGCGCAAGCCAGGCTGAAGAGGAAGTAGTTGTTGATGGTCTGCAGGCTCCTGTTGACTATGATTGAAAGCATGACCAGGATGTTCCCAATGATGGTGACCAGACTGAGAGAGCCTGCAACCAGGACTATGAAGGCCGCCTCCACCGGCAGGTAGGGGGGCCCGGGCAGCAGGGCGGAAGTGCCGTTGTCCTCCGAGGCGTTGGAGATGTTGGAGAAGGTGGAGAGGGCAACGATGTCAGTGTTCAACTCCATCTGTAAGTCGACTGTGAGTCACTATGGATAAAAGCGTCAGCCAAATGACGTAATGAACTGCAGGTCAAAATAACCATGGGAATTCTGGGCTGCTCGTTATGTAAAGTGTGATCATCGGTGCTGGGAAGGGAAAGAATGAAAATGCTGTGCTGCAGTGAGCTACTGGTGCTAGCTGTGATGCATTTGTTGCCATTTGTGTATGGAGTAACAAGGTTTTCTATTGCTACACATTTGCAGCAGCATTAGCATTTAGACTTAAGACATTAAGTCTGTGTATTGTGAATAAAGACTAAAGAGCACGGTGTCGTGTTTATTTTTTAATTATTGTAATTGACATTGACATTTTAACATCACTTGAACAGCTTGTGTGAATGCTCACGGACTGTAAATAATTCAATTATTTCACTATTATGAAAAGGAAACCTCCGGAAAGCATATTGATTACGATAATAAAACTTTATTGAGGATATAATTCAAATAAAATGCACGAACACCTTTGCTCTAAACCACAACATAAATAAATAAAACCTTAAAACAGTTAAGCATAGTAGGCTTCCTAACACGATGACAATGCATTTGAAAATAATGTACACACAAACAACCTTTCCCCTAAAAATAAGACCCGTGTGAAAAGCACTGTACATGATATGAACACAAAAAATGTTTTGCCCAAACTGTTTTCTCTTAAACTATGGCTGGTGATTTGTGCTCGTTTCCTTTAAGAACAAACCTTCGTTCATTGACAATTGACCTGGACGGAGTGCTGAGATTAAGCACGGTTCCTGTTCACTCAGAAGACTGCAACTAATGATTTTATGTCAAGTCACCGTTAATGTTAACTCAACTTTTTTCAGGTTTCTCATCCGTAAACCACTTGCTTTGCATAAGCGTGGCTTTTCAGTCACTGAACTTTCTTCTGCATGACTTTGATCTTGGCAGGCAAGATCTTCAGATTCACGTGCTCATATTCTGCATAAAAGTAAAACAATGGAAAGAGTTTCCCTGTGAGAGTGTATCTACAACCAGTTTTGAAAGTTTCATTGCCATAGACGTCAACAAATGACAGAGTCTTTTCATCGCAGTCCAGGAGCACTCTTATCAAAAGCATTCCCCTGCGTATAGATTTTTCATTTATTGGGTCACAACCACCATAGTAACCTACTGTACAGACATGGTGTTCATCATTTCTCCGTCTCTCTTTTTGACACTCCTCGGCAATACCTAAATATACAGCAGTATTTCGGTGAAATTCAACATCCCACTGGTGTCATCGTCTCCCAGACTTGGAACTTCAGGTTGCCCAGGTGTTTGGCCACATCGATTAGCACTCCCGAGACATCTGGGTCCTGCACTGTGCACTGAGTCCTGCAGTAATATTCAGGAGTCAGAGCTGCTGTTGGCTTTACATCAATGTGATGCATAGGAAGAATGGAAAGTAAAGGGTTTTGACTCACTGTTTCATTGTTGCATTGTAATTCTGAAATGAACACATGAAATAATTAGACCCTGATGCCAACTTTTATCAGAAAAACCTCAACAAAAATGGCAGGAAGATATAATTCTCCGACTACATTCTACAGCTCGAAGCGTGTGTGTACTTTGTGATTTCTCTTTCCATTGAATCATATTCCTAAGATTCTACCTGTACTCCGCCTCCAATATGCCAAGTGTATAAAATAACATTTTGATTTGTATCTTGCTTTTTCTCTGACCTGCAGGAATGAAACATCATCTTTGCCCATCTCCTGCTCTATGGCTTTGACTGTGGTTGAAAGGGCCTTCATCTTTCTGACCACTTCCTCCATCTTCCTGCTCAGAGTCTGGCTCCTCTGTGTCTCCTCCACTCTGAGGGCTCTGATCCTGGCTGCCTCCTCATGGTGCAAGAATTGGTGCAGCTCCTGAAACTCCTCTTTGATCTGCTTCTCTGTTTGCTGAACCTGGCCCTGAAACATTTTAACTTAATCGTTTTTCTCAGTTACTTGAAAACAGTTGGGAGAAGAGGGGCTGCTATTTTTTTTCAAATGATTGAATTTGCTTTTGTAAATATAGTTATATGCTTTCAATTGTATGTTAGATTTTGAGTTATATTTAGTAGGAATAAATGAGTCCAATGTGCAAAACATATGCATTATTCTCAATCAGTAATAAAGAGAACAATCAATCGATGATGCATAAATATATTTTCGTGCTTTTAGTTGATATTGCTACAGTTAATATATGTTTTTATTGCATTTAGCTAATTGTGTTATTTTCAAAAACTGCAATTAAGCAACTGAGAAGAAATATATATTTACAGGTACTTATTATTTTGTTTATACTTTAAAAAGCCACAACACTTTCACGTACTGTACCTTGACGTGATGCAGTTTTTGATCTTTAGTTTCACTGATCTTTTTAAAGTTTTCCAGCTTCTCCTGTAAGGGCTTCAGGGCCGACTGCATCCTCATCTGTAATATCAACATAACAATTCACCAGGTAAATTGTGTGTGTGTGTGTGTGTGTGTGTGTGTGTGTGTGTGTCTCTTTCTCGTGAGTGATGTGACTGATGGTTGAAAACTTGAATTATGCCTTATAAACAATGTGCAATGTGTCTGCAGTGTGACCGTGAAAGACAAAAAAGAGAGAAAAAAACAGCTTTGTAAAACTGTAGCATTTCCTGAACCCATTAATTATCCTAACCCGCTTATCCTGAACAGGGTCGCAGGGGGGCTGGAGCCTATCCCAGCATACATTGGGCGAAAGGCAGGAATACACCCTAGACAGGTCGCCAGTCCATTGCAGGGCACACACACCATTCACTCACACACTCATACCCACGTGCAATTTAGACTCTCCAATCAGCCTAACCTGCATGTCTTTGGACTGTGGGAGGAAACCCACGCAAACACAGGGAGAACATGCAAACTCCACACAGAGAGGCCCCGGCCGACAAGGATTCGAACCCAGGACCTCCTTGCTGTGAGGCGGCAGTGCTACCCACTGCACCATCCGTGCCGCCCTATTTCGTGTTTGTATTTTTCTGTACGAATGACTAAACACAGTAAAGATGAGTTCATGTCTGTACTCCTGCAAAGCTAGCCCCTCTATGCCACTGCTGAAAAGAAATGAAAACGAAAGAAAAATGTTATTTCCTGGAATCAGGTGAAGAGGAATTTGACCAACCAGTGCAGGTAAGAACTGGAAGAACAGGAAGTATTGCTATAAGGAAGGGGGGTGTTAACAATCAGTGAGTCCTGAGTAATAAAAATAAAAAAAAGAATCACACGAACTACGCAGTTTAAATGTGACATTTAAAAGGCTACATAAATGTCCATTTTCTATTTGCCTCTGTCGCCTCGTTGTTGGTCGCACATTACTGGTGACTCGCTGTGAGTGAGTGAGAGAGGTGGCGGCGATAAGAAATTAAGTTAAAATGTCGGTCCTGCGCTTGTTGATATTGCAGTTTGCGAAATAATCCAGGAGAGGGCGCTCTAACACAAGCTCCAGGCCAAGCAGCGGAGCAAGCGCCCAACACACCTGTCATTAATTGTTAATTGCGTCGGCAACGCTTCGACGGTGCCTTTGCGTAACCTGCTCACATTTTCTCCTACAAAGGTATGCATTCGTGTGTACAAAAACATGCTTCAAGAATGTAATTAATTGATACTGTTTAAAATGGCATTGGTTTGTCGATAAGCAGACTGAATAGATAATAGCCTAAAACCTGCAAGTCCCGTGCTCAACAAGAATTAAACGCTGTGTATGTTCTGAAGCTCTGCATGTTTATGAATCCTTATTGACCGAACTAGCTGTATAACGTGGCTAACGTCTTTTTAATGTAGAAATGTGTAACGTCGTAAAACATAAGATATAAATGGCTGTAAGACTGTAATTATAGGAGAGTGGTGATAATGGGGGATTGGCGTGTGATAACAGGACAGTGGTAACAATAGTGAAGTGATAGCATTGAGTTGTAAAATCACAATAGAACATAATGGAACCCAGTGACCTCACGGCGTGAAACAGAAGAACCATATCATTCACATATATCTACTTTATTTCTCATTTGATAGAAGAATCAGAATATGACAACATGTTTGGAAACTATAATACATTGTATTCATTTAACTAATATTACAAGCATCATATATGGCCTGGGACCTCCCCCAGCAGACGTTAGGTAGGAGGGGAACATTCATTTAGCATTTGTGAAACACATTTATGTATGCATATTTCAATTCTGTGTGTGTGTGTGTGTGTGTGTGTGGGTGGGGGTATGTGCACAGAAATAAAACTCCATGTCTTCTGTGCAGGTGATGGATATCCAGCGTGAGATTGCTCAGCCCCATGGATATTGTAAGTTGACGATGGTCATTGTTCCTGCACGTGACAGTGAATTGTTTTGAATTTTAAAAGTGACATCCAAAATCGAAATTGAGGAAAAAAGTAAATATAAGACATTTGAAATCACAAGCACCAAGACATGCTCACAATCAGCACAGACAAGCGCTCCTGTTTGTAGATTTGTGTGCGTCACCACCCTAATCCAGTTGTATGAGCCCATACATGATATCTGTATTCAGAGAGCCTTTCCGTAACCAGCAGAACAACAGGAACTCAACAACAAGGCCCCACCAACCACTGCTATCCGCTTGTACATCTTTATTTTTCTTTCATACTTTCTTGACTATACTGAATTCACATGTCTCACAGTCTTACTCTCCCACACACAATCACATATACAGTGTACACAGACGAATGCACATTACACACGCGCACACACACAAGCACAAACACAGTTTCTTGTACAATGAGTTTCAGACATCCTGTTAGCCCTATTTTCCCCATAGTTCATTCGGTAACATCCCTCCCTCTCACTGGTGCATCAGTAAAATAGTTTCACCTATCATACATGACTTCTTGGTATTTTCAGTAATGTGAATGTCATATCAGATGAAACCAAACTCCTTATCGATGCACAGTTTTTATGTTGATCATACAATGTGTGTAGATTCTCATTGCATCTCCGTTATGTTCTACATGTGCTTTTGATTCAAACGGACAGTTTGTAGGCATACAAATGTGTGTGTGTTTATATTGCACGTACGGTATATAGGTAGTCATTTAGCCCATCAAGCTCTTGAACCTGTAGCTGCAGTTCTATAAAATTTTTTAAGAGAATATATATATTTTTCAGTGCGACATACACGCGCCTCCGTTCATCGACCCGAGCGAATGTCCTTGTACTGGCGGAGGAGGAGTCGTTTGAAGGTCTTTTTGAAGGTGGCGTTGCAGAGGGCATAGCAGGCCGGGTTGACGGTGCTGTTGATGTAGCACAGCCAGTAGCCCATGGTCCAGGCGGCTTTGGGGATGCAGGTGGGGCAGACGGTGTTGAGGAGCACCATGACGTTGTAGGGCGTCCATGTCACCACGAAGGCCACCAGGATGGCCATGATGGTGCGCGTCACCTTCTTCTCCCGCGACGACGCCGCCGCCTTCCTCCTGGGCGGCGGCTGCCTCGTCACCGTGGCGACGGCGTGGGGGCGGGCGTGCCCTTCGGAGCGCGCCCGGTCGCCCCAGTGCGATTCGGAAGTCTCCGCCTCCGTGCCCCCGGCCCCGCCCCCCCCGTCCCGGCTCCAGTCCGTGCCCTGCCTTTCCTCGTTGTCTTCGTCTTCGGGCGTGGTGAGGCGGCTCTTCGGCCCTGACGGCTCGCAGTTCCCCGTCTTCACGCGGCTCCTGCTGGCCCTGGAGATGTGCCAGTACAGGACCGACATGATGCCCACGGGCAGGTAGAAGGCCGCGATGGCCGTGCTGAAGGTGATGGTGGCGTTGGAGAGGAACTGGATGGAGCACTCCCTTTCCGGGACGGTGCGCGCCCCCACGATGAACTGCCAGAACAGGATGGCCGGCACCCACAGCAGGAAGGACAACACCCAGGCCACCGCGATCATCATGCCCGGCATCTTGGTGGTCCTCCTCATGGGGTAGCTGAGCGGCTTGGTGACGCAGAAGTAGCGGTCGAAGCTGATGATGAGGAGGTTCATCACGGAGGCGTTGCTCACCACATAGTCCAGGGCCAGCCACAGGTCGCACACCACGGGCCCCAGGGGCCAGTAGCCAATCACGATGTAGACCGTGTACAGGTTCATGGAACTCACGCCGATGATGAGGTCTGCGCAAGCCAGGCTGAAGAGGAAGTAGTTGTTGATGGTCTGCAGGCTCCTGTTGACTATGATTGAAAGCATGACCAGGATGTTCCCGATGATGGTGACCAGACTGAGAGAGCCTGCAACCAGGACTATGAAGGCCGCCTCCACCGGCAGGTAGGGGGGCCCGGGCTGCAGGGCGGAAGTGCCGTTGTCCTCCGAGGCGTTGGAGATGTTGGAGAAGGTGGAGAGGGCAACGATGTCCGTGTTCAACTCCATCTGTAAGTCGACTAAGTCGCTATGCATAAAAGCTTCAGCCAAATGACGCAATGAACTGCAGGTCAAAATAACCATGGGAATTCTGGGCTGCTCGTTATGTAAAGTGTGATCATCGGTGCTGGGAAGGGAAAGAATGAAAATGCTGTGCTGCAGTGAGCTACTGGTGCTAGCTGTGATGCATTCGTTGCCATTTGTGTATGGAGTAACAAGGTTTTCTATTGCTACACATTTGCAGCAGCATTAGCATTTAGACTTAAGACATTAAGTCTGTGTATTGTGAATAAAGACTAAAGAGCACGGTGTCGTGTTTATTTTTTAATTATTGTAATTGACATTGACATTTTAACATCACTTGAACAGCTTGTGTTGTAGGGGAAAATTCACAGAACGAATGATCTCCCTCCTAAAAGCATGATAACCAATCACAAGTCAAAATCAGACTCCACCTTAGTGAGCAGGCTGGTTCCTCCAAAACTCTCGACGATGTGTGCTAAAAGTTTATCAATATATCTGTATTAAAGTATGATATGTACCCTGTATAGTTCCAAACTGATTAACTGCTAAATTGTGCTAGGATTACACAGTGAGCCCAGCCAGCTGGCAGGGGGGGGGGGCGTCTTGAACTGTGTAGACCAAACTGTCAAGGACACGGGCAGAGCAAGATATGACTGTACAGCTGATTTCTCCGGGACTCTCGATGTTTTATGCCAGGAGTGTATCTATTTGACCTAGAACATTAATTATAGCTGAGCTTATGAAAACGCAAGAAACCACAGTGAAAACTGTTGAAATGAGAGCAAAGAATGCTACGTACATTTATTCCCTTAGAAGAGAATAATTAATCAAATGTTTAGTATGTCTGTATATTAGAAAAGTATATTAGAAGTGAATATTAATGAAATGTTTAGTTTGTCTGTATATTTTCAATGATTACTGCTGCTTAGTTTGTCTTATAAAAGCGAAAGATACAGAGTGACGTGTATGGATGACGTGTTAGAGGGAGGGCATCCAGAACTTTATGAGGTCTGGTAGTTTGCCAAGAGCAGGTGCGGGGTGAAGTGAGGACACGTAGTTGGCAGAATGCCCTGAACTTTGTACAGAGTTGGCAGAGCATAAGGACCGTTGGCAATTTGCCACAATGACGTTGTGGGAGGAGCGTTGGGAGGAGTTACGATAAGAAAAGTGTGGGTGATTTGCCAGAATGCGGTTTGAGGAGGAGTTGTAGGTGGAGTAACTGTGTATAAAATGGGTGTACAAATGCCAGTCGGGGTTCAGTTCTGGAGAGCTGATCCGGCTTTATGCACGTGTGCTAATAAAGTCTGATTTTCCTGAAGATCTTGCTGCCTGGTGTCGTCTTTTCCCTCGCGAAGATGTTTTTCGACAAATTGAAGATTTGGACTCTGTCGTTTCCTAGACACGACAGTGTGAATGCTCACGGACTGTAAATAATTCAATTATTTCACTATTATGAAAAGGAAACCTCCGGAAAGCATATTGATTACGATAATAAAACTTTATTGAGGATATAATTCAAATAAAATGCACGAATACCTTTGCTCTAAACCACAACATGGGTAAATAAAACCTAAAAACAGTTAAGCATAGTAGGCTTCCTAACACGATGACAATGCATTTGAAAACTAAAACTTTTCAAGTGCATTGTAGTGATTTTAACTATAAGTCGAACCAAAAGAACCCTCCAATAATGTACACACAAATAACCTTTCCCCTAAAAATAAGACCCGTGTGAAAAGCACTGTACATGATATGAACACATAAAATGTTTCGCCCAAACAGTTTTCTCTTAAACTATGGCTGGTGATTTGTGCTTGTTTCCTTTAAGAACAAACCTTCGTTCATTGATAATTGGCCTGGACGGAGTGCTGAGATTAAGCACGGTTCCTGTTCACTCAGAAGACTGCAACTAATGATTTTATGTCAAGTCACCGTTAATGTTAACTCAACTTTTTTCAGGTTTCTTATCCGTAAACCACTTGCTTTGCAGAAGCATGGCTTTTCAGTCACTCTACTTTCTGCATGACTTCGATCTTGGCAGGCAAGATCTTCAGATTCAAGTACTCAACTGCTTCAGTAAAGTAAAACAATGGAAAGAGTTTCCCTGTGAGAGTGTATCTACGACCAGTGTCGAAAGTTTTATTGCCATAGACGTCAAAAAATGACAGAGTCTTTTAATTGCAGTCCAGGAGCACTCTTATCTTAAGCATTCCCCTGCATACAGATTTTTCTTCTATTGCGTGACAACCACCAAGGTAATGTACTGTACAGACATGGCGTTCATCTTTACTCCATCTCTCTTTTTGACACTCCTCGGCAATACCTATATCTATAAAAGTATATCGGTGAAATTCAACATCCCACTGGTGTTTCCCTGAGCTGAATCCTTGTGAGCCAAAAAGAGAATTGGGATCCGCGCACGTGAAGCGTGCTTCGCTTGATGTGACACTGGTCAGATCCTTAGAGAATATAAGGAAGGGTCCGGCTGTGTTGGGGTCCAGAATAACAGGAGCTGAGACAAGAGACATGTAGAAATAAAAGCTCAATCAACAGAATGATCTTGACTCTTTCCAGCTGTGCATCGAAAACAATCTGTCCTTTATCATTAAATCGCCTCACACTTGTACACCACACTCACTGTGCTTCACCATTCCCGTCATCGTCTGCCAGACTTGGAACTTCAGGTTGCCCAGGTGTTTGGCCACATCGATTAGCACTCCCGAGACATCTGGGTCCTGCACTGTGCACTGAGTCCTGTAGTAATATTCAGGAGTCAGAGCTGCTGTTGGCTTTACATCAATGTGATGCATAGGAAGAATGGAAAGTAAAGGGTTTTGACTCACTGTTTCATTGTTGCATTGTAATTCTGAAATGAACACATAAAATAATTAGACCCAGATGCCAACCTTTATCAGAAAAACCTCAACAAAAATGACAGGACGATATAATTCTCCGACATTCTACAGCTCGAAGCGTGTGTGTACTTTGTGATTTCTCTTTCTATTGAATCATATTCCTAAGATTCTACCTGTACTCCGCCTCCTATATGCCAAGTGTATAAAATAACATTTCGATTTGTATCTTGCTTTTTCTCTGACCTGCAGGAATGAAACATCATCTTTGCCCATCTCCTGCTCTATGGCTTTGACTGTGGTTGAAAGGGCCTTCATCTTTCTGACCACTTCCTCCATCTTCCTGCTCAGAGTCTGGCTCCTCTGTGTCTCCTCCGCTCTGAGGGCTCTGATCCTGGCTGCCTCCTCTTGGCGCAAGAATTGGTGCAGCTCCTGAAACTCCTCTTTGATCTGCTTCTCTGTTTGCTGAACCTGGCTCTGAAACATTTTAACTTAATCGTTTTTCTCAGTTACTTGAAAACAGTTGGGAGAAGAGGGGCTGCTATTTTTTTTCAAATGATTGAATTTGCTTTTGTAAATATAGTTATATGCTTTCAATTGTATGTTAGATTTTGAGTTATATTTAGTAGGAATAAATTAGTCCAATGTGCAAAACATATGCATTATTCTCAATCAGTAATAAAGAGAACAATCAATCGATGATGCATAAATATATTTCCGTGCTTTTAGTTGATATTGCTACAGTTAATATATGTTTTTATTGCATTTAGCTAATTGTGTTATTTTCAAAAACTGCAATTAAGCAACTGAGAAGAAATATATATTTACATGTACTTATTATTTTGTTTATACTTTAAAAAGCCACAACACTTTCACGTACTGTACCTTGACGTGATGCAGTTTTTGATCTTTAGTTTCACTGATCTTTTTAAAGTTTTCCAGCTTCTCCTGTAAGGGCTTCAGGGCCGACTGCATCCTCATCTGTAATATCAACACAACAATTCACCAGGTAAATTGTGTGTGTGTGTGTGTGTGTGTGTGTGTGTGTGTGTGTGTCTCTTTCTCGTGAGTGATGTGACTGATGGTTGAAAACTTGAATTATGCCTTATAAACAATGTGCAATGTGTCTGCAGTGTGACCGTGAAAGACAAAAAAGAGAGACAAAAACAGCTTTGTAAAACTGTAGCATTTCCTGAACCCATTAATTATCCTAACCCGCTTATCCTGAACAGGGTCGCAGGGGGGGCTGGAGCCTCATACATTGGGCGAAAGGCAGGAATACACCCGAGACAGGTCGCCAGTCCATTGCAGGGCACACACACCATTCACTCACACACTCATACCCACGTGCAATTTAGACTCTCCAATCAGCCTAACCTGCATGTCTTTGGACTGTGGGAGGAAACCCACGCAAACACAGGGAGAACATGCAAACTCCACACAGAGAGGCCCCGGCCGACAAGGATTCGAACCCAGGACCTCCTTGCTGTGAGGCGGCAGTGCTACCCACTGCACCATCCGTGCCGCCCTATTTCGTGTTTGTATTTTTCTGTACGAATGACTAAACACAGTAAAGATGAGTTCACGTCTGTACTCCTGCAAAGCTAGCCCCTCTATGCCACTGCTGAAAAGAAATGAAAACGAAAGAAAAATGTTATTTCCTGGAATCAGGTGAAGAGGAATTTGACCAACCAGTGCAGGTAAGAACTGGAAGGAAGTATTGCTATAAGGAAGGGGGGTGTTAACAATCAGTGAGTCCTGAGTAATAAAAAAAAAAAAAGAATCACACGAACTACGCAGTTTAAATGTGACATTTAAAAGGCTACATAAATGTCCATTTTCTATTTGCCTCTGTCGCCTCGTTGTTGGTCGCACATTACTGGTGACTCGCTGTGAGTGAGTGAGAGAGGTGGCGGCGATAAGAAATTAAGTTAAAATGTCGGTCCTGCGCTTGTTGATATTGCAGTTTGCGAAATAATCCAGGAGAGGGCGCTCTAACACAAGCTCCAGGCCAAGCAGCGGAGCAAGCGCCCAACACACCTGTCATTAATTGTTAATTGCGTCGGCAACGCTTCGACGGTGCCTTTGCGTAACCTGCTCACATTTTCTCCTACAAAGGTATGCATTCATGTGTACAAAAACATGCTTCAAGAATGTAATTAATTGATACTGTTTAAAATGGCATTGGTTTGTCGATAAGCAGACTGAATAGATAATAGCCTAAAACCTACAAGTCCCGTGCTCAACAAGAATTAAACGCTGTGTATGTTCTGAAGCTCTGCATGTTTATGAATCCTGATTGACCGAACTAGCTGTATAACGTGGCTAACGTCTTTTTATGTAGAAATGTATAACGTCGTAAAACATAAGATATAAATGGCTGTAAGACTGTAATTATAGGAGAGTGGTGATAATGGGCGATTGGCGTGTGATAACAGGACAGTGGTAACAATAGTGAAGTGATAGCATTGAGTTGTGAAATCACAATAGAACATAATGGAACCCAGTGACCTCACGGCGTGAAACAGAAGAACCATATCATTCACATATATCTGCTTTATTTCTCATTTGATAGAAGAATCAGAATATGACAACATGTTTGGAAACTATAATACATTGTATTCATTTAAGTAATATTACAAGCATCATATATGGCCTGGGACCTCCCCCAGCAGAAGTTAGGTAGGAGGGGAACATTCATTTAGCATTTGTGAAACACATTTATGTATGAACATTTCAATTCTGTGTGTGTGTGTGTGTGTGTGTGTGTGGGTGGGGGTATGCGCACAGAAATAAAACTCCATGTCTTCTGTGCAGGGGATGGGTATCCAGCGTGAGATTGCTCAGCCCCATGGATATTGTAAATTGACGATGGTCATTGTTCCTGCACGTGACAATGAATTGTTTTGAATTTTAAAAGTGACATCCAAAATCGAAATTGAGGAAAAAAGTCAATATAAGACATTTTAAATCACAAGCACCAAGACATGCTCACAATCAGCACAGACAAGCGCTCCTGTTTGTAGATTTGTGTGTGTCACCACCCTAATCCAGTTGTATGAGCCCATACATGATATCTGTATTCAGAGAGCCTTTCCGTAACCAGCAGAACAACAGGAACTCAACAACAAGGCCCCACTAACCACTGCTAACCACTTGTACATCTTTATTTTTCTTTCGTACTTTCTTGACTATACTGAATTCACGTCTCACAGTCTTACTCTCCCGCACACAATCACATATACAGTGTACACAGACGAATGCACATTACACAGGCGCGCACACACAAGCACAAACACAGTTTCTTGTACAGTGAGTTACAGACATCCTGTTAGCCCTATTTTCCCCATAGTTCATTCGGTAACATCCCTCCCTCTGGCTGGTGCATCAGTAAAATAGTTTCACCTATCATTTATGAGTTCTTGGTATTTTCAGTAATGTGAATATCATATCAGATGAAACCAAACTTCTTATCGATGCACGGTTCTTATGTAGATCATACAATGTGTGTAGATTCTCATTGCATCTCCGTTATGTTCTAAATGTGCTTTTGATTCAAACGGACAGTTTGTAGGCATAGAAATGTGTGTGCATTTATATTGCACGTACGGTATATAGGTAGTCATTTAGCCCATCAAGCTCTTGAACCTCTAGCTGCAGTTCTATAAAATTTTTTAAGAGAATATATATATTTTTCTAATCAGTGCGACATACACACGTCTCCGTTCATCGACCCGAGTGAATGTCCTTGTACTGGCGGAGGAGGAGTCGTTTGAAGGTCTTTTTGAAGGTGGCGTTGCAGAGGGCGTAGCAGGCCGGGTTGACGGTGCTGTTGATGTAGCACAGCCAGTAGCCCATGGCCCAGGCGGCGTTGGGGATGCAGCTGGAGCAGATGGTGTTGAGGAGCACCATGACGTTGTAGGGCGTCCACGTCACCACGAAGGCCACCAGGTGACAAGGCAGCCGCCGCCCAGGAGGAAGGTGGCGGCGTCGTCGTGGGAGAAGAAGGTGACACGCACCATCATGGCCATCCTGGTGGCCTTCGTGGTGACTTGGAGGCCCTACAACGTCATGGCGCTCCTCAACACCGTCTGCTCCAGCTGCATCCCTCATGGGGTAGCTGAGCGGCTTGGTGATGCAGAAGTAGCGGTCGAAGCTGATAAAGAGGAGGTTCATCACGGAGGCGTTGCTCACCACATAGTCCAGGGCCAGCCACAGGTCGCACACCACGGGCCCCAGGGGCCAGTAGCCAATCACGATGTAGACCGTGTACAGGTTCATGGAACTCACGCCGATGATGAGGTCGGCGCAAGCCAGGCTGACGAGGAAGTAGTTGTTGATGGTCTGCAGGCTCCTGTTGACTATGATTGAAAGCATGACCAGGATGTTCCCAATGATGGTGACCAGACTGAGAGAGCCTGCAACCAGGACTATGAAGGCCGCCTCCACCGGCAGGTAGGGGGGCCCGGGCAGCAGGGCGGAAGTGTCGTTGTCCTCCGAGGCGTTGGAGATGTTGGAGAAGGTGGAGAGGGCAACGATGTCCGTGTTCAACTCCATCTGTAAGTCGACTGAGTCACTATGGATAAAAGCGTCAGCCAAATGACGTAATGAACTGCAGGTCAAAATAACCATGGGAATTCTGGGCTGCTCGTTATGTAAAGTGTGATCATTGGTGCTGGGAAGGGAAAGAATGAAAATGCTGTGCTGCAGTGAGCTACTGGTGCTAGCTGTGATGCATTCGTTGCCATTTGTGTATGGAGTAACAAGGTTTTCTATTGCTACACATTTGCAGCAGCATTAGCATTTAGACTTAAAACATTAAGTCTGTGTATTGTGAATAAAGACTAAAGAGCACGGTGTCATGTTTATTTTTTAATTATTGTAATTGACATTGACATTTTAACATCACTGGAACAGCTTGTGTGAATGCTCACGGACTGTAAATAATTAAATTATTTCACTATTATGAAAAGGAAACCTCCGGAAAGCATATTGATTACGATAATAAAAACTTTATTGAGGATATAATTCAAATAAAATGCACGAATACCTTTGCTCTAAACCACAACATGGGTAAATAAAACCTTAAAATAGTTAAGCATAGTAGGCTTCCTAACACGATGACAATGCATTTGAAAACAAAAACTTTTCAAGTGCATTGTAGTGATTTTAACTATAACTCGAACCAAAAGAACCCTCCAATAATGTACACACAAACCTTTCCCCTAAAAATAAGACCCGTGTGAAAAGCACTGTACATGATATGAACACAAAAAATGTTTTGCCCAAACTGTTTTCTCAAACTATGGCTGGTGATTTGTGCTTGTTTCCTTTAAGAACAAACCTCCGTTTATTGATAATTGACCTGGACGGAGTGCTGAGATTACGCACTGTTCCTGTTCACTCAGAAGACTGCAATTAATGATTTTATGTCAAGTTACAGTTCATGTTAACTCAACCTTTTTCAGGTTTCTCATCTGTAAACCACTTGCTTTGCATAAGCGTGGCTTTTCAGTCACTGAACTTTCTTCTGCATGACTTTGATCTTGGCAGGCAAGATCTTCAGATTCACGTCCTCATATACTACATAAAAGTAAAACAATGGAAAGAGTTTCCCTGTGAGAGTGTATCTACAACCAGTTTTGAAAGTTTCATTGCCGTAGATGTCAAAAAATGACAGAGTCTTTTCATCGCAGTCCAGGAGCACTCTTATCAAAAGCATTCCCCTGCGTATAGATTTTTCATTTATTGGGTCACAACCACCATAGTAACGTACTGTACAGACATGGTGTTTATCATTACTCCATCTCTCTTTTTGACACTCCTCGGCAATACCTAAATATACAGCAGCATTTCGGAGAAATTCAACATCCCACTGGTGTTTCCCTGAGCTGAATCCTTGTGAGCCAAAAAGAGTGGCATACGTGGGATATGCTTTGCTTGACGTGACACTGGTCAGATCCTTAGAGAATATAAGTAAGGGTCCGGCTGTGTTGGGGTCCAGAATAACAGGAGCTGAAACAAGAGACATGTATAAATAAAAGCTCAATCAACGGAATGATCTTGACTCTTTCCAGCTGAACATTTTCTTAATTGATTCTTAATTGACAATGTGTGTTAACATAAAGACAATCACATGATTACAGATATCCTTTTAGTGATAATCCTTATTACTATTAGACCACTTTCTGAATTAAGTGCTTACTATGAGTCTTTCTTTGTCTCTCTCCAGCAGACAGACAGCCTTTGACCTTAATGTCTCGGCTTCTCAGCTAGCACATTCTGGTCTTACAGCGAGGTCAACAAGGGGTATTCAGAAGACAAAACACTGATAAATGTTAGCGGCCAGCTTCATGTCTTTTTGTTTTGGTAAAGCGTCTTCTGGAAAAGTGTCTATAAGAGTCTTACTGTGTCTGATGCAAATCAGAAAGCCGGTAAGCTTTCTCACTTTCTGTCATTTCTTTGCAAATAAATACGAAAGTTAAACTCAAGTATAGCTATCGTTGTTTTTACTGGGATCTGTTTCATCAGACGATGCTCACTTGTGAAATGATAAAAAGGGAATTTTCCCCTAACAACATCAAAAACAATCTGTCCTTTATCATAAAATCGCCTCACACTTGCACACCACACTCACTGTGCTTCACCATTCCCGTCATCGTCTGGCAGACTTGGAACTTCAGGTTGCCCAGGTGTTTGGCCACATCGATTAGCACTCCCGAGACATCTGGGTCCTGCACTGTGCACTGAGTCCTGCAGTAATATTCAGGAGTCAGAGCTGCTGTTGGCTTTATATCAATGTGATGCATAGGAAGAATGGAAAGTAAAGGGTTTTGACTCACTGTTTCATTGTTGCATTGTAATTCTGAAATGAACACATAAAATAATTAGACCCTGATGACAACCTTTATTAGAAAAACCTCAACAAAAATGCCAGGAAGATATAATCCTCCTACTGTATATTCTACAGTGTGTGTGTGTGTGTGTGTGTGTGTGTGTGTGTATGTACTTTGTGATTTCTCTTTCTATTGAATCATATTCCTAAGATTCTACCTGTACTCCGCCTCCTATATGCCAAGTGTATAAAATAACATTTTGATTTGTATCTTGCTTTTTCTCTGACCTGCACGAATGAAACATCATCTTTGCCCATCTCCTGCTCTATGGCTTTGACTGTGGTTGAAAGGGCCTTCATCTTTCTGACCACTTCCTCCATCTTCCTGCTCAGAGTCTGGCTCCTCTGTGTCTCCTCCACTCTGAGGGCTGCGATCCTGGCTGCCTCCTCATGGTGCAAGAATTGGTGCAGCTCCTGAAACTCCTCTTTGATCTGCTTCTCTGTTTGCTGAACCTGGCTCTGAAACATTTTAACTTAATCGTTTTTCTCAGTTACTTGAAAACATTTGGGAGAAGAGGGGCTGCTATTTTTTTTCAAATGATTGAATTTGCTTTTGTAAATATAGTTATATGCTTTCAATTGTATGTTAGATTTTGAGTTATATTTAGTAGGAATAAATTAGTCCAATGTGCAAAACATATGCATTATTCTCAATCAGTAATAAAGAGAACAATCAATCGATGATGCATAAATATATTTTCGTGCTTTTAGTTGATATTGCTACAGTTAATATATGTTTTTATTGCATTTAGCTAATTGTGTTATTTTCAAAAACTGCAATTAAGCAACTGAGAAGAAATATATATTTACATGTACTTATTATTTTGTTTATACTTTAAAAAGCCACAACACTTTCACGTACTGTACCTTGACGTGATGCAGTTTTTGATCTTTAGTTTCACTGATCTTTTTAAAGTTTTCCAGCTTCTCCTGTAAGGGCTTCAGGGCCGACTGCATCCTCATCTGTAATATCAACATAACAATTCACCAGGTAAATTGTGTGTGTGTGTGTGTGTGTGTGTGTGTGTGTGTGTGTGTGTGTGTGTGTGTGTGTGTGTGTGTGTGTGTGTGTGTGTGTGTGTGTGTGTGTGTGTGTGTGTGTGTGTGTGTGTGTGTGTGCGTGTGTGTGTGTGTGTGTGTGTGTGTGTCTCTTTCTCGTGAGTGATGTGACTGATGGTTGAAAACTTGAATTATGCCTTATAAACAATGTGCAATGTGTCTGCAGTGTGACCGTGAAAGACAAAAAAGAGAGAAAAAAACAGCTTTGTAAAACTGTAGCATTTCCTGAACCCATTAATTATCCTAACCCGCTTATCCTGAACAGGGTCGCAGGGGGGCTGGAGCCTATCCCAGCATACATTGGGCGAAAGGCAGGAATACACCCTAGACAGGTCGCCAGTCCATTGCAGGGCACACACACCATTCACTCACACACTCATACCCACGTGCAATTTAGACTCTCCAATCAGCCTAACCTGCATGTCTTTGGACTGTGGGAGGAAACCCACGCAAACACAGGGAGAACATGCAAACTCCACACAGAGAGGCCCCGGCCGACAAGGATTCGAACCCAGGACCTCCTTGCTGTGAGGCGGCAGTGCTACCCACTGCACCATCCGTGCCGCCCTATTTCGTGTTTGTATTTTTCTGTACGAATGACTAAACACAGTAAAGATGAGTTCATGTCTGTACTCCTGCAAAGCTAGCCCCTCTATGCCACTGCTGAAAAGAAATGAAAACGAAAGAAAAATGTTATTTCCTGGAATCAGGTGAAGAGGAATTTGACCAACCAGTGCAGGTAAGAACTGGAAGAACAGGAAGTATTGCTATAAGGAAGGGGGGTGTTAACAATCAGTGAGTCCTGAGTAATAAAAATAAAAAAAAGAATCACACGAACTACGCAGTTTAAATGTGACATTTAAAAGGCTACATAAATGTCCATTTTCTATTTGCCTCTGTCGCCTCGTTGTTGGTCGCACATTACTGGTGACTCGCTGTGAGTGAGTGAGAGAGGTGGCGGCGATAAGAAATTAAGTTAAAATGTCGGTCCTGCGCTTGTTGATATTGCAGTTTGCGAAATAATCCAGGAGAGGGCGCTCTAACACAAGCTCCAGGCCAAGCAGCGGAGCAAGCGCCCAACACACCTGTCATTAATTGTTAATTGCGTCGGCAACGCTTCGACGGTGCCTTTGCGTAACCTGCTCACATTTTCTCCTACAAAGGTATGCATTCGTGTGTACAAAAACATGCTTCAAGAATGTAATTAATTGATACTGTTTAAAATGGCATTGGTTTGTCGATAAGCAGACTGAATAGATAATAGCCTAAAACCTGCAAGTCCCGTGCTCAACAAGAATTAAACGCTGTGTATGTTCTGAAGCTCTGCACGTTTATGAATCCTTATTGACCGAACTAGCTGTATAACGTGGCTAACGTCTTTTTATGTAGAAATGTGTAACGTCGTAAAACATAAGATATAAATGGCTGTAAGACTGTAATTATAGGAGAGTGGTGATAATGGGGGATTGGCGTGTGATAACAGGACAGTGGTAACAATAGTG